>NW_005370733.1:806404-840934 GCF_000412655.1 Myotis brandtii
TTTCTGGTCTTTATCCCATTGCTGTGGGCCGCGGTGGTGTCTGGTATCCACCTCTCGGCAGCACTCCAGAGAGTGCACGGCTGGTTGCTGCGCTCCGGCCGCCTGGCTCCGCACCTTCTAGCTGTGCCCTGTCTCTGCATCAGATTAATAATATCCCGTCCCTCAAAGCACCCTTGCAAGAGTTAAATGAGATCATTCGTGTAGAGGGGTCATAGCTTTAACATACAGTGAGCACTCAGTGATTAACTAACTCGTATCGTGCATCCCAGCTAGCAGTGTGATTTCATTAACTCTGTTTCCTTCTCTCAGTTGACGGGAACACATCCAGATGATCTCAGAGGTGTCTTTGCAGACTGTGAATCAGTGACCAGCGGCTGTGGCCACTGCCACTCATATCTGCGTGCTCCCCAGGTGTTCAGGACCTGCAGAAGGCATCATGCTGTTGAGCACCATGGTCACGGGGGCTTTTTACGGTGAATTTCTTTGAAAATGGTTATTACAGGATCAGACATAATTGAACTGTTCCTAGTTAGCGAAAATAATAAACGAACCAGGACAGTCCATTTTCCCATTCTGAGTACAGTGGCGTTGAATGTTGTTTTCCCCCATAATTCCATCGTGGTGAGAGCAGGGCCTCTGGAGCCTGGCTGGCCATGGTTGAATCCCTGCTCCTCTGGGTTCTAGTTGGCTCGTCTTGCCGGTTACTTAACTTCTGGGCCTTAGTTTCTCATCTGCATATAGTACCTCAGAGGGTGGCATAAAGTGCTTAAAACAGTGCCTGGCACGAAGTAAGTGTTTATTATTGTTGTTCTTCCTAGGTTAAATACAGAGAAACTGCATCTTATTTTAGTTGTAAAAATGTTACATTAAAGAAAAGTTTGAAAATATGGACAAAATGCAAAGAAGAAAATGCATGTTGAGTGTCTGAATCTAAAGAACTTAAAACAGAGTGAGCAGAAGTATTAGTTGTGGGTGTTCACCGTCTCCAGAGCATTGCACATGTATGCATGTTTCATGTCGCTGTGTCATGTGCAAATCGTTTCTTTGATTTCATGCCTCCCTGTGGTCTTCATAGCTACTGTGAGGGCTGTGACAGCCCATCATGCTGGTGTTCCATAACGTGCTAAATCACCCACCTGCTGATGGATATTGGAACTATTTCCCCTATTTGCTGTTGTAGGGAAGGCAACAATGTGTAGCTTTATTAGTATACTAGAGGCCTGATTCACACAGCCCTGGCTGCCTCGGCCCATCGCAGCCCCGGCTTCGTCTGGCAGATCATCCAGAAAGACGTCTGGAAGGTCGTTTGGCTGTCTGGTCTAATTAGCATGTTGCGCTTTTATTATTATAGATGTTTGTGATTCCACTGGATGATTCCTTAGGACAAGTTCCCAGGACATTTTCATGAATGATGGTTAAACATATCAGTTAGCCACAACCACATCAGCGTTGAGTATTACCATTTTGAAATTGTTTCTCTTGTAAAACTTAAACTGTATTTATTAATTCTATAGTGGTGAGTTACTTGATGGCATGGTGCTCAGAGAAAGGGAATAGAAGTTCAAAAGCCATTATCAGTGCTAGGAATCTATTTTTGTTTCAGAATTCTGCCCCCCCCCCCCCCCCCCCCCCCCCACCTTTGCATTGGACTTGGCTCAATCTCAATCTCATTCAAGTGCTGTGTTTCATAGGAAAGAGGCATAAGACTTTACTTGAGGATACCATTTACCATCACAACTTTTGTCTTCTGCCTCCCAGGGAGCAATGATTATTAAGCACTTTAATTTTCTCACATGAAGGGGAAAGAGTGAGCCCAGACGCGTTATTAGCACTGTTAGCGTGATGCTTACGTTAGGCAGTGTGACTAATGACCCAATGTGACTAATGACTCCGCTCTTCCTCTTCGCCACTTCTCTTGAGGGCTGATTCCTTACCATTTTCCACAGCTTCTTGTACATGATGGGGGCACCAACTCAGTTGTTATTAAAATAGATATCCTGCTATTAAACAGCTTAAGAGGGTGGTTTAAATAGACAACTGCAGAGCATCATGGTGTTAAAATAAATGTCATGAACAAAGACGATGTCTGCGCCTTTTCATTGGTGAGATTCGAGGCCATGTTTGGAAGTGACCATAAATAGGGTTCGGGGTAAGAGAGGTGTTCAAAGCGAAGGTTATGTGACATGCTGACGGAATCATAGTCTTGAGCTAGAAAGGCACGGTAAACAGGTTCTAAAATGATTCCTTAGTTTTACCAATGAAGAAAGTGAGGCTTAGAGAAGTAAAGTAACTTGTCTGAAGTCCTGCCGCTCGTCTGTGGCATGGCGTCTCCGGTGGCAGGACAGTAAAATAACAGTGATTAATAAGGTAGTAACATGGCCCTGGGCCGGTGGCTCAGTTGGTTGAGCATCGTCCCATGCACCAAAAGGTCACCGGTTTGATTCCTGGTCAGGGCACATACTCAGGTTGCGGGTTCCATCCCTAATTGGGGTGCATGCAGGAGATAACTGATTGATGTTTCTCTTTCATATCAGTGTTTCTCTCTCTCTCCCCCCTTCTCCTCTCTCTCTCAAATCAATAAAAACATTTTAAAAATAAGGTATGTAATGTTAATACAAAACATACAGCATATTGTATATGTCATGATTATATATTTTATAGGTATATCTTTGCATTATAGAATATAACATGTTTAGTATGATATATTTTAGATATAGCTATCATATACACAATATATAATGACACAATAGTATATGTAATAGTTATACAGTACTAATAGATTGGTCTATAATACTGCCATTTGATGAAAGTTCACTGTATGCCAGGCGTGATGCTAAGAGATCTGCTGTACCTTGAGGGCTTCCATAGTCGGTGTTTTTGTTAAGTGAAAGATCAGATGTAGGAAATGGAAACCATAAATGTGAAGGAATTTTTCTCATGAGAAGTGTGGGGTGTTGTTTTGGGTGTGGGTAAGAAAGGGGAAGGAAACGTCACTTTGTCATCAGATATTTCCAAATTTAGAACAATATCTGTGCCTTACCATTGGCTTTAGGATATGCTTTACCCTGGGAACATGCATAAAACACATTTCCATGTTTGGCTCTTTCTTTTCCAGCTGCATAGAGGGTGTCACCATTGTTTAAGATAGTAACAATGGCCAGTGGTCACTTTATAATTACCTTTTGGTGATTGCTTTTAGGGCACTTGATTTCGGAAGTCACTTCTGAAATACCCAGATGACTGTTTCTGGGGACTTTGTGGGCCACAGTTGGGGAATTTGCCCCAGGATGGTTCATCTGTGTTGAGTGGGTGAACTTCTTAAAGGGCCCAACAGTGAATACTGTAGGCTTTGCAGGGCCAAGAGGCAAAATGAAGATTATCATGTAGGTACTTGTATAACCAGCTAAAATGAAACCACTTAAAAATGTGAAAACTGTTCTTTGCTTGCCAGGCTATAAACAAGCAGCCTGCACAAACTACCAGGAGGCGGGAGGTATTCAGGCCATGGGCAGAGATTTGCCAACCCCTGCATTACCAGGTCTTCTTAGTTCAGGTGCTCTCTGCTGTCATTATTGCCCTGGAACTCAGAAGCAAGTTACTCATCAGCTACCAAAAATATCTTCAAATTTTCAGGCCAGAGGAGGACTTAAATATCATCGTCCAGCTGCCTCCTTTTTATAATTGGGATTGCTTAGCGGAGCCTTCTGCTTTCTAGTCTATCGCATGCCCATTTGGGTCTTTGTCTATAAGCATAGTTCTTATCAGTACATGATGAGAAAACGGATGATGAGAGGCTTGAAGAACCTGGTGCTATTGAATGTAGAGGCCGTAAATAGTCTTCCTTTACCATTAAATGGGACACTACTAAAAAACTCTACAGTCATTCATTTATTGATAGATGGGTGCTCATTCATTCAAGAAATATTTGTTGAATGGCCTATGTCAGGCACTGTTCTAGGCATGGGGGACACCTAATGAAAAATGAAGACATCATACCCTCCTGAGTTCACTGTGTGTATATAAAACAGGTAAATATAAAGTCTGTTGGGTGACAGGCTTCATATAGAGAAGAAGGCGGGGAAGGGGATAGGCGGTCCCAGGCTAGGGGACGGGGGGGAAGGGGGTGCCCAGCGGTGAGGAGTTGGGGGAGAGTGCTGCAGCTGTCTGAGCAAGAGCACGCTAGGAAGACTGGCTGGGTTGAGGGCCTGCGGTGGGAGCTCCCACTTGTAGGAAGACCACAAGGCCAGTGTGGCTGGAGTGGAGTAGACTCGGGGGGCGGGGACAGATAAGAAATGAGGTCAGGGATGCCTGGCCAGAGTGGCTCAGTGGTTGAGCGTTGCCCTATGAACCAGGAGGGTTGCCTGGGTTGTGGGCTTGATCCCATAGTGTGGGGCGTGCAGGAGGCAGCCGATCAATGATTCTCTCTCATCATTGGTGTTTCAATCTCTCTCTCCCTCTCCCTTCCTCTCTGAAATCAATAAAAAATATGTATATTTTAAAAGAGTATATTTAAAAAAAGAAAAAGGTCAAGGAGTAGCAGGTCATGTAGAACCCCGCAGGTAACTGTCAGGAGTTTGAAGGGAGAGCGGTGGGGTTTGCTGAAGGGTGGCGTGTGGGGTGTGAGAGAAGAAGAGAGGGTCAGGAATGACTGATGTTCTGGCCTGAGCGGCTGCTGCTATAACAAGCAGGGTGCCAGTGGAGCAGCGTCGGGGAAGATGAGGAGCCGTGTTTGGTACAAACTGGGTTTGTGGTGTCTAGTAGAGATCTGGAAGGAGGCGGCCGGTAGGCAGTCAGACATAAGAATCGGGCGTTCAGAGAAGAGAAGTCAGGTTTTTTGAGTCTTTGACACGTGAGGCTGGACGAGATTACGAAGGAAGTGAGAGAACAGAAGGGGTCAAGCCTGAGCCCAGGGCACTCCCGCATGAGGAGGTGGAGATGTGAGCGACCCTCCCATAAGGTAGGAGGAAAAGCAGGAGACTGGTGCCCTAGGAGCCAAGTGCAGAAAGCTAGGAGCAGGAGGGAGCGAAGGTGACAAATGATGCTGACTTGAGCCAAGTCACATGAGGACTGAGACTTGACCATAGGATTTAGTCACATGGTGGTCACCGGGAACCTTGACAAGAAGGCCCAGTGCTGTGTTGGGGGGAGGGGGTTTAAAAGAGAATGGGCAGAGAGGACTGGGACAGTGAGCATGACGATTCTTTGAGGAGCTTTGCTGCAAGAGGGAGCAAAGACAAGGAGGTGGTTGTTAAAGGTAGTGGGGTCAGGGAAGGCTTTTTAAAAGGGAGGAATAATGGTGTGATTGGATGCTAATGGGAATGATGCAGTAGAAAAGGAAACGTTGATGGCTGGGGGAATTACCAGACAAGAGAAAAGTGGTAATTACAATAGCTGCTTGTCATTGAGTAGCTCTAGCAGTCAGTGCGTGCTAACAAATCACCCCAGTGTTTAGTGACTTAGAACAACAGCTATTTAGTTCATGCTTCTGCGGTGGCAGTTTATGCTGGGGTCCATCGTGTCTGTGCTCAGCTGCTGGAAGGGCTCATCTCTGTGTCAGCAGTGTGCCCGGGACCCTGACCTCTGTGATCTGACTGCCCAGCCCTTGAGTTTGGTGCAAGAGCCTCAGTGTTTCTCTGCCCCCATCCTTACAGTGTCAGAACCTGTTGGCAGCAGGACTTGAGCAGCTGCCTCCATTAGCTCCTTAGGAAAGCAGCTGGAGAGATGGTCAGTGTGGGTGCTGATGTCACAGTCTCAGAAAAGACGATACCTGTTTGGCAAGCAGAGACTATCATGAAGATATTTTTTAAAGCTGTCTGTATAGAGGGAGCAGATAAGTGAGTAATTCAGGTAAATCAAGCGTTACTTTGCTATAAGGTGCCCAGGAGTCTTGCCTTCCTTAAAGTCCCTGGCTCAGGATCGCAGCGAGCTGGGAGGGAAGGATTCTCTGACCGCTTGGACAAGGGTTGTAGGAGAAAAGAGCAGTCAAGGGTGACTATCTGGATGGAGTCGCCATCAGCTCCGATGGGGACGACTGGAGTGGCAGATCGAGAGTTCAGTTCCAAGAGCCTGTTATGTTCTTGTGGAAATGCCAGTGGACAGTTGGAGAGGTTAATTTATTACAGGCCGTGGACTTAGGGTCTTCAACTTCATTCTCTCCTAAAACTCTTCTTAGTTGAGAAAGGCAGAAACCAAATCAGCCCCCAGGTGAACACCTAATTACGCTCATATAAATATATGAAAGATCAGAGCTGTGATGGGAGGGGTTAAGCAGAAGGAGCGAGCATATTCTAGACTGTCTGGTGGCGACTTCACTTTGACTTTAGGACTGATTTGGCACTCTCTGTGTCGATGCCTGGTTGTGTAGTGGAGTTGCATTTTCTGTGGGCGCAGGGGTTGGGTTTGAATAAAAGTAGACGGCAGCAGTTGTGTATGCTCAGAATTAACCTTGAAAATCCTTACTGGAGACCAGCAAAGTCCCTTCTCCTTCCAGCATTGAACAGAATGCTGTTTCTTACAGCAGCGTCTGCCAGCCACCCAAGGTCAGTTCCACTCGGCTCCTTGTGTTCTTACATCAAGTTGTATTTGAACCCAGTCACGCCCATCCTGTACATACCAGCTTTGCTGCTTCCCCACTAAAGGGCAAAGCTGAGCAGTTTAACAGAGTGGACTCACAGAGCTGCAAGTATTGACTCTCTTCCCGTTAAAGAAAAAGCTCGCTGACCCTGCTTAGGGGAAGCATAGGAACTAGCTGTATATTTAGGCACGTGTTGTAAAAAGAAAACTGTTATCTTTAAACAGTAGAACCTTGTTAGTGAAGTGAGGCATTCACACCACGGAGGCATGAAAGAACTGAGGAGGTGGCATCTCACCCCTCCTGCCTCCTTTCACCTGGGCCATCTGCTCATGAAGGGACAGGGACAGCGGTTTGCCTAAAATAGCCTTCCTCCCTCTCCCTCCCTCCTCCCCTCTGTCTGCTCTGCTCTTCCCTGTCCCTGACCGAATCCATCGGGTTCATGAAGTCTGGCATGGGCTCTTACTTCCGTCTTCGGCTGATGACTTGGCATGCGGACAGTGCTTGTCACCACCTGAAAGCCAAATGATGTCGTAGTGATTTCAGCAGAGAAAAGTGGTAAGAACAACATCTGACACGCATTTGAACATCTTGAACCCAAAACACCATCCTGCCACTCTCCACGCCGCGCTGACATTGTAACTGGGGATGCGGTCTCAGGAAACCACTGTCCATATGTTCAGTCAGCATTGTTCACCAGGATGTCCAGGGAGTTTCCTTTTATTTGCATTGAACTGTAAACTTGGTTTGATTTGATGGTTGTACAGGAGCTATGAGCATGTGGCAGGCAGACTGTCGGGTGGCCTCCTGGATGCTGTCTCCCGGTGTTCACACCTTTGTCTAGTCCTTGAGTGTGGCTAGGCCCTTGACTCACTCACTGCTAATCAAAACATGGCGGAGGGGGTGGGCTCTCTCAGCCCTGCTTGGGAGTTGTTATGTAAGACTGTCCCGCTAGCTTGGGAGAAGTAAGAGCCTCCTCATATCAAGCGGCAATGAGCAGCCTCCAGCCTCCAGTCAGCAACGTGCCAGGGAGTGCAACCTGATAGCTGTAAGGACATGAATTCTGCCAACAGCGAGGGCGCTTGGCCACGGGCCTCCCCTGGTCAAGCCTACACATGCGACCTCAGCCCTGCCAACACCTTGGTGCAGCCTTGGTGCAGCTCCTTGGAGCTGAGCCTGGACCCTGACCCACAGGGATTCCAAAAGAGTAAATGTGCAGCTTTTGTTACCCAGGAGTAGAAGACTATTACAAAGCATGGGGAGGACACACCAGTTTTCATTGGTTCACTGGAGGCCCAGTGCACGGATTCGTGCACCAGTGGGGTCCCTCAGCCTGGCCTGTGGGGATTGGGCTGTGCACCGGGCCTCTAGTGTGCATATACAATCTTTGGTTAATCTCTTCCCACCCTCCTCCTCCCCCCTTCCCTCTGAGATTCATCAGTCTGTTCCATGTTTCCATGCCTGTGATTTCCACTCCTGCGTTGAGCGTCTACCTCCTGGTGGTCATTGTGCATTATAGCTACCGGCCGGTCGGCCAGTTGGCTGGTCGCTTAGGCTTTTATATATATAGGTAGTTACCATTATAAAGTCCATGCTACCCTGGGAATCTGCAGGAGGGTTTTTTTGCCCACAGCCTTTAGCCTGGCTGGCGTGGCTCAGTTGGTTGAGCATCATCCCATGAACCAGAAGGTCAGGGTTCGATTTCCCGTCAGGGCACATGCGTTGTGGATCCCCAATGGGGGGGTGTGCAGGAGGCAGCTGATTGATTCTCATCATTAATGTTTCTATATATCTCTCCCTCTTTTTCCCTCTCTCTGAAATCAATTTAAAAAGCATGAAAAAAATTGACCTTAAATTGTCAGTTCACTTGACAAGAGTGGAATAGGACTGGTAGTTTAGATAAAAACATGTGTCAGTGTTAAGTTTAATGAAGTTGATACTGTTCTGCGGTGATGTCAACAGTCTCCCTATTCTTAGGAACTGCTCACTAAGTGCTCAAGGGAACATGCTGTAATGTATGAAACCTAGGCTCCAGCGGCTCAGGAAAAATGTACATGCAGCATCCAGATGCAGCCGTGTGTGTGTGTGTGTGTGGTATCCCCCGCTTCACAAAGGTCACTCGGAGGAGGTCCAGAGGCCTTTCCTCGGAGGATGGAGGCTCGAGCTTGGGCTGCTGCTTTGCATGCCCTGCGCTTACCCCCTGGACAGAGGGGCTGCTGGTCATGTCGCTAGTGTCTGATGTGGTTACTGTGTAAAAAAGCTTAATTCTCAGGTAAATACATGTTCTCTCATTTATTACTCGCAGCAGCCCTTTGTGGTGGGTGCTGTTGTTTTCTCCATTTTGCTAACGAGATGTTGAATTAATTATCCAAGTTTTCAGAACCAGATCGTGGTGGAGCCGGCTTGACCGCAGGTGACCCACAGTCCTGTCCCTGCTTGGTTACCGTGGAGCTGCAGCCCAAGAAAACATCCCACCTAGTTCCCTTCGTTCCAACTGACCACCCTGGAGCCTGGTTTCCCTGGAGATTGGCTTCTAGAGCAGCGGTTCTCAACCTGTGGGTCGCGACCCCTTTGGGGTCACCACAACATGAGGAACTGTGTTAAAGGGTCGCGGCATTAGGAAGGTTGAGAACCACTGTTCTAGAGGCTTCACGATCCACACTTCCTGTATGGCCCGCATGCCCATCCTGTCAGGAGTTCCCATCGTGGCAGGGCCGCAGTGTGGTGGTGATGGCGCTCTTGTTCACCACAGGCCGCCAGTGCTGCAGCGCCTGACTTTTTGGTCTGTCTGTGCCCGCTGCCCTATTCTGTCTCGCTACTGCCCTAGACCTTAGCCAGTTCTCATAAATAGCTGGGGGAATGGTGAAACCAGGCCTCCAGCTCCCTGGGTAACCTTGGGCTCTTTGAGGCCCGATTCTCTGAGGGGGAAGTGGGCTGCCTGGTTCTTCCCCTCCCTCAATGTGGAGGCTGGCCTCCAGGCATTTCTTCTGCACCCTAAGTCCCTGCTAGTACCAGGAATGCTGACAGTCCCCACGGGCACGGACGTGTGTCAGACCTTAGTCATCAGTACTTTACCACATTGAATTTAGACTCAGAACTCAATGTTGACGTGACCGACATCTCATTTCTGCCAAAAATGGGTGGGGGAAAACCGTATTTCCATTAAGTTCTTTTTTTAGAAAATATATTTTTATTGATTTCAGAGAGGAAGGGAGGAGAGAGAGATAGAAACATCAATGATAAGAGAGAATCATTGATTGGCTGCCTCCTGCACACCCCCTACTAGGGATCGAGCCCACAACCCAGGCATGTGCCGTTGACCAGAATCAAACCTGGGACCCTTCAGTCCCCAGGTTGACACTCTATCAACTGAGCCAAACCAGCTAGGGATCCATTAAGTTTTTTAAGGGTTCTTTCTGTGTTACGTTGGAGCTCCTGAAAACAACACACCAGGCTATACTAATAGCTTAGCTTCCCTAAGAAGTGCCTTCACTGATACAGATATTAAGTGGTTATTTGAAGAATGTTGTAGAGCTTGTAAAACTAAAACTGAAACCCAATTCACAGTGTCACTTTACATCCTTCTTGGAATTCCTTCTGAAATGTTATACTGGGAGAAGTTTCCCTTTTCTGTGGAGTTCATACATTTTCTTTGGATGGTCAGAATTAACCCATCCTGTATACCTTTTCCCTTTGCTACCAGGAAACTTAGAACCGAATGACGATCGCTAAGTTGCAATAAATTTTGTGTTCCAAGCTTCTGATCCTATTCTCTTTTAAGCCGTCGTCTTTGTTGCGTTTTAGTGTTGCCTAAACAAACATCTACCGTGAAGAGAAGGTTTGCTGTGAAACTTTACACATCAGTTCTGTGGTTTGCCTTGACCCTGCCTCTGAGTAGAAGCAGCAGTGAGTGTGTGAGATGCGTTACTAGGTGTGTGTTTTAACTAATGTGGACAACAGCTTGTTGACCTGTGCCCTGGTGTGAACTCTGAATTCTGCTTCTACTCACCGGGTCAAGTCCCATGATGTAATTTTGATTGAGGAGAATTTGTTCTGACCTGGAGTGACTCTGTGGGATTGGTGCGGGCCCACTCGAGTGTTAACGACAAGTCCTATGGCAGATGGGTCGCTTGTTTGCCTTCTGGCTGCTTGCTTTTGCTTTTCGTTTGCCCTCCCCTTCCCTTGACAGAGGGGAGAGGAGGCCAACTCTTGGCAGATGCTGTTCGCAGGACCCTTAGGTAGGGGAGGAAACTAATTTTAGTTCTGTTTTTAATGTTATGGTAGTTTGGTTACGTTTTTTCCTCTGAGGGTAGGGCATTTTAGCTTTTGTTTTTGCTTCTGCATTTCCTGTGTATACCTCCTGAAGCAAAATGGACTGCTAAAAATGTCACTTGGTGTTTACTTTGTGCCTGGAATAACATTCAAGGCTTGTGAGCACCAAGTCACTAAAATAGTTTTAGGAGGAAAGAAATGTTGTCTGTTACTTTTTTACATTTTCAGTTGATGTTCTGTGCCTACTTTAGTTGGGGAGACATTAACTATTCCTTTCATCAATGAATACAGTAACATTTTATTTGCTGGCACCTTGTACCTTTGCTTGTATACAGAATACCTCACTTCTCAAAGCACAGTCAATTTTGGAGGAAAATCCTGGTTAAAGAGGAAAGTTGCTGGCAAACACAGGTGTGTTGCTGCTGCTCCAGTAAACACCAGCGAGCAGCTGTGTGCACATCCGTGTGATCAGAGCTTGCACACATGTGCCTGTTACAGTGCAGTAAACACCAGCGAGCAGCTGTGTGCACATTGTGTGATGAGAGCTTGCACACGTATGCCTGTCACAGTGCAGTAAACACCAGCGAACAGCTGTGTGCACATCCGTGTCCTCAGAGCTTGCACACATGTGCCTATCAAAGTAGACTTGGGCTTGTTCCCTAGTGACCCCAGTGCCTTGCACACAGCAAGCACTTTGTAAATATTTGTGGGATAAATGAAGTCTGTATATTAAGTCCTCACTTAATGTCATAGATAGGTTCTGTGAACCAACGTATAACAAACCAGTTGTACCACAGGCTAACAGGAGTCAACAAGAGTTAAATTCCTGTGGCATCTCATCAACATTAGAAGAATCTGCTGTATCCTGTTGTCTATAAATTGGCAAACTGCTATGGTGACCACACGCCCCAGTTTCTTTCTGGGACAACCTTGGGACAGAATAAGAGGACCAGGGCGGGTTCGGGTACTCTTTAGTTACTCCTGCAAAAGTGTCCTGAACTAGTGGTCCGTTTGTGACCGGACAACATCTGCACCCATCAAAGGAAGTGGTTTGTTTGAAGCCAAGTAAAGTCCTCTCTTTATTTCCACTTGCATCCCTGAATCTTTCCACTGCCTTGGAGATGTTAGCACAGCTCTCAGGCTTCGTCTGCTGTGGTGGGGACACTGCCTACAGGGGAGGCGGCCCCTGCGCAGGGCCTTTCCATGTGGTGTGGGAGGTGCACAGGTCGGTGGGAAGAGCACTCTTGATAGACCCCTGGAGTTCCAGCTCTTTCACTCAGCCTTTTCTTTCCTCTGAGTGAGAGGGAGGAATCCCTGTGGGCAGCCAGGCTTGGAGCAGAAGCTGCTCTGATTGGGCAGAAAGAGGTTATTGTAGGCATTTCCTGCTCACACTTTTCTCTTTGACTTCCCATCCATTCGTTAAGGAAGACACTTGGATGGCATGATGAAGAGAGTGAGCTTGGAGCCCAGATGAGCAGCTGAGTTCAGGCTGTTTCCCGATTGCTGTGTGACTTTGGACCTAGTTATTTCTCTGAGCTTTAGTTTCTTCATCGGTAAAATAGCCATTAAAGTAATGTCTGCCTGGCAGGGCTGGCATAGTAAGTGCTTAATAAATTAGGGGCCGTTTGAAGGAGACTGTGAGGTGGAATAGGTTGGGTTATAGGTAATCCTTGACTAACACTGTCTTAAGTTCCTTTTTATTCTCACTTCCTGTGCTCTCTGCACATGGGGATTTTGCCTTGTGGTGGTTTCTGTAAGGCAGGGTTGGAGGGATCATTTTTTGTCTGAACATCAAGACCACCAGTACGTTGGTAATGAATCTCTGGTGAAAGGAACCCTGCTGGGCACCGTGTTTAGATTTCTGATGGACTCTCACAGCAGGTGACGAGAGCACGAGAACCTGTGCTACCTCCCCCACTGGAAATGCACTGCCCAGCACCCTCAGGAGCTGTCGGCCCCTGGCCCAGGAGCACCCACCTCCCGGCCTGGCCTCGGTGGTACTACTTGCTCTTGCCACTCCCTCAGGCTACTATACTGACCTCTGTCTGGTCTCCTGATTCACCACGACCCTCCTGGCCCAGGCCTTCCCAGCATGCTCTTCCCTCTGCCAGGAACACCTTCCCTCAGTCCACACCCCAACGCCCTCTAGGAAGAAAACGAAAATCTGGCCATTGGCAGTCAACCTTTGAGGCTTCTGTTGAAACCAGTTTCCTGCAGGGTTAAGTGCGATCTCCCACCTTGAAAGATGACATTAAAGCACACCCCTTCTCTGCTCCCTCCCCTCCCTCCTCACTACCCACTCCACCAGCATTTCCTGCACCTCCCTCGGAAATTACAAATTACTCGGGCTTGCACTCTGGTCTCAGCCCGCCTTTGGGGAGAGCCAGACCAAGGCTCAAGCACTCAGCACCCTCCCCAGATTTGGTTAAGAATCTTCTGGCCAACGCCCCACTTCCGCAGCTGTCACCGCATCGCCCTTGTGATGGGTGCTCCGGGTCTTTCTCAGCCCAGCCACCGAGTATTGGGCTAGAAAAGTGCTGTGTGCCATGACAACTCGGACAGTCAGCCTTCTCTGCCCGCGTCCGCTTTCTCTGGAGAGGACTGAAGGGATGGGTGGGGTCTCCTTTGGCACCTTCAGCCTGGAGCCTCGTGGCGACATTTACATTTACCACCGGGACACCATCAAGCAGTTACTACTACTCTGAGCTCCTGCCATGCCCAGGCCAGCAGGGTACATCAGGGCCACATGCCATGCGTGGCTACAGGCCTAGGAGGGGGACCTCATGCAGGAGAACAGGTTATTCCTTGACCAGGTGTGGAGCTCTAGATTTCCTCATACCTGGGGAGAGGCCCACAGTGGGGACCGCTCATACTTTGGGGAGCTGGCCTGGGCCTACCCCACCAAGCCCATGGCTGTGCTAACTCGGCCTGTTCTGGGCACAGCATTTACAAACCCGGCTCCCGATCAGGAGGGCTTATCCCAAGGAATGTCCTGGCCTGAGATGAAAACTTCCCCTGCTAACAGTCACCTGCCTGTCACTTTGTGTGCAGTGGGCTCTGCTGGGCTTGCACTCAGTCCCTCCCCAGCTTCCTAACAGATGTGCTGCTTTCCCCAGTCTCTGTCTGAGTGTGCTGCAGTCACCTGGGGGACTAGTTAAAGCCAGTTCCGGGTCCCTCCCACGGGGACCCTGATCACTTGGTCCGTGTCGGTGGGGAATGAATGGCATGCTGACCAGCTCCAGTCATGTCGACTCTGCTGTCTACTGCACAGCCCTCCCCTTCTCGCCACTGCCACTTAGGGAAGGAGTAACACAGTTTTGGGTCATGAAATTATTACAGTGGGTTAAAAAGTGAAATCAGCCCTAGCTGGTTTGGCTCAGTGGATAGAGCGTCAGCCTGTGGACTGAAGGATCCCAGGTTCGATTCCAGTCAAGGGCACATGCCCAAGTTGTGGGCTCGATCCCCAGTGTGGGGCATGCAGGAGGCAGCTAAGCAATGATTCTCTCTCATCATTGATGTTTCTATCTCTCTCTCCCTCTCCCTTCCTCTCTGAAATCAATAAAAATATATATTAAAAAGTGAAATTGAATTTGAATCTTTTAGATTTTTTTATATACTTTGTGTACTTGATTTTAATAGAAATCCATGTCTTATTTGGTTTGTGGTCAAAAAACATTTGAAAGAACACGTAATAAACACTATGTGTTAGCTCGTCAAAAAAAACCCAAAAAACATTTGAAAGCCAGCAATAGCCTCTGCCCTTAGAAATGACCCTCCTGTTGGTGCATGATCCTGAGTTTCAGAGCAGGGCAGGCTGCCCACCCAGTGCCTAGTGACTGTGGGTAAACGCTAGGCCTGCAGCAGCTCCTCCTTGTGTAGTGAGGGAGAAGGGTCTTCAGCAGTTCAAGTTGGTTGTAATCAAAATAAGTTTCATGAAATAGGATTTAGCCTTATCACTTGCAGGGCCTTCTGCTGTTTTCTGTTCTGCTTCATGTTTAACCCACAGAATTGATTTGGGGACCTGCTAATGGGTTGTGACTTGCAGTAACTGTTAGCAGGAGAAGTAGATACACATCTGCCCACCAGTGCCGGCTCGGTCAGGTCTCTCTCTCAGGACTGCCTTTTCTCACCCAGCTCAACCCCATCCCTTTGCATTGTCCACAGAGGATCCTGCAAGGTTGGCTCAGCTCACAGCTCCAGGACTTCCTTCATGAGCTTTTCCTGGACCTCTCAGGAAGTAAACCCTTTATTTCTCTGCATTTGACTCGCTCTGTGGTGTGTTGGAGCCCTGGGTGTATGGCTTTCCTTCCTTGGTAGCTTATAAACCACTTGAGGGCAGAGCCTGCAGTCCCGTTCAGCCATGGACCTTCTGCGGATCCAGATGCCCAGCGTCAGGCTAGTGGAAAAGCTCAGCCAAATTGCGCTCAATGTGTGGGCGGCCTGGGGCCTGCATTCAGTGTTTAACATTGTTTCAATAGGAAAGTGCCTTCTGATGCCAGACGGCTGGCTGAAAGGACAGGCCTCCGCTTCTTTCTCTCCCGTGTGGCCTGTGCCAGTCCTTCCTCCCTGACATGCTGCGGTGGAGGCTTCACACAGACGGCAGGAAGGAGGCTGCCTCCTCGGGGCTGATGGTCCTTTATTTATTTATTTAAATTGATTTCAGAGAGGAAGGGAGAGATAGAAACATCAATGAAGAGAGAGAATCATTGATCAGCTGCCTCCTGCAGACCCCCTACTGGGGATCGCACCTGCAACCCAGGCAAGTGCCCTGACCGGGAATCAAACCGGGACCCTTCAGTCCGCAGGCCGACGTTCTGTCCACTGAGCCAAACTGGCCGGGGTTGTTTGGTCCTTTCAAAAGAACTTCGATTCTAGACTTAAAGAATACCACTGCTGAGGGAGAATAAGGGGAAATGAGATTCCTTCTCGAAAAATGCACGTGTTTTCTGCTCTGAGGATTCTAGAGTAAAGCAACGGGGTTGCCCCTAAAGGCACTCCCTGGGGTGGGGTGGGTTTCCTAGTTCTGAACAAGAAAGAGAATTTGGAGTTAGAGGAATGTTATTTGACTGAGTCCAAGGTCCAGGAGAGGGAATCTTGAGCCCTGGCCACTGAGAACTGGATGTTAAAAACATATAGGTCTTTTTGTTACAAATCACAGGCTGTTAAAGGTATAAATCCTCTGACTTCAGAAAACCTCCTCCTCCCAATGCTGTTAGCCGAACCTTGGCAACTTCAGCCATCACTGGAATATATATTCTTCTGCAGCTTGTGGATTTGGAGGCTGTTTAAAAAGTGAAATCAGCCCTAGCTGGTTTGGCTCAGTGGATAGAGCGTCAGCCTGTGGACTGAAGGATCCCAGGTTCGATTCCAGTCAAGGGCACATGCCCAAGTTGCGGGCTCGGTTCATTCATAATCCCACCTCTCAAGCTGAGAGCGCCAGTGTATAAACTTGGCCTCGCCCCTCGCAGGAGACTGCTGAGATTTCACCACTGACAGTATTTTTAGCCCAGGCGCTAGCGCAGCCAGGAGGGCTTTGATGTGCTGTGCTGTGAGTGAGCCCCTGCTTGGACGTTTCCAGAAGGGGGTGATTCACTTTTACAAGCAGTCCTGGCCTGGAAGTCTTTTCTTCTGCTCTTGTGATGACTTGCTCCCCTGGTGATCAAAGTTGTGAACACATCTAATAAACGGCATATGTGCTAGGCTTCAGCTTCAAGAAGGGGGAGAGGAGGCCTACGCTACGGAAGATGTGCCATCTGAGTCGGAAGCCAGGGGTGGGGACACAGCCCTTCTCTTCTGTTCCAGAGAAAACGGTGAGAATACGGCTGCCTCTCCTCCACCCCGCCCCAAGCCTGGGAGGCCAGAACGGTGCCTTTGGAGAAGTGGTCAATTCAGAGCCCTCTGTGTCTTCAGAAATTTCCCAACCAGCCATTTGCTGCCTCTCTGGCTCCGTGTGAAACACCCAAAGCCTGGAGCTGTTCCTGTAAGCTCAGCTCTCCCTTCACCCTGGGGGGCAACCTGGGTTTCCATTCAAGGACCCTGGCACCCGTAGCCATCCTCCTGAGCGGGGCTGTGAGATCTCACGGGGCCTGTTTGCACCCCAGCACTCCTCACTCGGTCTCCCTACAAACCTGGGGGCTCCTTGGAGGGAGGAGCTGTGTCTCCTCTTTCTGAGCCCAGCCCTTTCAAATGCTTGGCATGGAAATATTTGTGGAATGAATGAATGAGAGACAGCAGACACCATATAGTTCCGCTCTGCACCGTTTCCCTGAGGTGCTAGGGAGGGGAAGGGACTGCAGGTGGCCCCTGTCCCTCCACTTTCTTCACTTGGCAGCGTCCCACGCCGCTGGGATTGTGGCTCCCAGCTCCTCTCCCTGGTGCTTGGGACATAAATAAATGGATATGTGCTCACTGACAAATGAAAATGTTGTTTTTCCTCTGGAAGCCCAGAGGGTGGCCTGACAAATAATGAGTTCCCAGAGTCCCTGAGCGGGGCTGAGTGCAGCTGAGGCCACGGAGTCGCTCTCTGCAGCAGCGTCCACGCCACCAGCGCAGGTACGCCCATCACTGCAGCCTGGCCCCAAGTAAGCTGCTGCCTGCCCCCAGCGCGGACTGCTCTGCTGGTGACATGATGCTAAAGAATATGCTTGTGGCCCTTGAGGAGCATTGGAATTCTAAACTGGCACCAGTCCTAACATACAAGTTCCTGAGGGAAGGAGGCTGCTCCAAACAACTCCACCTAAAGGACAAAGGTTAGGGCGGACTCGCTTCCTGCTGCGGCCAGGATCCTGAGATGTGATGTGCGTTGGCCCAGAATAAACTTTTCTATTCCTCCCCCGCCCTTCTGGTCTCCAGAAGTAAAACTCTGCAGACATCTCTGGCTTTAAGAATCTCTAGGTCAGTTCCAAACAGTAATGAAAAGAACGGCTTCCTGGGCAGAAGGCCTCCCTGGGGACAGGCTGGCTGACCTGGAGTGGCTCACAGCCCGTGGTGGGGCCACTGCTGTCTTGTTGTGATGTGTGTGTGACATCACATACGTGGGGTGGGGTGTGGTGTTAGGGCCCTGTGACTTGGTTTTCTCATCTGTCACCTGTTAATAAGAAACTTCCCTGCAGTGTTAGTGTAAGGGTCAGGGACAATATGTGGACTTCCCGCCGAGGGCCCGGCTTCTAGTGGGATATTTAAAAACAGGAGCTACTGATCTAGCCATTGAGCTGGGCTCCACAGGGAACGCAGCTCTCCATCCAGAGGAGGCCTTCCCTCTCCTCCTGGGGTATCCGTGTGTGATTATCTTTTAATCCTCAGCCCAGGAGATGTTTTTCATTGATTCTAGAGAGAGGGGAAAGGAGAGGGGGGGGAGAGACAAACATCAATGTGAGAGAGAAATATTGATCGATTGCCTCCCACATGCATTCCAGCTGGGGGATTGAAACCGCAACCTGGACAAGTGCCCTGACCAGGAATCGAACCATAGATACTTAGGTGCACGG
Source organism: Myotis brandtii (assembly GCF_000412655.1). Classification (NCBI taxonomy): domain Eukaryota; kingdom Metazoa; phylum Chordata; class Mammalia; order Chiroptera; family Vespertilionidae; genus Myotis; species Myotis brandtii. The sequence goes on from NW_005370733.1 coordinate 824,735, forward strand.
GAGGAGGCTCAACCAACTGAGCCACATGGGCCAGGGCTGTGTGTTATTTTACAATAGGAGGAAGTCTTGGGAAAACTCGGTGTGGGTTTATTCAGAGCCCTCTCAGAAGGTGGGGGTGCTTCCCAGGAGACCACCTGCATGCTTTCTTCACATGGAAACATTTGTTTGCTGGAGGCTGAGGCTTCTGTTGAAACCCTATGAGATACTTCAGGTAGTGGCTTCTCTTTTCTTTCTTATGTTGCTGAAAGTTGAGAGGCAGTTGCCCATCAGGTTCAGTTGGATCTAACAGCCCAGACAATGTCACCAAGAATTTAACTTCTCCTCATCTCTGTTCTACTGTTTGTAGAATTGGGTTATACTTTTTTTTACTAAAGTATAACATGTAAAAAAGTGCTCAAATCAAGGAACCATCTCTATTTTTAAATTAGTGTGTTAAATAAAAATTGTCCACCCAAAGTGACAGCCGTTATCTCAGAAACACTTGTGTAGCCGCAGATGGTATTTATGGGATGTGAGGCACTGCGCTGAGTGACTGTGGAGTCCTTGATTACATTCTCCCAACAGCCCAGCGAGGTGGGGCTAGTTCTCCCCATTGTACAGGTGAGAAAGGTAAGGCCCCAGGAAGCACACTTGTTCGAGTCACACCATTGAGGTTTCACTTCCACCAGAACTGGGGGTGCAGTGAGCATTCATGGGCTGTCCTGGGCCATGTGTGGAGGTTAGCATTGCTCCTTGCTACATTTCACCACAGTAGGATAGGACGTCAGTGCCACCATGTGTGTCCATGGTCCCTGCCACCAAAAAAAATCCCTTTGCTTGTTGGGAAGCGATGCTTGTCAAAGTTTTTCTGCTGGAACACTGCTCTACTCTGCACCCCACCTCCAGCGCATGCCCAGTGTCGTCCCCTCAGTCCATCGCCCAGCATGTCCCTGTACCAGGTATTGGTTAGAGTGACAGCCTGCAGCACCTGCATGTGGGACCCGGTCCTGGGCCTCAAGCCCAGCCTGAGGGTGAGCAGGCGCCCTCTTCTGTCACAGCCGTGCTGTCTGCCCTTTTGAGAAGAGGCTGAGCATTTCCAAGACCTCAGCAGCACACCCTGAAGCAGTAAGATCAGCCCAGCCCAAGGCGGGGTCTTAAGTCTCAGCCTCCCCAGCTGGGACACTGAGGGCCAGGCCTGGAGCTGCAGAGCGTGGGAAATGGCAGTCCCAGGGAGGTGTGCCGACGGGAAAGATAGGGCCAGAATTTGAAGGCTCGGTATGAAAAAAACAAGTACAATTTCTCATTGTCAGTTTTTCTTCAGTTACATGTTGAAATGATAATATTGTGGATAAATTGGGTTAATTAAAAAATATTTTAAACTTACATTTGGCTCACGTTGTGTTTCTGTTGGATATTACTGGCCCAGCGAGTCCACTGTCCTCTAGAGACTTAGTGGGGGAGGGGAAAGATATGGTTTTTCTCTTGTCTGTTCCTTGGAAGTAGCTTAGACAACAAGTATTCTGTGACCCCAGGTAACCCAAACCGGAGCACCCCACCAGAGAAACTTCTTGATTGAGTTGTCTGTGACTCGTGTGTTGGCACTGCTTGGAGAATCATAATAAACCATAAAGCATCCCGTCTCCGTCGCTCTCAGCACTCTGTGGAGTGGTTGAATGTAGCCGTTGTCAGTCATTACAGAATCTCTTCGTTAATTCTCTGTGTTCACTAACAAGCACGTAAGTGTTTATTTTCACCATGCCAGTTATTGGGCTAAGTGCCAGCTTCCAAAATGAGTAAGAGTTGATTGTCATCAGGATCTCAAGGGACCCATAAATAGAACCCCTTTTCTGCTCTGAATTCTGAAAGTTGGGAAAAAAGACTAAAGATGAGAAACAAAATATTACCTTGGTAGCTGCTAAAGGCCTGCTTAAAGGATGAAATTTGCTCTAAGAGCCGGATTAGCTTCCTAATTCCCGAGTCCCAGGATTAGACTACATTGCCCATCCAGTCATAGCCACTCTGCACTGTCAGGCCTCCCCCTGAGGGGCCATCCGAGCGCAGGTTTCTTGTGGACGGGCTCACTCTCAAAGGTGGGTGGGGCTGTGGGTGGGGTTGAAAGTGCCACTTTTTCTCAGTGAGGATGGGTGCCACAGGAGGCTTCGAGCAGCAGGGCAACAGAACAGGACTGGCATTTTATAAGGTCACTCTGGGAGCTGGGTTGAGAAGACTGTAGGAAAGCAAGGAGCAGGTGCAATGCATTGTTCATTTCAGGGGATAGGATTTTCTTCATCTGACTCGTGAAAATCATGTGGGCTCTTTTTTAGAAGAATTTTTTACCTTTGTGTCTAGCTTATTTCAACTTTTATTGTTGGATATGTCATGTATCAGAAAAGTCCTTATCACATCTCTCATAAGTGTGCAGCTTGCAGAATTTTCACAGATGGAACCACCAGTGTAACACAGTCCGATCAAGAAACGGACCATAGCTCACTCCCTATGTCCCCTGCCAGTTACCATCCACCCTCAACACCCTCAAGCATAACCACTACCTTTTTTTTTTTTAATTATCACCCGAGAATATTTTTCCATTGATTTCTAGAGAGGGTAGAAGAGAGAAGGAAAGACAGAGAGAAATATTGATGTGAGAGAAACACATCGATTGGTTGCCTCCTGCATGTGCCCCGACCAGGGTCCGGGCTGGGGAGGAGCCTGTAACCGAGGTATGTGCCCGGGACCCTTTGTCTGCAGGCTGACGCTCTATCCACTGAGCCAAACTGGCTAGGGCATACCACTACCTTGACTCCTAAAATCAGAGGTGAATTTTGCCTGTTGTTGTACCTGTATAATTGGAATCATACAAAATATATTTTCTGTGTCTGGCTTCTTTCTGCATTTGTGAGAGTCATTCCTCTTAGATTATTCATTGTCCCGCTACACGGTATTCCACGGTGTGTGAAGCTGCCACCTTTCCCCTCTCCTGGCCACAGGCGCCTGGGTGGTGCTGCTTCCACTATTCTGGCACGTGTCGTAGGATGAGCTCGCAGGGGCCCTTCTCCGGCTGTGTACCCAGCAGTGGCATCGCCAGCCTGGGGAGCGTATGTTCACTGTAGTCGGGCTCACCCTCCCCACCGCGGAGGGTGGAGAGTGCCCCTTGCTCTTCACCCTCGCCCACACTTAGTGCTTCCTTTTTTTAAAAATCCGTCCCAGTGTGCGTGTAGTGGTATCACTTTATGCTTTTAATTTATTATTTCCTGATGACAGATGGAATTAAGTACCTTGTCATCTGTTTATTAGCCACTTGGATATCATCTTTTCTGAAATGTCTATTCAATTCTGAATCTTTTAAATTCTTACCAATTCAGCAAGTAGAACAAAGATGATGGCTCTTTCAGAGTGAGCTCAAATCCAAGGTGAAGCCTGGTGTCTTCTGTGGGTGGCAGGGCCCAGGGACTGGCCTCCTCCCAGCTCGCCACCTCCTTGGCCTCCACCCGAGCCTCACTCTTGGGCACAGTCCCGCTGGCCTGCATCCAGCTCACTGCAGCTGGGTGAGATCTTATCAGGTTTTAATGCTCGGACCTTTGACCTAACAATTCCATTTCTAGGAGACTGTCTCACTGTATGGGTGCCCAGGGAGGTCAGCATGAGGCGTGGGTCAGTGCAGCCTTGTTTGAAGAACAGGCGAGAAACCGTCCATCGGGTGCCTGGTGTGATGTGTGTGGTCTGCCTCTCAGCCGGGTCATTCAGCCCTCGCTGTGCTCGCATGGAGGCATGCCTGCAGCGTGTTGGTAAGGGGAAAAAATACTTCAGCTTTGCCATATGTGGAGTTAAGAGGATTTTCACTTTCTATGTTACGTATTTTTGTAGGGCTTGAATTTTTATAATGAGGTTGTTTTACATTTGTTGCTGAAAAAGAAACGAAAAATACACGTAGTATTTCCATCAGCACCCACAGCGGAGCCATAGTTCTCAGGAGCCTTCCTGAGCAAATGGATAATAGGACAGATTTTCAGGTCAGGAGGAAGAGCCTTTGGTGTTGCAAAACTCCAGCTATTATTTTCCTTCTGTGTTAACATGAGTAGCTCTGTGTTGAGTAAGACGGGCCTTTTAATATGGAAGCTGTTGGGGGGAAATGAAACATCAGGTTGCTTTCCTGCTGCTAGGCTGGGAGTATTTTTAGCTTTTGCCTTATTAAGTGTTGGCAGAAGCCTGGCAATGTCATCAAATACCAATAGTGGCTGTTACTTATTGAGCATTTGCTATATCAGGTCCTTGGCTAAGTGCTTTACATGCAGGACCACCTTAGGTCCCGAGGTTACGCTTGTTCTGTAGATGAGGAACCTTCGGCTCAGAAAGGCAAAAAGTGTGTCCAAGTACGTGGCTGAGCTCAGGTTAAAACACAGACTGCCCGACTCCAAAGCCTGCGTGCACCTGCCATGCCCATGACCCACTGAGCCCTCCTCTTGTTTTTATCTTTACGTTAGCCAGCAAATTCTAGATAAGTGAAAATCTGAAATCCTTGTGTTTAAAAAGGTTCTTCCTAATGTCCTCACTTCTGCTCTCCGGTTGTCCTTTTATGCATTTGAGAGAGCGGGTATGGGTTAGGTGAGTGGGGTTGGAGAGATGGAGTCCTTGCCAGCTTTGCCAGCTCTGTGCCCGGGATGCTGTAGGAGACAAGGAACTGACAGTGTGGCGTTTATCAAGATGGGCACTGCCACAGAGTGTTGTCCACCATGACCCTGACCCCCATCCAGGGTGAAATTGAGCCCCGACAGAAACCACTGCTAAGTTGGGATCCCAGCTGCTGCCACAAGTGACATTTGAAAGGCCAGTTGATTGCACATTTGTCAGCCCCGGGCAGGGATGGTTGTTAAGCCTGGCCCAGGGGCAAGCTGAAAATGTACGCACGAAACGCTGACACCTGGCAGGCTACTTGGGGCGGACTTGGTTGGCTTTGGTGTGGTTTTGGTTGAGACCCGATTCTGTGAGCTAATGCCTCCCCTCCAGCCATTCTCCTTCTCTCTGGTAAAGGACATGCATCTGAAGGCCTGGGATGGTTGCCCCAGGAAATGCCTGTTCTCACGGCCATTTCTACACAAATTGTGAAGCCACACTCTCTGGAAGAAATGAGCAGCAGATGGGTTAGTCATTGGGATCTCACGACCTTCGGCGGTGTAAATGCCACTGCGCGAGTCTGGCTTCGTTTTCTTAAGTTCTGTCAGTGACCTTTGAAGTCGCGCTCACAGATCTGATAGGTCACAATGAGACACCGGCTGGTGGCATTTCCCTGTGAAGGGGCTTCCATTTCCTTTGGTTAGCACAGCCGTATGGAAGTGTGCGAGTCTGGCAGTCCCGCGTGTTGGTGGGTGTGGAGCCACTGGCACCTTGCTAGTGGGACCACAGAGTGGACACCCAAGTGGAGAATCCATAAAGTTAAATGCAGTATGTGCTCTATCATCCAGCAATTCTGGTCAGAGAAAACTTACACATGTTCCGAGAGGCATGTGAGGATGTTCAGGGTAGCGCTGTTTAGAAAGTTGGAAACAATTGCCCGCTGGCAGGAGAGCGGATAAGTAAAGCTGGTCTTATGGGACACAGGGCACCACAGCACCAAGAATGAAAGCATACCTCTGCTTCCGCAGGGCAATTGTCAGGCCTACTGGAGAGTGAAACACGGGAGCATAAGAATATTTATTGTCTCCTACCATGCATGCGAAGCTCACAGGCTTACACATTAAGCTGTACTTAGAGATAAACTGTCACAAAAAGGAAGGGATAAGCACAAAAGTCAGAATCCTGGGGACCTATTGTTGGGTTTATTGGGATGCAACCCAATCCTAAGTCAAGGAGCATCTGCATATTTAGTATGAAATCTTCCAAAATTTTGTTTTGATTTCAGTGCTAAAAAATCTCCAAAGACACATACACAGAATCTGCAGTGTAACTTCCTAAGGGAATAGTCAGAGGATAATATGAGAGTGGTTGGGGAGGCTTACCTGGCACACTGCCGTAGTGTCAGCATCTGCCCCAGATGACTGATGACTGATGTGCGTGAGGGACGTGAGAAGAGGGGCGGGCAGTGTGTGTGTGTGTGTGTGTGTGTGTGTGGTTGTGTGTGCAAGATAACCCTGAGAGAGCTGCCCCCTGTTGCTTTCTTCCACCTGCTGTCACTGGTCATTGTGCTTTATCATCTCTCAGAGGCACAGCTTGGATGACCTTGCAAGGTCACCTGTAACCTGTGTCGCTAACCCATTATTTCAAGGAAAAGGTGACAAGCAACCTCCAAGTTAGAACCTGCCCTGGTTCGTGCTGTCCTTGATTCCAGAGCTGAGGAGGTTGGTGTCATTACAGAGAACCTGCTTTCTCCACTTGCGGTGTCATGTCATGTGCGACAGCTGGCTGTTGGGAGGCTGTCACGTACTCGGAGGAGAGATTTATTGGTAGATCCAGCACTTTATTTAAATGCTGATGTTGAGTCCAAGCTCTGCCCAAGACAGAACTTGGGGCTGTAGCTGGCAGAGCAGAGGGAGTGCTGTGCCTGGCTTCAGTTTGCTCTCGGGGGGAGATGCCCTTAGTTGGTCCTCGGTGGTGATCAGGACCAGCCCTGCAGGTGCAGGAGGAACCTGAGAGGTATTTTGGGGCCTCCACACCTTGCTTGCCTATTCTGGTTTGCTCGTGGTTGTGATGGCACAGATGTAAATCTGGCCAGCACCTCAGCCCCATGCCTGCCCATATAGCAACGCGGGGTAGCAGGCTGGAGGAGTTGGGAGTTGGCTCACCCAGCCCATGTCTCTGAAGACCTTTGACCACCAAAGCAAACCAAAGAAATCATGCATCCTGCCTAGACTTCCCCATTTGTGTGTGTTGTTTTTTGCCCTGCTTTCAGTCTTACTTGCCAGGGAGGAAGTCACAGGTTAGTACATTGCTCTAACCTCCCATCTGACTTGGAACCTACCTGGAGATGTGCTGTGACTTTAGGCTGCTGAGACCAGCATCAGGGGGAGTGCAACGGGCCCAGCACAGGAGGAGGCACAGGGTGGGAAACAGATGAACAGGTGAGGGCCGATGAGACCTCTGGTCAGTGCTGGAGGAAGAGGACGGCATTTGTAAGGCCCTCCATTCCTCGGGCCGTGCATTAAGTGTGCAGGGCAGTAGCGTAGCCTGATGCAACTTCTGCAGGCAGTTGGTAAAATCAGCGCTCAGAGCTCCATCAGCCTTGCTGCTCACCCAAACCATGTGGTTAGGTTAGCTCCCTGCACTGAGCAGGTGCCTGGCCGTGTCTGCTGGCAGCCTCTCATTTAATCTGCATCACATTAGCCATCTCAAGAACAGTGTTATCAGTGCCATTTTCCAGACAAGGAAACTTCAGACTTAGAGAAGTGACTTTGAACTATTTTAACCCAAACAGTGTGCCTACAAAGCTCACTCTTTTAACTAGCACATGAATGATTAGATCAGTCACTTCATTTTAAAGTGTAAAGAAGGAAGTATAAACTGTATAGAGGCCCCACCCAGCTTGGGTGGGGAAGAAGAACAGGGCAGAGGGGAGCTGGAGAAATCACACCACCTCAGTTTATCTACTTTGAATCCCTATGTTTTCTTCTAAGAGTTTATAGTTTTAACTCTTAATTTAGGTCTTTAATCCATTTTGAGTTCACTTTTGTGTATGGTGTGAGGTAAGGGCCCAAACTCATTCTTTGAATATCCAGTTGTCCTAGCACCATTTGTTGAAAGAATACTAATTCCCTCATTGTATGGTGTTCACATCCTTATCAAAAATCAATTGGCCATAGACACATGGGATTATTTCTGGATTCTCAATTCTTTCTGTTGTTCTACATGCCTCTGCTTATGCCAGTACCATGCTGTCTTCATTTCTCTAACTTCGTAGTAGTAAGTCTTGAAATCAGGAAGTGTGAATCCTCTAACTTTATTCTTCTTTTTCCAGATTGTTTTGGCTATTCTGAGACCCTTGTATTTCCATATTAATATTAGGATTAGATTGTTAATTTCTGCCCCCCACCTACCCACCCACCCCCAAATAGCCAGCTGGGTTTCTAATAAGGATTACATTGAATCTGTAGATCAATTTGCGGTGTTTGGCATTTTAACAATATTAAGTCTTTTGGTTTATGAACATGGGCTGTCTTTCCTTTTATTTAGATTGTCTCTAATGTCTTTCAACAATGTTTAGTAGTTTTCAGTGTATAAGTCTTGTATTTCTTACGTTAAATTTATGCCTAAGTATTTTATTCTTTTTGATGATATTGTAAATGGAAGCTTTTTAAAATTTCATTTTGGAATATTCATTGCTACTGTATAAAAATGAATTTGATTTTTGTATATTAATCTTATGTCCCGTGACCTTACTGAATTTATGTCTTAGTACTAATAATTTTTTAGTGGCTTGCTTGGGATCTTCCACATACAAGATCACATCATCTACAAATAGAGATAGTCTTATATCTTCCTTCCCAATCTGGATGGCTTTTACTGGAATACTGGAGTACAACATCCAATAGGAGTGAGAGGGACGGACACCCCAGTCTTGTTCCTGATCTCAGGAGAAACCACCCAGGCTTTCACTATGTCCCAGAGGGTTTTGAACACCTTTCTTCTATTTCAGCCTCACTGCCAACTCAGAGGCCTTGCCCCTATCACTTGTTGCAGCTCCTGAACCAAAAGATGAGGGAAGAGGTTGATTCAAAAGAGCCTTTCTCTCTAGTTCATGCATCCTATACTTTTGTGAGTCTGCTTTGGTGTTCATTCTCCTTGGCCAGCTTGCTCGAACTTTGGTTAGATCATCATACAGACTCCATAAGGACAGTTGGGAATATTTGCCAATTCTTTTTCCCTACTTATTTCGACTGACTTTGACTTCCACAAATCTAAACAACCTACCCTAGAGACGGAAAATGCAAATATTGAAACGTGTTATCAGAATTGTTTTAAGGAGTCCCTACTCTTCTCCGCTGTAGCTCTGAACAGCTGGGGGAAAGATTCGCATTGAGACGATGCTCATGTCCACGAAAGGTGCGTGAAGTTCCCCCCTGCCTCTAACAGTCGGCACCCTCTTTGTTTCCAGACTCCCAGCGTTCTCATCTCTCCTCCTTCACCATGAAGCTGATGGACAAATTCCACTCGCCCAAAATCAAGAGAACGCCATCCAAGAAGGGAAAACCGGCCGACGTGTCTGTGAAGACTCTGGAGAAGCCTGTGAGCAAAGTAAGCTGCCTCTGGCACCGCTCTGCTTCGGCAGTGAGGGTGTGTGCTTGCTGCACACCGTTCCCTGGGGGCTGAGCTCTAGCACAGACACCTGCTCCCCAGGATTCCACGTTGCAGGGGGGCCTCCCGCGCTCTTGTGACGTGGGAGCCTGTAGGGTGTGAGTGTTTCTCACGTTAATCAGAGTCGAGCTCAGTGGCTAGAACAGTTCTCCTTTTCCAGATGTGCCATCTCTGGGCACTTAACACAGCTCAGTGCATCATGTTCACATTCAAGGTGCTGCCTCCCTGCCCTAGAGAGCCCCACACTGCCCGGGCGTGGGCACACACTCGGGGACGTTTGTGATGTCCAGAACATCCTTGCTCTGAGACATGCAAAATCCTTGACACCAGAGGTGTCCTCAAGCACTAGTCACCTCAGCAGGGCCAGTTAAGCAGATGTGTTGACATAGCTGTTGATTTCATCAACCCCTTCTTCAGCCTAAAACGGCCATTTCAAGCTCTGTAGGAATCCAGGTTTCCTCTCTTCCAGGAGGCAACAGACAGATTTCTACCAGAGGGCTACCCTCTCCCCTTGGATCTGGAGCAGCAGGCAGTAGAATTTATGTCCACCAGTGCTGTGGCTTCCAGGTCTCAAAGGCAGAAGGTCAGTGTGATGTTAAGAACATTGGGTTTGCCTTGCCTTCTACTGCAGAATCCTGGCCCATGGTTTTGGGGATGGAAAAACATCTATTACAGTATCATTGTGTTCAATTGGGTGGCAACTATGGGCTTAATTGTTCAGAAAATAGTCCAAGGGACTTTGGGTAAAAGTAAGTTTACCCAGATCCCCCTGGTCTTTGGAGAGAGTGCAGTCTTCCATGGTGACAGCTCGGGGATCCTCTCTGGGGCTGGTTTGGGTGTGCTGCTTGGGCCCAGCGGGTTCTGGAGGAAGTGAGTGATCTCACCTGTGGAGCTCAGCTGTTCTTTCCTTGAGCTGCTAAGATGCTCTGAATCGCAAAGGAAAGGAAGGGCGTCTAAAGTGTCTGGTGCCGTCAGACTGGTGCGGCAGCCACAGACCCAAGTGCTCTGAGAGCCAGGCTGCTTTGGGCCACGGACATTTATCAGCCTTTCCTTAGCCCCATGCAGAGTGCTTCACACTCGTTCTCTTGCTTAACCCTCAGAACAACCCTGGGAGGTGGAGGCTTACTTTGCAGAAAAGGAAACTGAGGCTGTAGAGATATTAAATGTTTGGCGAAAGGCGCACAGAGAGGATGGTGAAGCTGAGATTTGAACAAGGTTGTCTGACATCTGAGTCAAAACTCTCGAGGTGCCACCTTTCCTGTTTATGGAAGCCAGAGTTTATTTTTCAATATCTCCCAAACGTAAATGTTAACCCCACACATAACTAAACATAAAAACAAAATCAAGCCCTAACCGGTTTGGCTCAGTGGGTAGAGCGTCGGCCTGCGGACTCAAGGGTCCCAGGTTCAATTCCAGTCAAGGGCATGTACCTTGGTTGCGGGCATATCCCCAGTAAGGGATGTGCAGGAGGCAGCTGATCGATGTTTCTCTCTCATTGATGTTTCTAACTCTCTATCCCTCTCCCTTCCTCTCTGTAAAAAATCAATAAAATATATTTAAAAAAACAACAACAAAACAAAAAAACAAAATCAAATTTAGCGATATGAACTAAAAACAAGGCTTGTGGACAAATACTAGTAGGTCCTTAATCCTCTGTGATTGCCCAGAGCCCACAGCCATCATCAATTCAGCGCCACTGGCAAAGCCCTGCCCTGCTATGTAAACACATCATTCTTGAATTTGCCAGCGCATCTATTTTTGTTTTTATGTTCAGCAAAATACCTTAAAATCCTAGTTAAAAGTGGAGGAAATAAAGGTCTTAAATCTAAGTCTTTTGTTGAAGAATCCTTTTTTTCCTGCCCCATCTGTTAACAACAGGAGGCTGAAGAGTAAGCGTGAAATGTTGAGTGTTTGCCAGATTGATCCAAATTCCAGATTGAAGAAGAGTAATAAAGTAGATTTGGTCTGCACCACAATTATTTTTTATGACGCTCTGTGTAGCAGTCTCTTGGAGCTGAATTTCTTCCTGAAGTCCAGGCAGTGTGTCCGTGTCGTCTAACACTGGTCCAGGCAGCACAGGGTAAAATGATTTACTCACAACTGTGTTCTCCCAGTGAGCTCGGATAAGAGACTGCTTCAGTCACTCAGTTCTTGGAATTCCCTCCCCTTTCTTCCTTATTTCAAGAGAGGTCATGGGGGCGATGTGGGGGCGAGAGAGATTGCATGCTAAAGTGCCCTTTACTTAGCGGGGCTTCCTGTAAACTCCAGGGCACATTGGGCAATGTTTAGAGACGTGTTTGGTTGTCACAACTAGGAAGGTGAAGCAGGAGCTACAGGATCTGGTGGGAAGAGGCCTGGGATGCTGATAAACATCCCACAATGCATAGCACAGCCCCCAACTCCCAGACAAAGAATCATCCACCCCAGAATGCCAGTGGAGCGCAACTGAAAAACCCTGTTCTGTAGCAGGGAGCTGCAGTGTGATCTTTACCGAAGGAAGAATGTTGCTCAGCTTTTGATCGCCGCCCTTTAAGAAGGGCTGAGTTACTACTGTGCTCTGCCCCAAGTCACCTGCCTGAGACAGAGTGAGTACGACTGTGTTGTGTAAGACAGGACTGGACGTGTTGGGAAGCTGCCAGAGTGTGTGAACTTGGAAGACTGTCAGAGAAATCTTACAATAAGTCTGTCATTTATTACATTAATTATTTATTACTTATTAGCTCTCAGTACTTAGGGAATATTTCCATATACATTGCCTTGTTATTGCAGTTTATATACATGGCTTTCCTGTTTAAATACATGGGAAGTTGCAGCTCGGGGTCGATGCATACACTCAGATTCATCTGCAGCTGCTGGACGGCCTCTGTCCTGGGTGATTTTACATGCTGTCTTATTTACTCCTCACCATGACCATGTGCAAACGCTTTTATTATTCCTGATATACAGAGAGTTGGGAGTCTGGCCCAAGTTTTCCCCCATCAAATCTGTTTTCCCCTTAAATGTTATGAAATCTTTCCATATGCATCCTCATTCGGTCCCCACACCAACCTCTTGATCCCCTGGGCAGGAATTCTCCTCCCCCTTGTGAGGATGAGGAGCCTGGAGCCCACTGGTCCCAAGCCCAGTGGTGTCTTTGGATGCCCTCCACAGCACCGCTGCCCTCCAGTAGTTGCCAGGTTTGTTGGGCGATGGTGGTACCCTTCCCCCATGGCAGGCACCGCAGGAGGATGCGTCTGCCCAAGGAGGTTCTGGGCTGGGAGCTCCAGCAAAGCCACGCCTCAGGGTCCTGCTTGTAGGGAGTGCTTGCCGAGAGCCCATTGGAACTCCCTGACTGACTGCTTTTTGCAAGAAGCCAGTTGACAGCTGCAGGGCGAGGGGAATGCAGTGCTCAGAGGCCTTTAATCTGGGAGTGGAATTTGCCGGGGAGTTAATGGAGGAAACCTGATTCTGCTAAGTTGTCACTCCTTCATTAGGAGCCCAGGGTGCCCGGCTCTTTGCGAGCTCATTTGATCTTCCCACAAAGGACGGGAAAGTTCTTTTGCTCTGAAGCGCCTGGCCCCTTTTGGATGGCTCCTGGCTGCAGGTCAGCCCCATGCTCCCCAGCAAACCTCTTGAAGTGTCTCCTGCTTCCTCCCCACATTTCATTGTGGCGGGCTCCTCCCACGTCCTGATCTGAGATGGCCGGGCTGTGGTCACAGTCCTCTAGCGAGGCTGGCCGGCCATGATTCCAGGCACATTTGGTGTCCCCAGGCACCTTGATTCCTTCACACTTGGGTTCCTGAGGCCCCGGTGGGGGCGGTGAAGCAGGCAGCTCTTGTCCTGAGGTAGGGAAGCAAGTGCCCGGCCTCTGGGAAGAGGCAGTAAATAAACAGGTATGTTGGAGTGAAAAGAGAGGCTTGGCCCTGGCCGGTTTGGCTCAGTGGATAGAGCATCAGCCTGTGGACTGAAGGGTCCCCGGTTCGATTCCAGTCAAGGGCATGTACCTTGGTTGCAGGCACATCCCCAGTAGGGGGTGTGCAGGAGGCAGCTGATCGATGTTTCTCTCTCATCAATGTTTCTCTCTCATCGATGTTTCTAACTCTCTACTCCTCTCCCTTCCTCTCTAAAAAAATCAATGAATATATTTTTTTAAAAAAAAGAAAAGAGAGGCTTGGAGAAAGGGGAGAGAGGCTCGATGGAGGGACTCGGGGTGCTCCCTCTCCCCATGGAGAATTCTGTCTTTGTGTCCACAGAACGCCTTGGGAAGTACCCATTGAGAGAAATTAAATCGGACCTTTGACAGTCATCTGACTAAAGGCACTATTAACTTCTTGATCCCATTTATATGTTTTTCTGTTGATATTCCCACTAAATAAGTGCCTCCACTATTGAATTTTTTATTTGAAATGACGTTCTGCATCATTTTAGAGGAAAAGAGGCAGTCAGAGTCATCACTTTTTAGTATATATTATTTAATTATCTGTTTACAGATTATTGTTGAAATCAACTTTTTCTAGAAATTACCCTCTTGCCCACGGTTGCTTTCTTTCTGTCTTCCCCGGACCTCAGAGAGGCCACAGGCGGTGTCTCCTCATACAGGCCACTCTCCATTCTCATTGACGTGTCATCAGTCCTACTTGAGTAGATTATCTGTTTGGGGATTTGTCTGTTTCATAGGTTAGCCTTGATTTCCCTTCCCCTGCCAGGTGGCTGGGCCCTGGGTCACTGACGTTGGGGCCGGTCTAGAGAAAGGAATCACCAGGGTGTGCCACCCGCTGCGTGGACCGCAGGCACCACAGTCCGGGGGAGGATTGCGTGGGACTCTGACTCCGGGAGGCGCAGGGCTCTGTTTTCTCGTCCTCTGAGGTGGGCTTTCCTCAGGAGCAGGGCAGCGGGACCAGGACTGCCAGCCCCACTCGCTGCTCGAGCAGTGATGGGGTCGTGTCTGTCTGCTCTGCTTTCACACACTTTCACCCCGAGCTCCACCCCTTCTAACCCTGGGTCTCCAGGTCCTTCGGAGAGACCCGCCACTTCTTTGAGAGGGGGCTGCGTCTCTGGGTTGAATGTAGGAATCTTGTGAGGAGTTCTGGGAGATTGGGTGTGAACACAATGCCTCCAACCAGTCTCACACAGCCCCCAGGATCCTTGACAGGCCTGGGTGTCGTGATTAGATTTACTGGATAGATAAGCGCCCTGGGACTTAGCTGTCAGTTCTCTCCCATTCCTACAGCATCGGCAGTTCAGTCCTCGCTGCACTTCACGAGGTCAGTGTGCTGTCTCAGGGTGGCGGAGGAGGCCTCCGGCCAGCAGTCTCTTCCGGGAAGGGAATTCAGGAGTCTCTGCGCAGCCCTTCTTGGTCCAATCCCCCTCTTCTTCCTTCAAGTCTAGCCTCTGTGTCCTGATTGCGGTCCTTAGAACGCTAATGTGGCTTGGCTGCTGCAGCAAGAAGCCTTTTGCCATTTGCATCAATCTCAAGATAGTTGACAGGAAATTTTATTTTATTTTTTATAAAATAGCTCCCTTTAATGTCTCTCCTCCTTCCTTCTGCTTAACATTTCCTTTCAGAACCTGAGCAGGCTGGAGGAGAAAGAGAAGGAGGTGGTCAGTGCCTTGCGCTACTTTAAGACCATTGTGGACAAAATGGCCATTGACAAGAAGGTGCTGGAGATGCTCCCCGGGTCGGCCAGCAAGGTGCTGGAGGCCATCCTACCGCTGGTGCAGAGCGAACCTTGCATCCATCACAGGTGAGTCACTCTGAAGCCCTTGGCCGTGCCAGAGCAGTGGAGGCCTCGAGGCATCTTGATTTGGGGAGCTTCACACTAAGGCTTCTCGGCAGGGGAAAGGCGCCCTCTCCCCGCCCCTCGGCTATGGCTCGTTGTTCCTCAGGAGACTGCACAGGGAGGAAGAGCTCTGCCATCACTAGGGACAGCCCGTGCAGCCTGGGTCATTTTTGTATTAGTTCATTGGCAATAATCACAGGGATTTGGACCCTTCTCTCATGCACCCTAGGGTAACGTAGTGTATTATGGCATTAAGTTCTGTCAGCATCCAGCCTGTTAGAGCCTCAGCTGCTCAGATGGTGACACAAAAGGTAGAGAAGAGCCCCTTAGAGCACAGCTTGGTGAGACACTTAACCGAGTGAAGCTAGGATCTCGCAGATGGCACGCTGTCCCTGCGAGCGGTGAGGGTGGAGGCAGCTGGCCCAGCAGCTTCTGTGGGCAGTGCTTTCGCTGCTGGAGTGCACTTTCCTCTGGGAGGTTAGCCAGCGGCTTGACGCCTATTTGCCGTTGAGCATGGAGAGCAAAGCCTCATTAAATGTATGGTAAGTGAAAGGCCAGCAGGGGCTGTTCCTTGAGAGGCGGGGGCTGCCTGCCGGCTGGCTTTTCTCCCTGGTACCTGCTCAGAGGCGAGTCTCCTTCTCAGTCCTCCCGACACGGCGTGGGTGGGGCCCCTAGACTGTGCTCTCAGGAGCTGCTCCCAGAACCTGGCCAGCAAGTGCAGTTTTCTTTTCTGGGAGGCACAGCAAACACTGTCTTTATTTCCCAGACTAGTGGCTCGGTGCACGAAATTCGTGCACATTAAAAGTGAATTAATTGCCCTAACCGGTTTGGCCCAGTGGATAGAGCATCGGCCTGCAGACTCAAGGGTCCCAGGTTCGATTCCAGTCAAGGGCATGTACCTTGGTTGCGGGCACATCCCCAGTGGGGAGTGTGCAGGAGGCAGTTGATCGATGTTTCTAACTCTCTATCCCTCTCCCTTCCTCTCTGTAAAAAATCAATAAAATATATTTTTTTTAAAAGGAATTAATTAGTGGAGATATTTTAATATTGCTATTTGCCCTTTCTCTATAATAGAAGTGTGAGAGATGAAAGGAAATTAGTAAAATGTATATGAAAATAATATATAAATTTATTAATAAATAAACAGTAACAAAAGGATATAACAACAACAGAGGCATGA
>NW_005370733.1:841554-884267 GCF_000412655.1 Myotis brandtii
GTTTAGATATATTTTTAATATTATCTATAGCAGTGGTTCTCAACCTTGGCTGCACATTAGAATCACCTGGGAATCTTTTTAAAATCCTGATTCCTGGGCCTCATCCTCCAGAAATTGTTTCTTTGTTATGGGGTGGGGCCACAACATTAGTAACAAAGAAACAGAATTAAAACTTTATTGTTGGGAGCCGCTACGGTGTTTTGGACAGGTTCAAGTCTTGGTCTGATGAGAGGTCACCGTCCTCTCATTGCCACGTGCAAGTCCCAGGTTGGAGGACAGGGCCCTCCCAGCACAATTATAGCCAACAGCTGTAGTTGTAAGCTTGAACCTATGGTCCGAACACATGGCCCCACGTGCCTGAGTGATGTAGCTTGATAGAGTTCAGGTGCATGTAGTTGAGTAGGATTGAAACCCAGGAGAATGTTGTAAACATCTTAGTCATGCCCTTACTTTGCCTCGTAGCATCTGCTATAAAGGCGTGGCTGTGGGCGTGATCACTGTCTCTCAGAGAAGCAGTGTCCCACCAAGACCTGGCTTTCATTCTCTTGTCTGTCTTTTCTAAGCCTTTCAGCCGCCCCCACTCAGGTTCACCCCTGGCCGTGCTGCCGAGGCACACTTTATGAAGATATGCCTCCATGCTCCCAGGGCGGGTTCCTGCCTCAAACCCCACCCTTACAGGAAACAGCTCCGGGAAACAGCTCGGGGGAGGGCACAGCCATTGCCAAGACAACCCCTGAAGGACTGACTTCCTTCCGCTTGGTCGAGGTTCTGGTCGTGATGAACACCACCCAGGGTTTTTATATAAGTAGAAGCCCTCTGCCCTGGGCCTCCCCCGGAGTGTCCACTGGCACTGTGGTCACGGTCTTTTGGCCAGAAGCTCACTGAAGCTGGCTGGTGGGGAGGAAAAATGTTCGTATGGCTTTGCCCTGTCACTGTCCTCACTTCCTATGCCTCACACCCACAATTCTCAGGGAAAATTATCTTTACTTTTATAAAAAATATGTGGGAGATGTAGAAATTCTTTATTTTGGCCTCCACTGTACAGTCGTTGAGGCAGCCAATGACTCAGGGCTTCTGTGGAGGGGGACCTCACAATGTCCCCTGCAGGTCTCCTCACCTCAGATTTGTCTTTTTAAAAAAATATATATATATGTTTTTATTGATTTTAGAGAGGAAGGGAGAGGGAGAGAGATAGAAACATCAATGATGAAAGGGAATCGTCTATTGGCTGCCTCCTGCACACCCCTCACTGGGGACCGAGCCTGCAACCCAGGCAGGTGCCCTGACCGGAATTGAACCGTGACCTCCTGGTTCATAGGTCAACGCTCGACCACTGAGCCACGTTGGCCAGGCAGATTTGTCTTTTTTGAAATACTCTTCAGTAATGCGTTACTCTGCGTCGCAGCCATGTGGTAGTGCAGGGGAATTCTAGTCAATTACAAATCTGTTTGGACTTCATGTTTAAAGGCTGTTTCTTTAAAGGATCCTGCCTGTTCAAATTCCACAAGCCTGTGGGCTCCTTGCAACACCCCTGACTTGAAATTAAGTCTAATTCCAAACAGGACACAAGACGTCAAGACGAGTGTGGCGCTTTGACCCCGTTGATGATTAGCAGCTCGGAGGGGGGCAGGGGGGGGGGAACACTCCCTGAGGGCATTGTCAGAATCTCATGGAGGATGTAAAGTTTGAAACAGCATATTAATGATCGAGATGGAATCTTTATGTGTTATATTTGGGAAATGAAAAATACATATAACAGACTAGAATATAACACTCCCCAGGTTTTCATTGGCTGAAGGGGATGGGTTCAGGGAGGAAAAGTTTGTTTATCAAGGGAGGTGTGGGTTGTACACGGACAACCAGGCTCTGTGCTAAGTGGCTATCTTACAGTGATCTCATGCTTTAGATTTTTCCGATTTTTAAAAAATCTTCTCTGCCTTCTAGCTCGGCCCTCTCGTCCTGCTATAGCCGAGTGTACCAAAGCCTCGCCAACCTCATTCGCTGGTCGGACCAAGTGATGCTAGAAGGTGTGAACTCAGAAGATAAAGAGATGGTGACAACGGTGAAGGGGGTCATCAAGGCTGTGCTGGACGGAGTGAAGGTATGGTCGGTGCCAGGCGGTCCTGGTCAGGGACCTGGAGCAGCCTCCTTGCTGGGTGTTCATCACAGAAGAACTTGTCCCTAAAACCTAGTGAATTAGAGTGAACGTCTGCCAGCGTCTCTGGTGTCGGTGTGCTCTGCCTGGTAGCTGTGTCATTCTCTGTGGTATGAAGGGCTCGTCCACCCTTGGGAGAACTCATCTCCCTTGTCGGAAAAGCTGCCAGAGCAGGCGGCCTTCACCGAGCATTGCATTAAGTCTTCAGCGAGGCTTTGTGTGAAAGCTCTGGCTGTGCGTGCTGGCCAGCCAGACAAAATGCAGTGGAAATGGTTTTGCGTTGACTTTCAGCAAGACGCCCAGCATGTCAGCCGCTTCCTTTTCATGTCCTAAACCAGGGGTGGGCAAACTTTTTGACTCGAGGGCCACAATGGGTTCTTAAACTGGACCAGAGGGCTGGAACAAAAGCATGGATGGAGTGTTTGTGTGAACTAATATAAATTCAAAGTAAACATCATTACATAAAAGGGTACGGTCTTTTTTTTTTTAGTTTTATTCATTTCAAATGGGCCGGATCCGGCCCGCGGGCCGTAGTTTGCCCACGGCTGTCCTAAACACTCCTGGATCCCTTGTAGAGAAGCAGGATGGAGATGCATAGGAAAGGAAGTTGTCTGTGTTTGAAGTCCATGATGTGGTCTGAGAACCTACTTCCCAGGGGAGTCAGAAACAGCATCATGGGACATTCTGGATCCTAGTTAAGGTGGGAGCGAAGGCCACGGGTCTGGGATTATTGAGAAAATGCCTCCTAGGATGAGGAGCAAGGCAGAATGTAGGGGAGGGCCTGGAGGTGAGGACTAGGCTGTGAGCAGTGGGAGTGGAGGCCCTGCTGTTAGGTGAGACCATCGAATGTAGTGGGCCGGGGGAGTAGCCTGGGATCTGGCTAGGTTTGGAGTCCAGGTTCACCACTTCATGTAGTCAAATCTGTCAATATTTTCCTCTATAGTTTCCCATTTTCCCCAGTCTAATATTACAAAAGTGCCTTTATCCTTCTATAGTTTTAGGACTTTAAAAATGCTTAGATCTTTATCTATGACATGAGGTAAGGATCCAGCTTTATTTTTTGGATGAATAACCCATTTTCCACCTTTATTATTTTTTTTAATATATTTTATTGATATTTTACAGAGAGGAAGGGAAAGGAATAGAGAGTTGGAAACATCGATGAGAAACATCGATCAGCTGTAGTGTGTGAATGTGAGCAGTTGACTCGAGTGCTCTGTACCTTAGTTAACTCCTCTATAAATTAGGTATGATAACGGTACCATGTGTCACAGTGCGGTAAGAGGGGTTAAATTAGTTAATGCAAGCAAAGCTCTTAGAGCATTACTTGTCACATATCAAACTTTAGCTGCTGTTGATTATTAATTATGTGGTGTGAGACAGATGCCTAAACAGATCTCTTGGCTTGAAAAAAAAGTGTGTCCTCCTCCTTTCTAGACCTTTCCATCCAAAATTATAGCTGAGGTACTTACGCTAGGTCAAAATTAATTTCTCCCCACTCAGCCATGCTGTCAGATTCCTGAAAGCTGCTCTTGGTTAACGTTCCCCAGAAGCTCTGGAGAGTAGAGTCAGGACCCCCACGGGTAAACATTTCAGAGGGGAGGTTAAGACACCGTTGCTTAGCATCACCAACTGCTCCAGCGTGAGCTGCGGTGGCTGGGAAGGCAGTGCTGCCCACCTCCAGCCCATGCAGGGCCCTGTGTCTGCTGGGACCTTGTGGAGTTTATTTAGAGGGCTTCCAGACTAGATGACATCAAAATTTCTCCAACAGCTCCCAGATTCCCTTCGTTTCCAAAGTGATCAGGTCCTACGTTATCTGTTTGGCAGTGAGACTTAAGGGTGCAGCCCAGGGTGGCTGTTGTGTAAGAACTTACATCACATTCCACAATCAAGTTCAGTCACATACACCATCCCATTCGATCTTTCCAGCAGCTCTTTGCAGCCAGCAGGGCACAGTGAGAGCTGGCCTGGGTCACACTCCGTCAGCGGAGGCTGGGGTTCTGGCTCACACACCCCTGGTCTTCCTGTCCAGGCTTCTGGAAATGCTGTTGTTAGACATTGTTATTTTTCAGGTGACATTGTTAAGGTTTCCCTCTACCAAATTGGTTATGATGAGATGTTCAAAACAAGTGAGAACGTCCAAAATAGAGAGTTTCGTTGTGACATTCCTAAGTAGACTCTCCTTTGTGGAATCATTACACCACCACTGTATGGGGTGATAGAAAAATTTCTCTGATTTCTCATATTGACCAGGATGAGAGGTAGGGAGGGGAACTATAGATTATGAACCTTTCGGTGTCTAAAAGCAAATAACTTTTCCACAATTGTTTTAAAATATTTTAACCAGAACAGATATTTTCTAGGTGAGGTGCTCTGTAAATTCAGTTTTGTTTCATTTATTCAAGAAACATTTATCAAGAGCTCCCTGTGTGCCAGGTAGTGTGATAGAGCTGGGAATATAGTGACAAGCAACACTCGCCGTCCCTGACCTGGCAGAGCTTACAGTCTGAAGGGGGAAAGGACAGCACACAAGAACTGTAGTTCTGTCATTATAACCAGGACGGGTGCTGCAAAGAGGAAATGGCCTGTGTGTGCCCTGGGTGTACAGCTGAGCTTCCTTTCTCAGGATGGTCAGAGACACTTCCCCCAGGAGAGGCAGACAGACTAAAAGCCTGAAGCAGGAGCAGGAATTGGCCTGCATTGTGGGAAGCTTTTTGTAGTTAGAGTCAGTAAAGGCAGCAGGACCATCAAGACTCTATAATGTTGGCATTTGTTGCTGAGGTCTAATAGTAACAGAGCTAACACTTACTACCCACGCAGTGCTTATAACAACTCTCCAAAGTAGTCATAATCGCCCCTTCAAGGGTGTAGACAGTGAGACTCAGACCAGTCATCAGTGGCGAGGTCAAGATTCACACCCAAGGCCTGCTGGACCCCAGGCCCTGTGCACTCCGCATCGCCCTCAGCTGCCGCCACAGGAAGGAGAAGCATGGTCAGCTGAGGGACTCACATGCTCCACCTCCAAGTCAGCTGGCTACCAGCCTCTCTCGAGGTCCCCTTCAGGCTTAGGACACCTTATAAGCCCATGTCCTAGTTATGTGACAGCCTCCGTGGGTTGAGAGAGGTACAGTACATTCATGGGCATGTGGTCATCCCACAGAGAGGAGAGATGCTGGCAAGTTCCTCTAAACTGACTCACCATCTTTCATGTAACTCGTTCAGTTGTTAAATGGAATTTTTAAAAAAGGATTGAAGTGTTTTAACAAACAGGATTACTTTGTTTTGTCCCTGAATGGGGATTATCATTTATTATTTAACTGCCCCATAAATGTGACTCGTTGGCCCTTTAACTTTGGGCAAGTTACTTCTCTGAGTTTCAAGTAGGTTTTTAAATATTTATCCTGAAGAGCTGATGAATGTTTAAGTAAGATCGTGCATATAAAATACCTGGTAAGTGCTAGGTGCCCAGTAAAGGGTGGGTAAGTACTGGTAACTGTAGAAATGTTCGTTTCTAGAACAGCTCCCATTTACCAACTTCACAAGGATTTGTGGCTCTTTCCCATGTAATTTCACAAATCTCAGGTTAAAAGATAAACCTCTGCTATTATCTGATCTGCCCCAGGCAGTGTTTTACCTGTGGCCGCCCAAGGCACAGAGACACAGTGACTCTCCCAGGAAGGAATGTGAAGGCCTTCACTTTCCTGTTCTCAGCGACCTCCCAGCCTAGGACTGGCTGTGTGGGCCAAGCTCCTCCAGGTCAAACACGTACCCCAGATTGTCCTTTCGAAACCTACACCCCAATTCCTCCTAACTTTACCATTTACATTTCAGCTTTTCTTCTCATCTCAGCCTGGGCTCTGCTCTGTCCTCCTCACAGACCTTCTAGGGGTCTCCTCTGCAGGTCTGAGACTTTCCCTGGCCTCCCCACTCCCCCTATTCACACAACGTTGTTATTTATTTTTAAAACCTCATACTGAGAACCTTGGGGGCGGGGGGCTTTGGAATACCTGCAGTTCTGTCACTACCCAAAATGGGGCTTGTGCACCAGATTTACTTTGTGTAACAGAAATATTTTGAAAGAAATGTTCTCCTGACTGTATCAGTTAGGATTAGGTTTGACTACAAGAAAATCTATTATTTCTCTTTCATTATTTCTCTTTCATATATCAGAGGCTCAGAGACCAGCCGTTGTGGCTAATATGACAGTTTCACGTATGGTCAGGGCGTAGTCTTCTGCCATTGCCTTTTTGCCGTTCTTGCACATGGATTCTACCTCATGGTCCATAATGGCTGCTGCCCCTCCATTCATTAGGACCACATTCCACCCAGCAAGGAGAGAGGGAGCAGGAAGCTGTGCCTTCTCCATTTAAGAGTACTTTGTCACAGGCCTCACAAAACTGTCACTTAACATTTTACCTGACCTAGGCACATGCCCAGTAAAATTCTATTCATAAGGAAGAACAGATATTGTGGGGCACCTCGCTGTCTGCCACACTGGCATTTCAAATAAGCCATCTCCTTTTATTCCTCATTCAGCCTATTTTTTAAATTTTGGATGAAAATTTCAAACATTTGCCGAAAAAAGAGAATCATGTAATGAAGCCTCATCACATGGCTCCCACAGGTGTCCTCTGGCGGCCAGTCCTGTTTCTTCTGGGTCTCCACCTGCTCCCTGGCTAATTGGAAGCAGACCCAGCCACCACCTCCTTTCCTCTGTAAATAACGTGATACATAGCTTCGAACAAGACCAACTATTTCTGTAAAGGGCCAGAGAGTGAATATTTTAGGCTTCTCAGGCTACATATATAGTCTCCATTGCATATTTTTGCTTTATATTTTAAATTTAAATGTTCTTGCCGAACCGGTTTGGCTCAGTGGATAGAGCATCGGCCTGCGGACTGAAGGGTCCCAGGTTCGATTCCGGTCAAGGGCATGTACCTTGGTTGCGGGCACATCCCCAGTGGGGAGTGTGCAGGAGGCAGCTGATCGATGTTTCTCTCTCATCGATGTTTCTAACTCTCTATCCCTCTCCCTTCCTCTCTGTAAAAAATCAATAAAATATTTATTAAAAAAAAATTAAATTTTCTTTAATAAAGCATTCTTACCTTGAGGGCCTTCCAAAAAGCAAGGCCAGGGCTGGATTTGGCCTGCAGGGTGTAGTTGGCTGCTTTTAAACAGTTTTTCAATTCAGGATCCAAGGGAAATCCATACTACAGTTCATTAATATAATATACTGGAGGCCCGGTGCATGAAAATTCGTGCACTCGGGGGGTCCCTCAGCCTGGCCTGTGCTCTCTCACAGTCTGGGCCCCCTCGGGGGATGTCCACCTGCCAGCTTAGGCCCGATCCCCCCGGGGAGCAGGCCTAAGCTGGCAGTCAGACATCCCTCCGGATGCCCAGGAGCCCTCGGGGCATGTCTGACTGCAGCTTAGGCCCACTCCCTGCGCTGGCCTAAGCCAAGTTGGACATCCTTAGCACTGCCAAGGAGGCGGGAGAGGTTCCCGCCATCACTGCTGTGCTCACAGCCGTCAGCCAGATTTGTGGCCAAGCGGAGCTCCCCCTGTGGGAGTGCACTGACCACCAGGGGGCAGCTCGTGCATTGAGCATCTGCCCCCTGGTGGTCAGTGTGTGTCATAGTGACCGGTCCTTCCTGGCCTTGGGGTCAATTTGCATATTACCCTTTTATTATACAGGATGTCAACAGTTTCCCCTCCTCTGTAGTTTCCTCCTTGCAACTTACTTGTGTTTTTAGAAAGAGTTATTGCTCCTAAAAGTCCCCTGCATTCTGGACTTCGCTGATTCCACCTGTGCAGTCTTGTTTACTGTGTGCCTCTGTCCCTTGAGTTTCCTGTGAATCAGAGGCGGACTCGGATTTGGGTTTTTTGTATTTAGAGAATGCTCCGTGGGTGATGCCGTGGGCTTCCATCAAGAGGCACCTGTCCCTTTCGATGTTAATAGCTGTTGGTGGTGATTGCCTCGGCCCATTAACTCATTAGGGCTTGTGAAAGGGTGCCATCCTCACTCTCTGTCACTCTTCCTTCGTTACCTGTGACAGAGAACTTCCCCTGGTCAGCGCGTGGTTATCCCAAGTTGCAGTTCTCAGGGGAGCCAGGGGCAGCGCCTCATTCTCCCTTTATTACCAGACACCAAAGCAGTGAGTGGTCCAGGCATCCTCTGCTCTGAGGAACTGAGGTGGTTAAAATATTCTGAACTCATGCATTCAAGTTTGCGATGGTCTAGCTCACGGCCGGAATTCTTGATGATGCCCAGGTCCCATCCCTGACTGGTGAAAGCTCCATGTTTCCGGGTTCCTTTTGAGGTGACCCTGGAGCCCTTTGGTGCTTTCCCACTTTCTGGTATGAAAAGATGCTCGAGGCCTCGTCTTGTGCTCATTGATTGATTGATTTTAGGTGATGGCTTTATTGAGATGTAATCCCCATGCCATACGATTCACCCATTTAAAATGTACAATTTAATGATTTTAGTGTATTCACAGAGTTGTGCAATCATCACCACAATTTTAGAACATTTCATCACTTCAGGAAGTAACCCCAAACTTTCTCCCATTTCTTCCCATTCCCCCATCCCCAGGCAGCCACTGACTACTTCCTGTCTCTAGATTTGCCTATTCCGGACCTTTCGTATAAATGGAGTCATGTACTGTGTGGCCTTTTGTGACTGGCTCCTGTCACTTAGCATCATGTTTTTAAAGTTTATCCGTGTTCTAGACTGTATTACTACTTCATTTTATTGCCAAGTAATATTCCATCGTGTAGACACACCACCTATTATTTATTCATGGACAGCTTGACATTTGGGTTGTTTGCCCTTTTTGGCCATTACGAGTAATGCTGCTGTGAACGTTTGCATACGAGGTTTTGTGTGGATGTATGTTTTCATTTCTCTTGGGCACACACCTAGGAGTGCAGTTACAGTAACTATGCTTGACCGTGTGACAAACTGCCAGGCTTCCTTCCAAAGCAGCTGCCTCGTTTCACTGCCCAGCAGCCGTGTGAGCGTCCGGTTCTCCCCTCCCCACCCTGTCGTCGTTTTAAACCTAGCATCCCTAGTGGGTGCAGTGGGACCCTTGCGGTTTGGATTTGCATTTCTCTGATGGTTAATGATGTTGAGTATTTTCGTGTCCTCTTTGGTCATTTGTGTATCTTTGGGAACCTAACAGTGGGCACCAGAGCCGGACTTGGATTCCTCCAAGGTCATTGAAGATGGAAGCATCTCTGGGGTCATTTTCAATGGAATAAAATGGACATAGAAATACAGTACTAGGGATTTAGAAGGCATTTCCATTCAGGATCCAAGGGAATGCCAAGGGGTCACCACTGGCGTTTCGGTGACCTGGCAGTTGTCTGGTTCACAGTCACGGCTGTGGACGCAGTCTTTCCTCACCTGCCCCTCAGGAGGACTAAAAAGTGTGACATCTTCTCGGGGACCTGCCTTCTGTCAGGGGAGTGGGGCTCTCGCCAGGTCACCGTGGAGGGCTCTGAATGAGATTAGGGTGTTGGCATGGTAGCGACATATGTGCACACTCAAGGGTCCTCTGTCTGTGAAGGTGAAGGCCAGGTGAGACTAAAGGCCTCCACTGGTCTCTTCGGGCTGGCTGGGTGGTGAAAAAGAAAGCTGCCCCTCTCACCCCACTCCCACGCAGGCCAGCGACGGGTGGGACGCAGAGCCGCTGCCTTCTCCACAGCCATGAGGTCGTCTGGAACGCGGTGCGTGCTCGCACATGTCTGCCCGTCACTCCGTGATGCTTTTTCCAGCGTTCGTTAGTTGAGTTCATCCAGCTGCTTCTCCAGAAAGATGACATTCTAATTATAATTGCTCGTGATTCAGTGAAGAATTTGTGGAATTTTTCCTACGTCAGCAGCTGCAAGTACGCAGGCTTCTCTCTGTTCCCTTTGCCCTGCTCATAAAGCATGAATGTGGGGTGTCCACCGTCCTGTGGCCTGGCCTCTGGCTCCCCCTGATGCCACCATGCTCTTCTGTGTGGCCTGGGGACAACCTTAAAGGACAGGCTGCTTTTCCTTCCTCCCCCGGCCGTGGGCCGCAGCCTGCACTCCACTTGCCAGCTCTCCATGTCAGTAACCCCAGCCAGGGAGCTCTTCCTTACGGATCTGTGGGATTTCCTTTAACTTGTAAGTTGTGATAACAGGAAAATAGTGACCTTCTTTCTTTGTCCAGTACTTGGATTGCAGAGATCTCAGTTCTCTGTGTGTCTCTGAGAACAAGCGTCACTTGATAGACGGTGACACGGCGCTGGGTCCATGGGTCTGCCTGTGTGTGCTGACGTTCTAAATTAGTATTCCAGAAGTAATGCATGTGATGCATGTTCATTGTAGAAAAGTTAGGACAAGTGGAGAATCAAAAACAGTGTATTCCTCGTCTTTCCATGCTGTCACATGCTCTTGTTGTGAGTTGGTTCTTAAAGGCAATCCAATGGTCCATCGTTTAGTTCTATTGTAATTTATGTAATCAGTGCCTCGTATTGAATATTTAATTATGGAAGATGGAGCAGTCTAATTGTATCTATTACATAGGATGCGGTGATGGCCATCGTTTCTGGTTTAATTTTTACACACATCCATGACATTTTCCTTGGCTAAATTATTATAAAAATAATGCAGATATTTAGGGTGCTTGGTATACACTGACAAGACGTCCTCTAGACAAGCTGTCCAAAGCATTACGCCATTTGCTAGGCCTGGGAGTTTCTATTTTAGTACCACCGAAGCTGGAGACTCTAATGATTAGTGACTATTCCTGTTTACATCTGTGAACTTCGATACTTCTTTTTTCTAGTTTTCTAGTTTGGTTGTTCTTGAAAAAATCCTGGCTCTAGGAAGGATGTTACCTCTCTGCCTTATCACATGGGTTGCGATTCCTGTGAGTGGCATTTTGAGTTTGGAGAGACGTTGCGACTGATTTAGGGACTCGCTGCTGCATTACCCACAGTGTCCATGCTGCCTCCTCTGGCTGTGACTTTCTAAGTCAGACGTTCATGCTGGGATGTCCCTCCCCCAGAAAATGGATGCAGAAATTGTGGGGTTGTCTGTCCCCTGGAATACAACTCAGGAATAAGAAAGAACAGACTAATCGTGGCCACAAAAATGTAGGGCATACTGAGCAAAAGACAGAGCAGGGGCAGAGTAGACTGGGAGCTGGGCCTGGGAGGGCTGCGGAAATGAGGACAGTCCTGGGCACAGTTTCTCTTGGAGATGATGAAAAGTCCTCAAATGGATTGTGTTGACAGTTGCACCCCTCCATGCACAGGCTAAAAACCACTGAACTGTACATTCTGAAAGGCTGAATTTTATGGTATGTGAGTTAGGTGCCCATAAAGCTGTTCAGAAAGAGAAAATGGACACAAAAGAGTACATACTGTGTGATTCCATTCACATCAAGTTCTAGGCAAAAGTGACCTGAGAAGCAAAAGTTAAAGAGTGGAGTCAGGCAGATTGACGGAGCGGTTGGTGGAAATGATCTGTATTTTCTGAGTGGTTCTTACCGGGATATAGGCGATCGTCAAAGCTCACCTGGGGGAAATGCATTCCAATGAAAAACAAGTAGACCCTGATGCCATCTTTTCCTCCCCCGGCCCCTCTCCTGCTTCTCCTTCTTTTCTGTTTTAAAAAGTATTTTTTAAAGTTATTTCTTTGCTAGGTGGTATGCCCTTAATTAGCTGTCCATTGACAAAGATCCCAACCCGTCACCTCAGTATACCAGCTGCCGCCACACCCATACCCCGCTCACTGCAAAACCACTTCCCCCGAAGCCAGAGGTGTGGTCATCAGTAGGCCGCGTCCTGCACAGGATAGAACAGCTTTGGAGAAGTGAAGAGTAATTCTTCCACAAACGGACTGGAATCTGTTCTACCAGGGGAATTACATTGAGTGCTGAACCCAGTCATTGTGAGACAATGGGGTTTGTCATTTCCCCCTTCCAAGAGGAAGTACCTTGATGCATTTGAAACTTCTCAACATGCTCTGAAGATATTTTTGGAGGGCAGGGGACATTTTGGGAAGTCAGGCAGATTACCTAAGTCAAAGAATGCTTGCATTTATGGTGTGTGGGGAATCTGTAGGCACAAAATGTGAGAGAGACTCGGGAGTAGATGGCATCTGGTTGTGCAAATTGTACAAACTCAGCAGTGGGGACCTGTCCTCACGCCTCACTGCTTTCTCCTCTGGGGGGTGTAGGAGCTGGTCAGACTTACCATCGAGAAGCAGGGGCATCCGTCTCCAACAAGCCCAGTGAAACCCAGCTCCCCAGCCTGCAAACCCGAGGGGTAAGTGCTGACTAACCCTCCAGCCACGGTGCTCACGTTGGCTCTACACTCGAATGGTAGCCAGATCGGGCTGCCCACGTCAGGCAGGTTGTGTGAGGCCCACATTCCTTTTTCAGTGAGTTCCGGTAAGTGCCTGTATTACTCTAAAGTGTGTACAGTTCACACATGCCTTGAAGTATTTCCTGGTCTCAAGGTTAATTGGTCAACGGGACTCTTTCTAAGGATAGTGTGTGAGTGGCCCAGTGACCCACACTTTCTGTTTCTTGACCACCCTTTCCTAATTGGGAAGAACTTTGGGAAGAAGGTTGGGTTTGGGGGATTTGACTTTATCTACTACAAGCCCCTAGTACAGACATAGAATAAGTGTGGAGCATTTTAAAAAGCCTTTAGATCATCTCATCGAAGGATTCCTTTTACAGACAAGAAAACTAAGATGCAGTCAAGGGGACCTGGCCAGGCCTCTGTTGTTTGTTGGTGATCAAACCACACTTGCAAGCCCACCTCTAAGTCATCTGCCGGCCTGGTCACGTCCTGACCCTCTTTGGACCTGTGTGCTCTGTAACCTTCTGTAACCCGAGTTCTTTGCAATTCTCAGCCAGTCTGAGCTCCCCCTGACAGACAGAGAGATGGAGATTCTGAACAAGACAACCGGCATGTCACAGTCGACCGAGCTGCTCCCAGATTCTACTGATGAAGAGGTCGCGCCCCCCAAACCCCCACTACCTGGCATTCGGGTGGTTGATAATAGGTAATTCTCTATTTTCCCAGCACTCTCCTCTATTTATGACATCATTTGATGAATGGATGGGTAGAATGAGGTGAAAAGAAGACAGTGCCATTAGGGTAAGAACTGGAGCCCAGCTCCTTGCTTTTTAGAAGCCTTGGAAGTTTGACCTTTCTCAGACGGGGCTTCTGGGAGACAGGGCCCAGCCCCAGCGCCCGCCTCCCCCACACTCCTGGAACTCCCAACGGCTTGCCTTTTAGCCTTGGCCAAGCGAAAACTGGTCCAATTCCTCACAAAAGGAACAGAAAGGGTTTTTCTGGTTGTAGTTTTTTTGGCAGGTCTGATAGGTTTGTTTTGGCAGAAGGGGAGTGGGGCGGGAGTTGAAAGTGTGAAAAGTAGCTGTGAAGTGTCTTAATAATGAATAATGCTCTACCTTATATCTGTTTAAAGAGTTTTGTTTGGGCTGTTGGTCTGATGGGAATTCTTGATTTGCTTCAGTCCTCCGCCAGCATTGCCACCGAAGAAAAGGCAGTCGGCTCCATCCCCAACCCGCGTGGCCGTGGTGGCCCCCATGAGTCGAGCCACCAGTGGCTCCAGCTTGCCTGTCGGAATTAATAGGCAGGTAATGCAGCCCCATCGAGGAAGGCCAGCAAGGCTCAGGGTTGGGACTGTGTCTCCTCCGTCCCCTGCCTTAGTCACCACAGGCTCTCTCAGGCTCTGGAAGTTTCTCTGCAGGATGAGGGGTGGGGGCAGGGGGTGGGGAGGCTGGAGCCCAGGGCTCCGAGCACATCTGAGCTCAGCCCCAGGCCCTCCCCCACACACTCCAGCATTCCTGGAGGCTGCTTGCTGGAAGTCACAGGTGTGGCGTGTTCTGCTTACCTCAAAGGCTGGCCTTTCCCTCTGGTTTTCCCGGTGGCGGTAGATTCTTCTCCAAGTAAACATTCCAGTTCCCTCCCCCCTCTCTGCCACCGTTTCTCAGAAGTGACTCGGTTGTTTTATTTTTGCACACGAGGATTTTGATGGGGACTGTTATGCCCAGAGGCGCCTGTCAGGAGGCAGTCACTCCTACGGGGGAGAGTCGCCCCGCCTGTCCCCCTGCAGCAGCATCGGCAAGCTCAGCAGGTCTGACGAGCAGCTGTCCTCTCTGGACAGGGACAGCGGGCAGTGCTCCCGGAACACAAGCTGTGAAACACTAGGTGAGCTGCCGGCGTCGTCACCCTCCTGTCTCATCGTCTGGTGGCTTCTTCGGGGTCATGTGGCGATGCCTGGGCCTCAGTTTCCTCACCTGCACATGAGGGTACCAAAACCTGTCTCTGGAGGAGGTTGGAAGTTGAGATGAAGTAACGATGTAAAGATATGAACCCTGGGGAGATGCTCCCGTGTCGCTGTTACTACAGCTAATCTGTCGCTGTGCAATTTGACTCCCTTTGCCAAAATTAAGAACCATCTGTGCTCCGAGCTGTAAGCGAAGGAAGCCCCTGAGAGCTCTGACGGGGGAGGCAGCTGAGCGGCTGCGCCCTCGTTGGTGCTGACCTCCTGCAGCGTGGGCCGGGGAAAGTCTGAAAGGCAGTTGGGTGTGCGGCTGAGAGCATCAGCCGCTCGTGTCCGTGAACTGGAGATCTCACTTCGGAGAGTTCACCTCCAGAACATAATCAGATTGACAACAAGGTTGCTGTCCAGGGACGTTGATCTCGGCAATATTAGGACCAGTGATTGCTGGAAATATCTGACTATTTTTTTTATAAAAAGGGTTAGGAAATCAGGCAAATTATGATAAAGTGATTTGGTGGAATGATATACAGCTATTAAAAATCAATTGTGATCTATTGATCAGTGGACAAAATCCTAGACCACTTACACAGTTCAGTGAAAGAAAAAAGAATTCGGTGGGGAGGGGCCTTTTGAGGAAATACATCAGATTGTAAGCAGGTTACAGTTAGATTGCGGGACTTCGGGTGGTTTTTGACATTTGCCACATTTTCTGTAGTGATCGTGCATTTTCTTTTTATTTTTTAATCTTCACCCAAGGATATATTTTTTTTAGTTTAGGGGGAGAGAGAGAGAGAGAGAGAGAGAGAGAGAAAGAAACATCAATCAAGTTGCCTCTCCTATGCACCCCAACCAGGGATTGAACCTAAAGCCTAGGTATGTGCCCTGACCAGGAATCGAACCGATGACCTTGGTGCACGGGATAGTTGCTCAACCAACAGAGCCACCCAGCCACAGAGCATTTTCTTTTTAACTCAGAAATTCAAAAAATACAGGAAAAAATAAAGGACAGTAGTCATATTCCCATCTGTTTTTGTTACAAGCAGTGAGAAGAATGGAAAATATAAAAGAAAGCATGGGCCTGTCTAGAGGAGACGGGAGACACGTTTTTTGTCGCGCTTTACTGAACAGGACTGGGCAACAGCGGGGGGTGGGGTCCTTTCTTTCTGTGGGGTCTTGTGGCTGACAGGTGTGTCTTTCCTGTTGTGAATGCAGATCATTATGATCCTGACTACGAATTCCTTCAGCAAGACCTCTCCAACGCAGACCAGATACCTCAGCAAGTGGCCTGTAACCTTAGCCCGTTGCCGGAGGCCTTGGGAGAGTCTGGGTCTCCATTTCTTGGCCATCCTTTCCAGTTGCCTCTTGGCAACTGCCCCCAGCCAGATGGGCCCTTAGCCCCAGGGC
The DNA here is from genome assembly GCF_000412655.1 of Myotis brandtii. NCBI lineage: Eukaryota > Metazoa > Chordata > Mammalia > Chiroptera > Vespertilionidae > Myotis > Myotis brandtii. Next base: position 857,410 of record NW_005370733.1, read on the forward strand.
AGCAGACGGACACGCCGCCTGCCCTCCCCGAGAAGAAGCGCAGGAGTGCGGCCTCCCAGACCTCGGACAGCTCTGGCTCCCGCGTGTCCTACGAGCGGCACCCCTCCCAATACGACAACATCTCCGAGGACGACCTGCAGAACCCAGCCTTGGTGCAGCCCGCCCCCTTCACGCCCTTTGCTGCTATTCTCCCCTTCCAGCAAGGAGGGTCCTCAGCCTCTGTCGAATTTGTGAGTGACTTCACTGCTCCTGAATCAGCGGGTGACCCAGAAAAACCGCCTCCTCTACCAGAGAAGAAAAACAAACACAGTAAGCCTTGTCGAGCTGTCAGGAGGCACATTTTGTCACCTAAATTGGTGGTATGTTATGTGTAATTAGACCAGAACCAAACCACTGGGTTCATAAGTTCATAAAAGGTAGAACACAGGTACGTGGGCACTTCTGGGAGCCTTGTTATGTCACTTCAGTACTGGTGATTGATTGTAAAGCCTCGGAGGCTGACCTTTTTATGGCTCCTGTACAATCTCAGGCCTGGTCTCCAGGAATTTGGCCTCTTGTAGATGGAAGTCAGTTGACCTCCTGGCCTGAATACATGGTGACAAAGAGAAACAAGTGTCGGGGGATTCAGGGCACCATTGCAGCAAGATGTGGGTGAAGCGGGAAGGCATGTGAATGTCAGGAGACTTCCTGCAGCCCCAGAGGGACTCTCTCAGGGTCCCTGAATGGACCAGTTATTATAATATACTAGAGGCCCGATGCATGGCTGCCTCTGCCTCTGCCTCGGCTCGCCCCCCCCCACCCCCACCCCCCAGAAGGTCATCTGGTCTAATTAGCATATTACGCTTTTATTATTATAGATGATGTTATTGGGGCCCAGGGGTGGGCCTGAAATTGTCCTCTGCCCTCTCCGCCTCGCCCCCCCCACTCCCACCCCCCAGAAGGTCATCTGGTCTAATTAGCATATTACGCTTTTATTATTATAGATGATGTTATTGGGGCCCAGGGGTGGGCCTGAAATTGTGGTCATATTTTGAATATTTCAACTGTGTATTTGCCATCATACTAAGTAGAGTTCCACTGGACATTGTCTTTTCTGCTGGTTCCCCACTGCTCCACGCCGCCTGTCTGCCTCCTGAGCCCTTCCCACTTCACTGGCACAGCTCTGCTCCGTTTTTCCTGGCAGCCTGCTGTCACCATTTAGATGTGTGTGTGGCCACGTCAGCCCCACACAGGGTTCCCTGGCCTCAGGTGCCAGATCCAGCAGACAGCGTCTGCATTGCAGGTTCCCCAGGTTGGGCCCCTCTCAGACAAGAGGAGATCTGGCCCGGTTAGCCCCAGCAGGACTGACCCAGGGGCCACGGGAAGGAGGGCCCACCGAGGATGGATTGTGTACGTTGCCTCGTTAGAAACCAGGGCCCTTAGGAGGAAGCTGCAGATGGCAGCACCAGGAACATGACCTCCTTCACCTCCCTCCGCAGAGCGTCTCAGAGCTGTTGGCCCTCCGCTCCCCCACCTTCCCTTATCTTGAGCAGCATGCCGATTGGGACTCACACCTTTCCTTTCCTTTTCTGGAATCCTTTGAACCCAGAACTCAGGGCAGGATTGCATCTGTGCAAACCGCATGCTTGGTGCTACCTGGCCGAGGAGCCAGGACCACCCTGCCGGCCTTCAGGACAGGTGCAGGCGGCAGTCCTGTGGGGTGGTGAGAGGGAAGGGAGGGAGAGGTAGCCACTGTTTTCTTAGAACAAGCAATTGTCCGGCAATGTTTCCATTAACTTAGGCTTCGTTTTACGCATCAATGTCTGTAGAGCTTGTGCCTGCAAACCTGTCGAACCTGCTGAGAGCTTGCGGGGTCTGGGCTAAAGCTCCACACGCCTGCATACGGCTCCTTACTGCACCCTGGCCGGAGGGGGGTCACGAGCTTCCGTTTTATAGATGAAGAACCCGGATCCCCGAGGAACTGAGCCTTGCCCAAGATCTGGGCTGCAGAGCAGGCCTGTGCTCCCATCGCGGTGCCCTGCTCCCACTCTGACAGGCAGGGAGTCCCTCCTCGCTGAGACCCCGTTCAGGTGGTGACTTCATGCAGCAGGTCGTCTTTTCTGGGCCCTGTGAAAGGACCCCAAAGGACTTGCAGCTCTCTAGGGCTTGGTCTTTCACTTCCCCAGGGGCCCTCTGCCAGCTCCAGCCTGCAGCTCGTCACAGTAGCTGAAGGAGAGGAGGAAGTAACCGTCCTTAGGTTTGTGATGCAGGCAGAGCTCAGCCACACGCAGTCCCGTGTCACAGAGCAGCCTCGTCCTTCAGGTGCGCTGATGTCCCCAGGGTGCCCAGCCCCTTTTGATGAGGGCAGCCCCACAAGGCCCTTGTGCCTGTCTGCCCACGATCCCGGGTGCCGCTGGAGTGCCAGCCTGCCAGCCTGCCCCGGGAAGCGGGCCACTCTGTCAGGGAGCCCTAATACCAGGCTGCCTTAGAAATGGACTGGCAGGTAGTCGGCGTCACTGCTGTTGCTCTGTGCTTGGTCACAGGAGGTCACGTCTCATCCAGGTTTCCCTCGTGGCCAGGTGGTGGTGGTCAGTCCTCTTAGGGAGCAAGTGGGCGAGACCTTCGTAGACCCCAGAGGAGTTGGTTGTGCAGCCGCGGCAGCTGTCTTTCGGGGGAGGAGGTGTCTGCCTGCCCGCCTTTGACAACCAAGTTCCACACGGTGCTTGTGGGAGCTAAGGCGTTCTTATTGGTCCTTTTAAATAAAGAAGGTGACTGCCAGAAAGACACACCTCGAGAGAAGTTCCTGTCTACCTTAACCCAAAAGGATGCAGAGAAGAGCAAGGCCGCCTCGCTGCCTTTGCGCCTGCTTTCTTCAGCTCAGGGTCTAGATCAGTGGTTCTCAACCTTCTGGCCCTTTAAATACAGTTCCTCATGTTGTGATCCAACTATAAAGTTATTTTCGTTGCTACTTCATAACTGTGATGTTGCTACTGTTATGAATCATAATGTAAATATCTGATACGCAGGATGGTCTTAGGCGACCCCAGTGAAAGGGTGGTTCGACCGCCAAAGGGGTTGCGACCCACAGGTTGAGAACTGCTGGTCTAGATCCTTTGGTTTGCTGACTGGTTTGGGTCTCCAGTTAAGCCCTGACTTTGTAGTTGTTTGAAATTACAAAATTAAGCTCTACAAAGTTGTCCTTGCCACTTTTTCCTGGTATCTGAATCTCAGCTCCGCCTAGCACGTGCTCATGGCACTTGTGACGGGACCCAAGGGGAAGCACCCACTCAGGATGGTGACTTGGATCTGCCACCCCTTCGCCTGCCGCACAGGGACTTAGGTTCCTTTTCTTTCCAGCTCTCACTGCCACTTCAACTCCCCTTAGTGTGCGTGCAGCAACTCTGCAGGTAAATTTATTAGTGTGTCCCGGGCAAGGGGCATAACAGTGCCTTTCCCTGCAAACATTGGACACGCATGTGTAGAGCATATCCTGACACCTGAGCACTGCCCCAGCTACCTGGACAAGGGGAAAGGTGCTGCAGGATTTCAGGCTGCCTGACCGAGACTTTGCTGTGGGAACGTCAACTGCAGGATCAGGTCACAGAGGTGGATGGGGATGGGAGAGAGGGCTTCTGCTACAACCCGCCTTCATGGCTTCGTAGGTTTGCCAGGTGTCTGCGCACGTCTGTTCCAAACCGTCGCTTCTCCCAGAAGCCTCTGGAGTCTTCAGAACGGCCTGGCTCTGCAGGTGGGGCTCAGGTCACTAACAGTGAGAGTCAGGAATATAGTGAACACCTTTTACAACCCCCGAGTGAGTCCTGAGGGCTCCGCACCTGCCTCCAGAGAAGGTGCCTCCGAGGATGAGGTCACTGAGATGTGAAGGCTGAGCTCTTTGTTCTCTGACATCTCACCTCCTGCTTGGTGAGGTCCCTGCTATTGTCTGCTTGGAGGTCTCTGTGGGTGCTGTCATGCTGTGCAAGCGAGAGAGCCTGCCCCTGCGGCAGGCAGCTCCACCAAGGGGTAGCAGCGTGGCATCAGATGGCGGTGGTGGCAAGGGCTGGGGTTTCCCAGAGGGTTGTTGGGGGCGGAGGGTGTGTGCATTTGAATCTATGCCCTTTTCTCCCCTCCTCCCCCCAGGGATTTTCTCTAGCCTCAGCTGGAAGGGGAGAGTGGGGTGGCGTTGCTGAGTTTCTTGTATACCCAGTGGGCGCATTACAAGTCCCACCCCAGTGGCTTAGCCTGGCAGTGCTGAGGGACACATGTTCCATTCATTCCTTCATTCTACAAATGCTGCGTCCAGACACCTACTGTGTGTCAGCCACTAGTAATATGGCCACTCTGGCTGGAGTGAGAGGCAGCAATCCTGTAGCATCTGCTTTGAAAATGCGCCATGAACCAGACCTCTCAGCACCTCACCCCCACGGGGACCTTTCACTGAACAACCTCAGCAGCCCCGATGGTCTTCACAAGACAAAGCAGACGCGGGCGCCCCGGGCCCCCGTGGGTCCTGCCCATTCACACAGCCCCGCCCCGCCTGGGGATGGGCTCACCGCCTTCCCTGTCCCCTGGACAGCTGTGTGCTGCCCTCCTGGACCCGTGCCCCTCCGGCCCTTGCCTGGCCTGTGCCCTCTGTGTGGAGGGCTCCTTGCCATCTCATAGAGCTCATCCATATTCTAGACAGGCACCCCCTTGCCACCCACTTCTCAGTTCTCCAGGGTCTGGGTGCTGTCTCCTGGAGGGGTGAGCCCCCATGGGCAGAGGATTTGTTTTGCTAGCCTCTTAGTCCCAGTACCTGCGTCAGTGCCTAACCATAGTAGGTGTTCAGTAACAATCTGGTGAATGATAAAAGCCCCAGGTAGCATGACCCCTGTGAGGAGAGCTAAGAAGGAAACGAATGAGGGGCAAGGTGGGCTGCTATGTGAGCAGGGCTGGGGAAGCTGCCGTTAGCTGGGCGCAGAGGAGGGTAAGACCCAGAGGGTGGGGGAAGCGCGTGGGAGCAGCGGGGCAGAACCCCTGAGGGTGTTCCCGGGACTGAAAGGAGACGGCAGAGCTGGGCTGAGGTGGACAGCTGTGCTGCCCCAGGACCTCCACCAGCCCGTGCCCCTCGAGTGCCTGGACATCCCAAGGGCTCTGCAGCAAGGGGACCAGTGCCCCAATGTGCTTTGTAAAAAACAGGCTTTATTTCTTAGAGCAGTTCGAGACTCACAGCGCTGAGCGGAAAGTAGAGAGTTCCCGTTGATCCCTGCCCCATCGGCCTGTCCACTGTCACCTTCTCCACCAGAACGCCCCGTTGGTGACGTCAGTGAACCTGCACTGACGTGTCTTTGTCGCCCAGAGCCCACAGCTGGGGGGCTCCCTCTTGGCGTCCACTCGCTGCATTTGCACGCGTGTGCCCCCATGTCACACAGAGTGGTCTCACTGCCCCGCTGCTGGGAGAGGGGGGCCCTCCTGCAGCTCGCCCCCCGGTGCCAGAACCAGGACTGCCGCTCTCTGTCCGCAGTGCTGGCCTACATGCAGCTGCTCGAGGACTACTCGGAGCCGCAGCCGTCCATGTTCTACCAGACGCCGCAGAACGAGCACGTCTACCAGCAGAAGAACAAGATGCTCATGGAGGTGTACGGCTTCAACGACTCCTTCAGCAGCGCAGACCCGCCGGACCTGGCGCCGCCCCCCGCCCTCCCTCCCAAGCAGCGGCAGCTGGTAAGCGGCCCCTCCCAGGTCCCCTCCCTGCTGCCAGGGCAACAGGCCTCCAGGAACCAGAAGCACCTCCTCCTCCTCCTCCTCGGGGCAGGGGCCTGGGCTGGTGTGGAACCCCCATCTCCCGCGTGGGGCTCTCACTTCCCCTGCGCAGCTCCCGTGCAGCCTGTCTCCTCTGCTGCTCCCCACCTGGGGGTGGGGGTTCCTTTCCTTCCTGAGCAGCCCATGCAGCTGGGACTGGCTTGAACTCAGAATGTTGCTTTCTCTGCTACAGTCTCTTGCATTTTTTTCTCTCTTCTTTGGCTCCAATATAGACTCCCAGAAAAGAGGGACTCAGAGCACAGGGTATGGTCTGTGTAGAGCCATCTGTGGCCGATTTACATAATGGGCCTAACTAGACAGTGACTTACTCCTCCCCCCCCCCGCCCCTCCCCCCAGGCCGGCCAGGGATGCCCATTGGAGCAGGATGGCTTTAAATAGAGCCATGCTGTCGGGCATGGCACCTTCCTCCTCTAAAGAACACCGTGTAAGGCTCCACGCAGGCCGTGGAGCTCAGCTCTGCACGGGCAGGCTGTCCTGGTAGGCTCGGCCAGGCAGGAGAGCACATGGGTGTGCCTGCTGCGTGCCTCTAACCTTCTCTTAGCTGCCAGTTTACTAGCCAAGCGGACTCTGGTCAGGCACTAGAACCCAAGCGTCCTGCCCAGCCACGCTGTCCAGAAGAGCACCCCGCAAAGGGCGGTCTCGTGCTGTTTTGCCCATTTGCTGACCTGTCTGGTAGTGTTTTAACAAAGAGGGGGCCGGGGTGACCAGCTGGGCCATCCTCTGTCCATCGCCAGAGGCCCTGACGGTGCTGCCTTGACTTTTCTGGGAGGCAGCTGCCAACTGTAGGACAGAGGTCCTGGGTCACTCCTCCCAGCCACATGGGGCTCGGCAGTTCTGTGCTTGGGGCTTGAACCCACACCCAGCCCTAGGGGTCCCCAAGCCCTCCCAGCTGAGGAGGCTCCGGCAGACCAGACAGAACCACAGCCAGCATTTTGGGAAACAGCCTGTCTACTGGAGGAAAGGCCAAGCTTGGAGTTGGGAGTCCTGGGTTCCAATCCTGCCATTAACTAGCCATGATCACAGGTTGTGCTCAGAGTCTCAGTTCTTTACTGTCCTGCCCATCCCATGAGCGCCTGAACATGCCAGAATATGAATGTAATTGCTCTGAAAATCTTTCAGGAAGGGACCTTCTCCGCGGGAACATAAACACTGCCCCAGAGACCCTAACCTAAATGTTTGCTTAAACGTCTGGGCCAAATTTCATTGAGATTTGAAATCCGGCCCCTCTGCAGTGTCCACAGCTGCCCATCATTGTCCTTGGGCATCTTCTCTGTACCGTGGAGCCACAGGCTTCCGGGTGTTTGGGGACAGACCCCTAATGAGCACTCTAGGAGCCAGCCTGCCTGTCAGAGAGCTCCCAACCTCGCCTCGCTGGCAGGGCGTCCTGAGGGGAGCCCGGAGAGAGCCTGGCAGGGTCCGGGAACTGGGCAGACTCCACTAGAGCACCTCCACACACGGGGGCTTTCGTGTGGTTTCACATGATCCTCCCCCAGCCCGTCACCCCACTTCCAGTAACCTGAGGCTGCGAGCCGGAGAGACTTCCGCATAGCCCACCGCTAGAAGCAGAAGAGTTGGGGACAGCTCCCAGGCACATGTGTGACGCCCTCTGCAGGCTGCTCGGCACACCCTCTCTCAAATGCAGACTCAGGAAGTGTTACCCACTTTACTCACAAAAATGGGAATAATAAGTATTCAGGCCTGTTGGCACGCGTACACTGTGGAGGGCATGGTTCTAAGTGTTTACGTGGATATAGCCCTCCAAGGTGTTATCCCTATCTTTCCAGATGAAAAGCCTGAGGCCCAGGGAACTTTAAGTAATACCCAAGGTCTTCCTTAAATGGCAGGGCCCAGATCCAAACCCAGGCAGCCCAGCTTGATCTACACTCCGCTGAAGTACAAATAAGTCCATGGTCTACCCCACCAAGGAGGGCTGGGGGCCCTGAGTAAGTGGGAAAAGGGACTCAAACGCAGTAGGCCTCTCTTCCCCCTCGCCCCACTTCCAGGAGACACAGTGTGTGAAAGTTAGCTTTACATCGATCGGAAGGAAGTGAAGGAGGGGCCAGGAGCCTTGGAAGGTCTCTGATCCCCAAACTGAGCCAAGAAGCCTCCCTCTCCAGAATGTCCGAGCGGAGTGGGGTTGCAGCCTACTTAGCCTTTGTGCATACATGCCTGACTGTTCTCTGCTTTTCTCCCTCCTTCCCATCTTCTCTCTCGTCCCTCTCTCTGTCCAGCAGGCCTCTTATGCTGCTTCTTCCTTCTCCTCTGTCTCCTACTGTGTCCAGCAAACTAAAGTGGCCTTCACCCCCGAGGACGGCAGTGCCACTCAGGGCATCAGTGTGTCCGTCTCTAACTCCTTTCTCAGCCGGCACGGCAACTTGCCCGTGCCCTCGGTGAGTGCTCCCTGCCGCTCTTTACTCGGAAATGGTGGATGTGGTCTTCCATTTGTAGCCAGTGCCCTCCCGACGTGTGTGCCGCTGCTCATCGCGGACTTTGCCCTTCTGCAGATCCCTGCACCGGATGGGGTAGGGGATGCGGGGATGGGTCTCTGTGCTCGAGGACCGTGTGAATGGGGGAGGGGGGTGCGGGGATGGGCAATGGTGGCGGCCACACTTGCAGCCATATCACTCAGGCATCGCCTGCAGAGACGTTCTGGCCTTTTTGTTAAACGGGAATATTCCTCACAAAGGAAGCAAAGCCCAGGAGAGCAGGCTCTGCCAGGGCATGAGAGAGTTGGAGTTGGAGGGCTGTGTCAGTTAGCTTTTGCTGTGTAACAAACTACCCCAAAACGTAGTGGCTTCAAACAGCCGTGACCATTTCTCATTGCTGAGAACACAGGTTGGGAGGGCGATGGTACTGATCTGGCCCAGGCTGACGTTGGCTGGACTTGCTCGCATCCCTGGAGCCTCAGCTGGGACAGCTGGGCTGACCGCCATCCACACCTTCCATCAGCCTCCATCAGGCCCGCCTGGGCTTGTCCAGGGCAGCTGGCAAGGTTCCCAGGGAACAAATGGAAGCGTGGAAGGTATCTTAAGACCTGGCGCAGACCTGGCACTCGGCCACTTCCACTGCATTCTCTCGGTTCAGCCACAGGGCCAGCCCGGATTCCGGGAATAGGGAAGTGGATGTGCCTCTTGGTGGCAGTTGCTGGCAGAGGGGATATTTGCAGCCATTTTTGTAAATAGTATCCTTCCGAGACTTAGGGACACCGGCTCCTTAGGAAGCATAGTGTTGTCTTTCACTGGAATCCACATCTGTCCAAAAACCTGAACAGCCGCCGTTCCCCTTCAGTCTGCACCCGTGAAACTGGGGGGCGGGCGGGGGCCTGGGGGACAGACTTAGGGAAGGAGCCACGTTCGGGTCCCTGCAGTCAGCTGCTCCTTGCGCGTTGTTCGTCCTCCCGCCTCCGTCTCCTCCCTGCGTGAGGATTCACACGGTGAGCTTCGGGAGTCCTTCCTGCTGCCCTTGGCTTAGGGCTCGGAGTCCAGTCTTGGCTCTGCTCTGAGTCTCACATGAGAGCGCGGGCAAACGCCTAAACCTGCTGGGACCGCCCTCTCCTCTAACTGCGGTTGCCCCCGGGACCTTCCGAGACCTAGCCAAGCTCAGGGTCCCAGTGTGGTGGTTCCCAGGCTGCATTGCTGGGCACCGTCCAGTGCCTGTTGTGAGGACCTTGGGGTGCAGTCTTCCTCTGGGTGCCAGGGCCTAGCTCGCAGAGCTCTCCGTGTTCCTGCACTTGCCATGGAGAGGGAACACCCCCCCCCCCCACCCCCCGGCCTGTGCACAGACGCCCTCTGTTTCCGTAGCAGGCACTCTGGCAGGCTCCTTTCACAGATCGTGCAAAACTTGGCCCTCAGACAATCCCAGCTCTTGACTGTATTTGCCCTCTATGAACAGAAAGTAAGTGTGGATTATCCTAAGAGTATCTACAAGGTCCCTTTTGAGCAGTTTGGGGTTCCAGGGCTGTCAATGCACTGGACTGTTTGCTATGGCATGAAAGGAAATAGGAGGGTGTTTTAACTAAGTTTGGGTCTGAGGGAGGCTGAGGCATCAGCATCAGAAATATACGAGGTGCTCAGCACCAGCTCCAAGAGGAGCCCAGGGAATGAGCTAAGGAAGGCCACCCCGCCCCAGGCTCCGGAGCCGTGGGCGTGGCCTGAATGTCTGGAACACTCTTCACGTGTCCTCTCCACTCTAAGAGGAGCCCCAGACAGAGGGCTCGGCATTGCTCAGAGTGGCCCTTTATTCCCGACTTTCTTCATCCCTTGGTCATCAGTCTAGTGTGGGATTCCGAAGGGTGCCACTTGGAACACAGCGTGGTCAGATCTAAAGGCAGCTCACACTGTCCTTGGCCCAGTGACCTGCCACTTCAATCAGAAGATTCTAACCATCGAAAACCACTTTGCCAAGGGAATTTATAGACCATAAACCTCTATGGACCGATTTAAATGGAGGTGGGCGCTGGAAACACATTGCTGTTCCCTCTTCCTGGGACCCCCGAGCACAGGGCCTCTCCTGGCGTGGGCCGGGCAGCGCCATCGTCCTTGTAGGGTTAAAGGGAAAGCACACGTGTGAAGAGTGTAACTTAGTACCAGACGCGCTGCCGGCATTTGGTAAAGAGGGAGGTGTTACAACTGTTTATTATCACACTGAGAGGCTGCTTCCTTTCGGTTGTAGTCCCGGCTGCTTTCCTCAAGACTGTAAGTCCTGTAAGGTTAGGGCCTGGACTTTACATGCTTGCAGGCGTGGTACAGAGCTCAGCGCGGAGCAGCAGTGGCAGGTGCTCCGTGGTGCTGACCCAACCCAGAGGACCTGCTTCACCCGCAAGCATGAGCCCTGACCAAGGAGGCCAGCAGGGCTCTCCTGACCCCATCACCCTGCTTCCCAGCATCTCATCAGAACAAGCCACTGCTGACTCGTTACATGACGGCCTCAGTTCCCATGAATCAGACACACTGCCCAGGCTGTGGCCAGGAACCCTGCTTCTTCCTCATTTCCCTCCGCTGACCCAAGAGGCTTTGGCTGCCAGCTGCCCGAGAGTTTTACAAATAGTTCCTGTCTGCTGGGCTCCTCGGAGTGCTCGCCCGGGGCCTTAACGCCCTTCCTGCCAATGCCTGCTTGTGTGGCCAACGGTGCCTCTGACGTGTGAAGTCTGATTTGGGCTCCATCCCACAGGGAGCCTTGACACAGCCTTGGGGAAGGAGGTGCATGCAGACCAGCACCCCTCCTGGGTTTCCGAGACCCTCAGGGACCACCTGAGCCCAGGGGCCCAACTGTTAGACTCCTGCCTCTTTTGTTAATGCTCAAGGCACTTTGGGTGGTCAGTGCTCTCGGACCAGCTTCGGACACAAGTGCTGCAGGGGACTTGTGGCTCCATGACAGCTTGGCCAGGTGCCGCCCCGGTCCTCAGAAAGGTTATGTGGGACGTGAGCCCTAAGGGTTCTGTCCACACACACTTGCCTCTACTCTCATGCTCTCCAGCGGCCTGTCGACCTGTCAGGGCCCTTCCTGCCGCTCTGTGATGGAACACTTGCCCACATTGCAGAGATGCAGACGCCAGAATGGAGAAGCCGAGCCATTTGCTCAGAGCTTAAGTAAGAGCTAAGGTTAGACTCCAGGTCTCCATCGTGAGAAATCGTGTTGACGTTTACGCAGTGCTGATTTGCATTCAATATTGAGACCTGGGAGGGCTGGGTGAGAAGAAAAGTCCACACATCGGCTACCATCAGAAGGCCTTGGTGGTGCCCTCCCTCCTGGGAGCACGCGCACACCTTCCTTCCCTCAGCTGCATCTCCTGAACTGAGGGTCCTCGAGAGACTTGCAGCCAGGGGAGCAGTGGGCAGCGGCAGCTCGTCCGGGGCTAACCCGCTGATCCTGTCTCCAAGGCCCCTCTTCTCTGACTGCTCAGTGAGCCAAAGCGGCCCAGCGGGGCCCTCTTGCTGCTTCTCTCCTAAGCCCTTCCTCGCTCCACTGTCCCAGCTTTAACAAACGGAGCCTCAAAATCAAAAGGAAAGAAGAGGCCTTCGTGTGCGTGTGTGTCCCTCCAGGCTCTGGATAGAGCTCTAGGAATAAGTGGAAGTTAGGGCCCCTGCATGCTGTTCAAACCCAAACTGAGGGAAATAGTCCAGTCAGATTTCTAGAAATGAATGCAAGTCCTTTTTTAAACGGTAGTAAACCTTTCTGTAAGGAGTGGTGCTGTTGAGGTCAGTCTTCAGTGACTGCAGAGCGCCCTCCAGTGTGTTGGAGGTTTTTGCACAAATACAATTAGCCATGAAACCACTGGCCAAAATGTAATGTTTTCAAGGAAGATCTTGTGATTCCGGTTGCAATACTATGTCAGATGAGAAGAAAAGTACTAGGTCTCTACTCTTACCTGTCCTACTACCTAAAATTCTCCCGTGCAAGAGAATTGTGTCCTCTTTCATCCTTTATTATAAAATCCACATTAGAATTTTCCAGTGGTTTTAAAAAATAGACTCCAAGAAGTTTATTTAAAAATAGAAAGGTATGTTCTAACCCCACCACGATTCTGATGCTGGCTTTCTCTGTTAGATGAAGGCAGTGGGACCGACCAGGGCCTCCTTGGCCGGGCAGAGGGGATCTGCAGGTGCTCGCTTCAGCCTCAGCATCTTCCCTTATGGAAAGTGGAGTTGTCATAAATGAACACAGGGGCATCTGGGACAGTGCCCCGGGGCCTAGGGCAGACCCAGGGGATGGCTTTTGCAGATGTGGAGTTAATCAGGACCAGGAAGGAGAGAGGAGACAAAGCCAGCACTCTTCCCTGCAGCCTACCTCCTGGGATGACAAGCAGTGTCATCAAGGGTCCTTCCTGGTGACCTAGACGGGAGCGATCACGTCCCATCTCTGAGAACCAGGTCCACGTGCCTCTCTGCAGGCGTCTCCTCCCTGGAGTTCAGGGAGGGGTTGTGCGACGGCCGCAAGCGGACTTCCTTCCGAGGGAAATAACTTAGGCCCACACTGTGTGGGCACTCGGTGGAGCAATGGGCAGCGGCAGCTCGGAGCCAGTGGCCAGTGCTGAGCTGTGTCCCGGGGGAGAAAGCCCAGACCACACTGCAGCAGCTCCCCTCCAGTGTGTTTTCTCACAAGTGGTGGGCAAGAATCGGAGCCCAAAACCAGCTGTCCAGCAGCTTGTCTGTTTTGCTAAGTAGCATCCAAAAACACTGACACCGTAAGCCTTGCTTGAGCCAGGAGCATGCAGTGATGAGCCATCTCCGTGCACACTTCACGACAGGAAGTCCAGTCGCGCAAGTGATTGCATTTCCTGTAATTGGTGGGGTTGAAAGTTCTCTAAAGCTTGGCACTCAAGTCACTGTGGAGCAGCTGTTCCAAGCAAGGCCCTCTGGCCTGTGGCTCCGGCCCACAGCTGCTGGCACACCCCGGCCTTCTCGGACGCCCTCAGTCTTCCTTGTGTTCAGAGGAACTCAGTGGCATGGCATGTTGGGGGATCAGGGTTTTCCATTGAAAGATCTGCTTTCTTGCCAGCACAACACAGGGCGCCTCCCTGGTCATTTTTCACTCCAGGACTTGAATGGAAAGCAAGTGTCCAGGAAAACTGGTACCCGGCCAGCTTCGGTGACTTTAGGCTGTGAGTGGCCACATGCTAACATGCAAGGTTGTCATCCCTTACACTCAGAGCCCTTGGTCCCCCCAGGTGTGTGTTTTCCAGGGTGGGTGTGGTTCTGGGGTCTCCTGAGGGCAGATCTCTGCATCCTGGCTTTGTAGTCCATCCAGCCAGGCTCACTGCCTTGGCACGCTGGTCATCACAGAAACTCAGCCAGGAGAGCTCGCGTGGTTAGGAGGCTGGTCCTGCAGGGCTGTGGCTGGCAGTCAGGGACTGTCATGTGCTCAGGACACTCGCTGAGTGTGAGCCATCCCCGCACATCGCCCAGGAGCTGAGCCGTGTGGTACAGGTGTGTGGCCTTCCTGCCGCCTGTGGAGCCGTGTGGTACAGGTGTGTGGCCTTCCTGCCGCCTGTGGAGCCGTGTGGTACAGGTGTGTGGCCTTCCTGCCGCCTGTGGAGCCGTGTGGTACAGGTGTGTGGCCTTCCTGCCGCCTGTGGAGCCGTGTGGTACAGGTGTGTGGCCTTCCTGCCGCCTGTGGAGCCGTGTGGTACAGGTGTGTGGCCTTCCTGCCGCCTGTGGAGCCGTGTGGTACAGGTGTGTGGCCTTCCTGCCGCCTGTGGAGCCGTGTGGTACAGGTGTGTGGCCTTCCTGCCGCCTGTGGAGCCGTGTGGTACAGGTGTGTGGCCTTCCTGCCGCCTGTGGAGCCGTGTGGTACAGGTGTGTGGCCTTCCTGCCGCCTGTGGAGCCGTGTGGTACAGGTGTGTGGCCTTCCTGCCGCCTGTGGAGCCGTGTGGTACAGGTGTGTGGCGGCCTTCCTGCCTGTGGAGCCGTGTGGTACAGGTGTGTGGCCTTCCTGCCGCCTGTGGAGCCATGTGGTACAGGGGTGTGGCCTATCCTGCTGCCTGTGGAGCCATGTGGTACAGGGGTGTGGCCTTCCCTGCCGCCTGCTTCTTCCTCTTTGTCGTCGGGACCAGACCGCACTTCATGTAGTTTAAGTGAGATGGTTCATGCAGAACCTTGGGCACCCATCTGACCACCAGGGAGCATTCAGCAAGAGGAGCTGTCATCATCATCATGAGATAGTCCATGTGGCCCTTTGAGGGACTGTGTGATGGGGGGGGAGATGGTGCCCCCTCTCCTAACGGCGCTCCTTCCCAAGAACTGGCTCTGGCGCTCTAGCTCTGCAGAAACCTCCGGTCCAGAAGGCAGCCACCTCTGTTTTAGACCCTCAGCCCCGCCAGTCTGCGCGGCTATAAATAAAGCTGCTGTGGAGAGGCAGCCGTCCCGTCAGAGGCAAGGCCGGGCACCAGCCAGACCCTAAAATAAACTTGGGGCTCTGCTGAAGTGGTGTTTCTGTCCAGCGGCCAGCTCCGCCTCTCTCCCTGCTCGCATGAGTAAATAGGATCGTGCAGGGCCTGGAAATACTCCGGCGAGGCCGGAGAGACCAGGCTTGTTGAAAATGGTCTGATGATGAGCCCCGACGTGGCCCTCATGTCTGCAGAGCCCCTGGAGAGGCCTGAGCTTTCTGGTGATTAGAGAGCAGCCCCTTGCAGCTCTCCGCCCCCAGAAGGTACTCCTCCAGCTTGGCTCCTGTCCTAACAGGACTGCATAGCTTGAATACCAGAGCTGCGCAGGAGCCCGAGGGAAGGAGGGAGGGACAGAGGGAAGGAGGGCAGGAGGGTGGGCACTTAGTCCTGGAGATGCGAACCTCCCCCCTTTCTCCTTGGTGGCTGTCCCTCCCCTGCAGTGCCCGCCCTGGTGCGGCCGGAGCCTCCTTCCCCAGCTCCCTCTGTGGGCCTGCACCTGGGCAGCGCCTGATGCTTGTCTGCTACCCTCCACCCAAAATTGAGACACTGTGGAGTCAGGCAGTGTTCCAGCGCTCCAGGAATAACGTGAGAAGCAATCCCTAAGTCTTCCTCCATCCAGTACATCTGCTTGGCCCTGTTACATGCCTCAGCTCTGCTGTGTGCAGTGGTTCCCAGGTTGGCATTGGGAGGGCAAGGGAGGACAGTGACGTGGATCGGGTGCTTGTCACAGGCCAGGCCGAGCTCAGCACTCACAGGGCGTCACCATTAAATCCACACAGAGCCTGTGGCAGAAGTGCCATTGTTTCATCCCAGGTGCATGTGGCTTGAAAGTGTGCCCTCCGAGCCGCCACCCTGAGCTTGTCACATGAGACCTGTGTAACAGGCCACATGATCAGTTAGGAAGCGTGATGCGTTGTGATCACACAGTAACTGTCATGTAAGTCGAGCTCGTGTGGCAGGGCCTGCTCAGTGATCATTGCTCAGTGAGCTTGCAGGGGTGGGGTCAGGAAGGACAGTGTCAGGACTCTAGCAAGAGCTGGCCTTTTTGTCTCGGTCCTTCCGGCTGCTATTTGTTAACAAAACACCACAGACTGGGTGGCTTGTCAGCAACAGAAATGTGTTCTCACAGTTTGGGAGCTGAAAGTCCAAGATCAGGGTGCCAGCATGGTCGGTGAGGACCCTCCAGGCCCCAGACTTTTCACTGTATCTTCATGTGACAGAAGGGCCAGCCTCTCTCTGGAGCCTTTTTTTTTTTTAATTGATTTTAGAGAGATCGGTCAACTTGTTGTCCCACTTATTGATGCATTCATTGGTTGATTCTTGTATGTGCCCTGACCGGGGATCAAACCCACAACCTTGGTGTATCAGGACGACCCTCTGACCCACTGCACTAGCCGGCCAGGGCTCTCTGGAACTTCTTGAGCGCGCTGTGGCCACTCAGGCTCCACAGCCATCAGCGCGAGAGCCCCTGGGCTGGGGTGCGGTAGTATTTGACTTTCAAGGGATAAGTCCAAAGAGGTTTACTTACCCAAAAGGTTCAACATGAGTCAGTATGACCCGGTATCTGACCGTGATGTTGAGCTTAGCCACCAGGTTCCTGAAGGACCGGAGACATCAGTTGGGAGAGTGACAGCAGAGGACGTGACCGCCTTACAGAGCGGGACCTGCTGTCCTTGGGGCGTCCTGCCATGGAGACCCTGAGGACAGCGCTGGTCAGCCTCCAGGCCTCTCATGGGAGGATGCCCAAGGGGGAAGGGGGTTGGCGGGGGGGGCGGTACTAGGCCAGAGGACCCGGGGCTGGTTGGGCCTGGTCCGGGGCCTCCACGGAATTACTGTGAGCAGCCTGTCAGCTCCGCTGAGTTAATCTAATGACTTTCTCTCTTGTCTGTTTTCTTCTTCCCATCTCCTCGTTTGTGTTTGTTTTCCCTTGGATTCTCTAGTATAAATCTGTGTTTAGGTCCTACTCCCAGGATTTCGTGCCTCACAGCCAAGCTTCCGCACAACCTTTCCTCCCGTCTACCTCCTCTTCCTCTCCACACTTCCCACCTGTCCACCAGTCTCAGAGCTCGGACTTAGCGCGGCCCGCCGAGGCCACTCTGCCTCCCAGCGCCGCGGACGGGCCTCCTCCGTCTTCTCAGGAGAGCACCTTTCATGGGAGCACTGTCTGCCTTCCTTCCGAAACCTCTCTCCCTGCCTCGCCCCAGACGCCTTCGGTGAGAACTCCGCACACCCGTGCGGGCTGCGTGTGTGAGAAAGCGGTGTCGCTGCTCAGGAAACCTCCTCCGCTCGCGGTCAGGTGTGGGCAGCACGGCTAGTGCAGGTCCCGAGGCGGGCAGCCTCCTACAGAGATCCCGACACCGGGGCTCTGAGTTTCCGCACGTGGGGCTGCGGCCACTGAGAGGCGGTCCGTGATAGTGAGCACGAGGTAGAGGACGTGGCTCGTTTTCTGTTTGACTGATGGTTAGAGGAAGGCGCAGAGATCACAGACGTGCGTGCCTCTGGCTGTGTGCGGTCTGAGTGCAGGGCCTGCTCTCCTGCGCTGGCCACGGGATGTGACCTTCCTCCGGGCAGGCAGGCAGGGCATCTTCACGGCTGCCTCTTTCCCTCCATTATTCCTCCCCCACGCTGGGGACCCTGCTGTCCCCACCACGGCAGAGTGGGGAGGTGCGCCTCTGAGGGCAGTGAATGGCCCGGGCCTCTTGGGAGAAGATCCCGCAGGAGGCGTGTGTCCCGTGGACACCAGCATGAGGTGGCCAGGCAGCTTTGCTCTGACCTGCGTGCACGCGGCCACCGTCTCCTCTCCCGTGGAAGGAGGTCCCGGCTGGGCTCCCGCAGGCTGCCCGCTGGGCCCGAGGCCGGCTGGAGGCCGTCACATGTGCTTTCCTCTCGTCCTTCTCCCCAGAGTGAAAACGCCAGTGAGGAGGCTGGTGGGGGTGAATACGTCAGTCTGTACTCCTCTGGCCAGAGCAGCGCGGAGCTGGCTCACTCTCGAGGAGTAAGTAGCCTCGGGCTGCCTTGTGCATGCGGCCGCCTGGCAGGACTTGGCCCAGCTTCTGTCTGGCTGTGCCTCTTGGTCATCAGCAGGCCGGGCCCCGTGGGAGAGGACGTGGCTTCTGTGTAGGTCTTCCCGTGGCTTCCGCTTCCGTGCATGTGGCACTCCTCGAACCGAGCTGGTGGGTCTTCTGGAATCTGTGGGGCCGCCTGCTGATGGCCTGGCCACGTCCGTGTGCTCTTGGGACTTCCTTCAGTCCCATCTTCTAGTGTTGAGGCCCACCCTCCATCCCTCTCCCACAGGGAGGCTCTCTCCCCACACGGAGCCTTCCACACTGTCACCCAGCACCCCCTTCACCCCTTTGCCAGCTGCTCCCCCGGCAGCGGTGAGTCTAGCAGGGAGCCCTGCTGTGCCTCTGCGCGCCTCCCTCCTGAGGACCACCTGACACGGCCATGTTCTACCGCTGTCCCCGCTCCCGTCGACCAGGCTCAACAGTTCCGTCGGGGAGTCAGCTTCCAGGTTTTGCTGCAGCAAAACATGAGCAAGTTCAAAAGCCTCAAAAATAACTCTCCCCAAGGGGATCCCCACAGGGTCCTAGATGTCCGCACAGGTTGCCCTGCTTAGTGTTAGCAAGTCCCTAGATCACTGGTTCTCAACCTGTGGGTCGTGACCCCTTTGGCGGTTGAACGACCCTTTCACAGGGGTCGCCTAAGACCATCCTGCATATCAGATATTTACATTATGATTCATAACAGTAGCAACATTACAGTTAGGAAGTAGCAACGAAAATAATTTTATGGTTGGGTCACAACATGAGGAACTGTATTTAAAGGGCCAGAAGGTTGAGAACCACTGCCCTAGAGTATTGTGGGATTTTCAGTGCAGTGGGATTGGCCCCTGTGTGTGGGAGCTTAGCTATTTCTCCCCTGGAGTTCTCATCTCACCTATGGCCTCCAGTGCCCCACCCCCCGCCCCTGGCATCATTCTGGGCTGGCCCTCCAGAGCCCGCCCCCCACCTGGTGCATGCTCCATGCTGACCACTTTTACTGGAACCCGCTCAATGACGATGTCCCACAGGTTCTTGCTGCCGTTCTGTGCTGGCCTTGGTGGCAGACCAGGGATGCCAAGTGCCGTGTTGTCGCTGGGCGGGTGGGCAGGTTCCCAGGAAGAAATGAGGCTGCTGGAGGAGGGCTGCCACTCGTACACGGGAGCAGCTAGACCCTGGGAGGCCATTGAGTACTCGGTCTTGGGGACGGTCTTTAGCCAGGTCCGAGAAGCTCTGCTAAGTGGCAAGTGGCTAAGGACACAGGTTTGGGAGGTAGAGAGCCCTGGGTTTGAGTCGCTGCAGCCTTCTAGCTGTGTGGTCTTGGGCAAGGCCCTTCATCTGTGTGTGTGTGTGGATGGGCAAGATGACACGAGCTAAGGGACAGGGCCTCGGTGTGGCAGCAGTGCCTGGCTGAGCTTTGCTGAGTAGTATCGACTGTGACATCCTTTCTCCCACAAGGCGGTTGGGATGGCTTCATCTCGGTTGGCAGCTGGCATGTGTTGTAAGCAGTGGCACCTGCACTGTCCCAGAGGCAAGATGCTAGTTGAGAGGCCCTGTGATGTCTGTGCAATGAGCCGCGTTCATGGGCAGCTGGCTCACATCTTGGACCCTCCCTAGGAACCTACACTCTAAAGCCACCTGCAGGCAGGAATGCTGGGAAGCAGATCAGCCCCGCGTGGGCACCTGTCAAACCCAGCACTGGCTTCTCTTTTCAGGAATCGCCAGCTGTGAGAGATGGACATCCCAGAGATCCCTCCTCGGTCGGCAATGCCCCCGGGAAGGAAAGCAGAGACGGAGAAAGGTAGGGAGTGATTGCGGGGGCCCGGAGTCTGCTGGCAGGAGGCTCTATGTCCACATTCTTTCTTTTTTTGAGACTCTCACTTTTACATGCTCAGGGTAGAAAGCATGAAAGTACAGAAAAGTGCAGGAAAAATCACAAATAACCCACCGTGAAGGCCTTCATTCTGTCCTGCAGTCGGCCATTACTTGTTGGTCACCTGCACACCATTATCCACCTTACTGACTGCCGTGGCGGGCTTTTGGGTCCTAGGCAACGTCCTCGACCTCATCCAAGTTCAGGTGCAGTGAGGGAGTGAAAAACATCCCCCAAAGTTTTTACTTTTTATAGATGCACTGTATATAGTGTATTCTTAAACCATTTGAAAGTAAGTTACAGAGCGACTCTCAGCTCCTAAATACTCCGCATGCCTCCCAAAAATTTTAAATGCCTACCTGATGACAGTACCATGTCACACCTAAGAAAATAATACACTTCCTCATATCAGCACACTACCTGACAGGTCCCTGATTCTCCCTAAATGTCTTGTACGGCTTATTTTTTTGGAACCAAGATCAGTCAGGCGTCATCGTTGCATTTAGTTGTGTGTCCCTTTCACCTCTTGTAGCATTTCAGTGTTAGCGTAAGGCAGGCCTGACCAGGTCTGAACCAGTAGGAGATTTCTCTAGTGTGCTCTTACAGGGTATACTGAGCAGGGCGTGCACCCGCAGCTTCATGATGGCACCTCTGTGGAATGTTCCATGCACAAGGTGGGCAAAAGGAGGTTTACAGTTATGAGTACATGAAACACAATTTATTCTTGTATTGTTATTTAATTACTAGAGGCCTGGTGCACAAAATTCATGCACGGGGGGCGGGCATCCCTCAGCCCAGCCTGCACCCTCTCACAGTCCGGGACCCCTTGGGGGAATGTCCGCCTGCTGGCTCAGGCCCGCTATCCCCAGGGAACGGGCCTAAGCTGGCAGGCGGACATCCTGCTCGCAGTCTGGGACACCTCATTCCTTACCGCCTGCCTGCTCGCTGCTCCTTAGCACTTGGCTTATTGCTCCTTAGCACTTCCACGGAAGCGTGAGAGGCTTCCACCACCACTGCTGCACTCGCCAGCCATGAGTCCAGCTTCTGGCTGAGCAGCACTCCCCCTGTGGGAGCACACTGACCACCAGGGGGTAGCTCCTGTGTTGAGCGTCTGCCCCCTGGTGGTCAGTGTGCATCATAGTGACCGGTCGTTCTGATCATTCCGCCATAACAGTCGCTTAGGCTTTTATTATATAGACTGGAGGCGTGATATATGAAATTCATGCAAGAGTAGGCCTTTGCAGTCGTGGCTGCCTCGGCCCTCGCAGCCCCGGCTGCCTCTGCCCTTGCAGCCCTGGCTGCCTCTGCCCTTGCAGCCCTGGCTTTGTCCGGACAGTCCGCTGTTCTGCCGTTCGGTCAATTTGCATATTACACTTTTATTATTATAGATTGTATTAGTTTCCATACAAACAACTGTAATCCTACTTTTGCCCACCCCTGTATTCAAGCTTTTCCTCTCTCTTTAGGCCAAGGTTCAGCTGTCTCGGGGGTCCTGGGTGTAAAGCTAGGCCATACCCAATGTCATTGTCAGGCCCAAGCACAAATGGTTGAAAAGGTGGTAAAAATAGCAAGAGACCGAAGAAAACGATTAGCTGGCAGGCGGACAGCCTGCTCTCAGCCACTGTTCTGTGTCCACAAAGAGTCTGATTCACCTGCTGGCTAGGGTCCCCGGGTGTTGAGTAAGGGTGGCGGGTCTTCTAGCTTCACACCTAGTGGCAAAGTGTGCCTGTGCCACACGACAGCCCCTCGTGGGTTCCATCGAGCTCGTGGGGCCTGAAGGTGCTGTTTCTCAGAGTCCCAATGGCCTTGGAAAGGAAGCAGAGGGTGGGCACACTTACTGGTTAGAAACATTGTTGGGATGTTGTCCTCTTTCCATAAAAGCCACCCACAGGCTACCTTGACAGAGAGGCGGGACAGGGTTCTTCCCGGGACCATGCAGTTGTGCTCTGGCCCATCCGTGTTGGCACAGGCTTCTGTCTTAGACACTTAGGGTTAAAAATGTGGCCTGTGACCACAAGGGCAGCCAGTGCCCACAGGATCCATCCTGAGAACCCTAAGTATAAATTGGGAATATGGGAGAAAACTCAGGGAAAGTAAGGCATCTATAGACCCAGCGCCCATGTCCCCCAAATGCCTCCCAGCCACCCACTGCTCCCCTGTTGGGGGGTCTCTCCTCCCCCTTCACTGGCCCACTCCTGCTCAGCTCTTCAGTCTCGGCTTGTCTGCCCCATCCTCAGGGGCTTTCCCTGCCCTTGAGACTAGGCTGGGACCCTGCTTGTTTTTTGTTTCTTTTTTAAATATATATTTTATTGATTTCAGAGAGGAAAGGAGAGGGAAAGAGAGAGAGAAACATCAATGATGGGAGAGAATCATTGACTGGCTTCCTCCTGCTGGGAATCGAGCCCAAAACTCGGGCATGTGTCCTGACCAGGAATCAAACCATGACTTCCTCGTTCATAGGTCGATGCTCTACTGAGCTACGCTGGCCAGGCGACCCTGCCTGTTTTAATGTCTGTGTCTCCTGCTAGACCCAGCGCCCCAGGACAAGGGCAGGTCTGCCAGTTCACGCTTCTGCTCAGTAATGGCCCTCGGCAGCGACGTGGGCAATGGCACTAAGGTCACGCGAACTCTCGCCCATCCTGCCTGGCCACTTGCTGTTTCTCTCCTTGAGCACTGACCGCACACGGTGGCCTTGACAGGGAGTAACTGAGACCAGCGCTGAGGGAAATAGATCAGTGGAACCTTCTCCATCCCCTTGCTTAGCCCTTCTGTTTGCAGCTGGATCATCCAGGGAGAGCAGAAATGCCCCACAGTCGCCTGGCTCCTGAGGGCGGCAGGCAGCAGGTCTGGCTGCCACTGTAGCTGTGATCAGGGCTTGCCCAGGGTGGTTCCCACGGCCAGGGCTGCACGGCTTCACCTGACCTCATGGAGCCAGGGCCTGTGGCACTTGCAGCACAAACCACTTGTCCCGCAGGGCCCTGAAGTCACCAGATGGTCCCGAATCGGCTCAGTCGGAGGAGGAAGTGGACGAACTGTCCCTCATCGACCACAGTGAAATCATGGCGAGGCTGACGCTCAAGCAAGAGGTGGGTACCTCGCAGGCCTTGGTGCAGAGTCTGGCCGGTGACGAGGGTGAGGGGCTTCGAGGAGAATGGAACCGGAGGTGTACCAAATAGAAGGGCCCAAGTGAGGTGCTGCCCCTCCAGGTGGCTGCTGGGATGTGGGCTCCGTGCACCTCTTCCATCCTGGCTTAGCGCCCCAGCCACCGTGGGTGCCACCAGGTCCTGGGCAGATGGATGAGTAACAGGAGAAAGTGCCGTCCCTTCTCTGAACATCTGGCCAGTGATCTTGGGCCGGTTAGAGGTCACCTCTGAGCCCCAGGTGGATGGTTGTGAGAACGAAGTCCATGTAAGGTGCTCAGCACAGGGCTGTGGTGGGTGCGCCCTCGTGTTATTGATAGAATGACCCACCAGTTCCAGCAGGCGAGACACAGCTGTTGGGGTCTCAGACTGCCTCCATCCTGACTTGTCAGGAGAGCTTATTGGCAAAAACAGTCCTCAAGCCTGTCAAATCCAGGGGAGCTACCCTGAGAGAGGATTGTGTCTCCCCTCTGCCCTGCGGTGCTGGAGACGCTGAGGAATGGCAATAACATGGCCCGCCCTGAGGGTGTAACCACGATCCTGGGCTCCTACTCGACGCAGCACAGATGCACAGACACGTGGAGGGCGGATCCTGCCCTTTGCACACTGCGGGCGGGCGGGCTGAGCCGGCCAGGCAGGTAGGGCTGACGGGGGCGTGGACAACGGGCTCCTCTACAGGAGAGGTGCTGGTTCATGACCCTTCCCAGAAATTTCTTCTGAACAGTCAGGTCATGGGCATAATCACCTCCACGCTTAGCGGGAAATCCCAGGCACATTGAGGACACGAGCCCAGGAGCAAGAGTGAAACCCGGGGGGCATGTGCGTCTGCAAGATCGACTGGGGAGCCCGTGAGCGAGGTTGTGCTCCTGTCACAGCAAGGGCGGCCGGACCCTGGTGGCAGCTCTCTTTGGCTCCAGGCCAGGTGAATAAGTTAAGGCCTCGGCGTGCTCACCTGGAAATAAGGCTGTTTCCTTAACTGGCAGGCGTCAGTCACAGGCGTCGGTCCTAGAAGCAGTGTCAGGTGTAACATAATTCCTTTGTGACACTGTCCACTCTTCTATGAAGGGCTCCCCAGAAGAACCCGTGACATGACAAGTGACATCTCCCACCTGGGAGCAGATACAGATTTAGGGCAGCTCGCTGCCGCGCTGGGCGCATGAGCAGCTCGAAAGAGTCCCGCTGCCTCACTTTTCCTGGGAGAGGCTGGGACGGTCCTGTCTGCCCCCCCTGGGGTCCACTGTCCCCCCGTGTGTGAGAACCGCCCTCCTCGCCTCCCTGACCCATGGGTTGGTGAACAGGGACGGGTCAAACGGTGCCATGTCCCCGGACCCAGGTGTGTCTCAGAGCAATGTGCCCCAGGCCGACGGTGTCTGGGCAGCCTCGGGGCCATCCACCTCCCAGATGAGTCCCACTCTGTGCTTGTCTCCCAGTGGAGCAGGGAGGGGGGTGGGCGTGCCTGGCCACACTGGTCCCGGCTGAGGGAGAGCGGAGGGAAAGGGACCTGCGGTCTCTGGCACAGCATCGTCGTCGTGCCATCCCTGCCGTGGCTCTGAAACGGGCTTCTCCGGCTGCGCTGTCCTTGCAGGGTGACGACGGGCCCGACGTCCGGGGAGGATCCGGGGACATCCTGCTGGTCCACGCGACTGAGACAGACAGGAAAGGTATGGCAGTGCCTCTGCAGTGGCCTCTGTCCGTATCAGCTCCCTGGATCTGGGCGCGCTCTGCCCTCCCCTGCCCTCTCCCGCCCTCTCTGCCCTCTCCCGCCCCCTCCCGCCCTCTCTGCCAGACCTGAGTGGATCAGGAAGCGGTGACCCTGGGTCATCGTAGTTGGAGCCGCCTGGGGAAGCAGCAGTGAAAGCCAGGCCTCTGCTTCCCGCCTTCTTGGAGCGTGTCCCCCCCGTTGGTGTGAGGCAGTGACCCCAGGACCCACAGGGGTCAGGAGGGCAGGTTTCAGGTGCAGAGCTCAGCTCCACAAACGGTACCTCGAGTGAAAACGTGCTCCACAACAGTGTTAAGGTAGCTCGCAGGTAGCTTTTTATACTTTCCCCGATGTTTGCGTGACATTTCATTACAGACTAGATGGGGTTGCATTCACGTTCGCCCAGGGGCTTCAGCCCACAGCAGGGGTGCTGCCTCCCCAGGACGTGTTCCTGGCCCCTGAGGGGGAGGAGCCGCCTGTGGGCACCGCGTGCAGGCAGGAGAGCTGTCCTTCCACGCCGCGTTCCGCCAGGGAGAGGAAGCCCGAGGAAGGCCTATGACATTGGTCAGGACTGTGACACTCATTTTCCTTTTACATTGTAAGTTATTGTAAGAATGATGTAACCACAGTGCTAAAGTAAGGTGGAAGGAATTAAACATCCTAGTCTCTTGAAACCCTAACTCCCCAGTTTTGTTTTTGTAGATAACCAAATCCCTATGTTTTATAGCAGAGTTCTCAAAATATGATTCTGTAAACTGTTAAATTATGAAAGTAGTACAAGAACAATGTTTACATCGCAGAAAGTTTGAAAAATAGAAAAAGCAGAAATGTCTCCCACAGACTCACACAGCCACTGTCTTGCCCTCCAAGGGGTCCCCCCTGGTGTCTTCTGTCCGGGGCAGAGCCCAGGCCTGGAGACAAGTCTGAATCCTGGCTGTGCCCGTCACAGACCCGGGTAGCCACTGGGCACAGCTCCCCTCTCAGGCTCAGCTTCTGAAGAGGTTGGTAGTGCCCAGAGAATGTGATGATTGAACGCACGGACATGGAACACATCTGCACAGAGGGAGTCTCTGGAATGTCCCCTCTGGGCCTTGGGGACAGCCGTGGCTCTGCTCTGCAGGGAGCCCTCCAGCCTCTGCCGGCAAGAGGACCGATTTTCCCTTTGCCCAAAGGACAGGGCTGAGGGGGAGCTGGCTCCAGTCCTCAGCTCTGAGCAGCGAACTCCGCTGTCCTGCCTGGTGCAGCCAGCTGTGTCCAAGGCCAGAGGGGGTCCCGCAGGCAGGGCAGCCAAAGACTTGCAGTTCCTGCCAACTGCCTGGGCGAGGAGGCGAGGAGGCGCCACAGCCAGCTGGGCTCCTGCTTGGTTTTGTTAATGGAAAGACTTTGAGGCTCCAGAGCCATCTGTACCTGGGACGGATTGCTGAGGCCTGGGCCGCACAGCCAGCTCCACAGGTGGCTTCCTGCGGACCAGAGACCACACCAGTGGCCTTGGACTGGGGGGCCCCGCAACTCTAGGCGTGCAGACGTGGGTCCAGTCTTCCAGAGCAGGCGTTGGCTTGTGCTGGGCCCATCTCGCTTCCTTGCCCACCCTCTGAACAGAAGCCCAAACTTGACATAGCGGGTGGGTTTGCGGTCCAGGAAGCAGCCTAGCGTGCCGCTGTGGTCCCTGCTCTGACTGCAGCCTCGACCTCCCTCATGACACCCGCTCTTCCAGCTGAACCCCCAATTCAGACCCAGGTGCGGGAGCAGGTGTTCCTTTTCCTCTCCTCTGTCCCGGGAGTGTCTGCAGGGGCGGGGCAGGGGCAGGAGCCAGGTTCGGCCAAGCCTGCACTCTTAGCCGGAAAAGTGGGGAGCCATGAGGTTTTTCCACCGAGGAAGCTGGGGGTGAATGAGAAAAGATGGGGCAAGGTGGCCTGTGTCCCGACCAGAACAGCTCGATAGCATGTGTGCGGACGCGAGGGCAGCCTCATGGGGAGGAGCACGTACTTTGGAGTCAAATCAGGACTTGAACCTCAGCTCCAGCTCAGAAGAGCTCTGACATTCACAAGCCTGGCCGGATTGTCTGTCTCGGGAGTGACCTACATTTAAAACATTTCGCCCCTTTTTTAAGTGTCAGGGACTGTGTGGCTGGGAGGGGAGGCAGCCGCACGTAATGGGGCTGAGCCCTCCAGAGAAGGAGGTCGTGTGGGAGCTGCCAGCCCAGGCGCCTGACTGCTGGAGGCGGCTCCTCCGGGTGGGCCTTGCCCTTCCCTGGCACCCGCGAGTGCCACTGCGTATTCCAGCAGCGTGCCAAGCTCTGCCCCTTCACCCTTCCCTTAGCTCTCCCGTATGGAAGTTCCCAGGGTTTGTCCCTGGGCCCAGCCTCCTGAAGGCATGACCTCTCTCTGACTTAGCTCCAGAAGCCTGCTGCTGAGGTTGAGTGGTTCTCTCCGTGCCCGTGACTAAG
>NW_005370733.1:884296-901462 GCF_000412655.1 Myotis brandtii
TCGGTGTCCACCAGGCGGGGGCACATTGCAGCCACCTCATAACCACGCGTCCTTCCCTCCAGATCTGGTGCTGTACTGTGAGGCCTTCCTGACCACCTACAGGACCTTCATCACCCCCGAGGAGCTCATCAAGAAGCTGCAGTACCGATATCCTTTCCACTCCCACGGCACCGCGGGCCCAGAGCTGGAGAGGGGCATGGCCACGCAGGGCAGCAGGCAGGGAGGCGGCCCCACGTCCGGCTTTGGGGCCTCAGGCCTCCTTCCCACCTGCCAAAGGGCTGTGTGAGGTGTGCTGTGCCTGGGACAGTGAGGCCGCGGGGGCAGGTGGCAGGTGGCATGTGGTGACGGGTGATTCTGAAACCATTAGAATTGACGCCCTGAGGGCGGGAACGTGGAGGCCCCTGCAGAGACCCAGCAAGTGGGCACCTGCAGCTTCTGAGCTGAGCTCCAGGGCGTTGGGGTGATAGTTGCAAATGTGCGGATGAGGGAATGAGACTCAATTGAACAGCCTTGGGTGGGCATGGCCACTCCGCCTGGTGGCAGACGTGGCTGTGGACAACTGCACGTCCACGAAAGAATGGCTCCTCCCCCTCCACATCCGCCCACGAACCACCTTTCCCAGGACCACTGCCTGCAGTCCTGGCCCAGGGCCCATCCTGCCCCCAGAGTGGGCCAGCCCAGGGTCCACTGCTCCTTGGCCCCGTCCTCGAGTCATAGCCCGTGACTGCCATCTGCTGGACAGCGCTGTCACTGGGGTAGGAAGTCTGGGGCTCCAGCTCCCTCCCATCCTGTGTGCCCTGAAGCATCCCCTGCTGGCCTCCTGTCTCCCGCACAGCGTGACTTCCACTCTCCCCTTGCCCTTGCCCGAGGTCCTGGCCCCTCGACCCTGAAGTGGACGGTCCCGTCCACAGAGACAGGCTCCCCAGCCTCACACATTCAGTTGCTCGCAGGCTTGAAGCAACCAATATGCTGCCAATAGGCATACGCACGTCCTTCCCGACACTCCCATCACCAGGCGGAGCGGAGAAGGGTCTGCAGGGGACGCAGAAATGTGGCCCTCGAGGCAGAAAGCGTGGCCTCGGGAGCTGCTGGAGGCGGTTGGGTGTGAAGGGCTGTGGGGGGAGGCGGGGTGGGGGTGGGCTCTGGCTCTGGGAAGACATGGGAACTCATGGCAAGAGCAGGAAGCATGTCTGGGCTCTGCACCTCCCCGCAGCCAGGGCTCAGGCATCTGCTTGTGACCACTGTCCTCTACTCGAGGCTCAGCCAGGCAGCCCCTGGCGCTTCAGAAAGTCTAGCAGGAACCGCGGTTGAACCCGACAGAAAGGTGGGCCTGGGCGAGTGGTAGAGACGGTTCTGCGGGCAGGAGAGGGAGTGGCTAAGGACAGTCTGAGGTCTGGGTTGACACCCACTTTACAGGCCTGTGCCCACCCACCCCTCCCCCACCAGTGGTGGCAGTGCCTCACTCCGCTCCCTGGCACGTGGTAGCCCTCAGTAAATGGTAGCTGTCCCCCGTCCCTCCGTGTGAGAACAGCTGTTTCTTTAACCCACGCTCCACATACGAGAAGTTCTCTCCCTTCGCCGACACGTTCAAGAAGCGCGTCAGCAAGAACACGTTCTTTGTGCTGGTGCGGGTGGTGGACGAGCTGTGGTGAGTGCTCGGCCCTTGGATCGCGGCCACGGAGCGGCTTCTCCCCTGCGTTCAGCATCCTGTGACGTCCCACCTGCTCCTCCCCGGCTACGTGCCCACAGTTCTGGACAGGGCGCCCCCAGCCTGCTCAGAAGTGACCCATCCCCGCAGGCCAGCCCTGGCCCTGCCCTGATTTCCAGCGGGGCCATGCTCTGCCCCCTCCTCGCGCTCAGGCTGCAGTTCCATTATTGGCAGAACCCATCACGCCGGCCCTTTCCTAGGCTGGGAAGGAAATGCCCGGGCCCTGCCTTCCAGGTGCTTCCCTTCTGCTAGTGCGGAGCCTGGCCTGTGCCCCCGGCTATGGCGAGGGCCGCGCACGGGAGGTGCTGAGCGTCCTGTGGCATCGAGTCTGAGGCCAGGACCGTTAGGGAGTCCTCCCCGAAGAACCAGGAGCTCCTCGGGGCAGGGCTTCCCGGGGGTTTGTCTCCTCAGCCCAGGCCCCGCATGGCCTCCAGGCCTGTCTGGGGCCAGCAAGCATTTGCTGAGAGGATGGTGGTCACTTGTTACCACTGGGCCACCCCCAGCACCTGCAAGGATGCGGGCACTGTCCCCTGTCCCTGTGGCAGCAGCCCCCTTCCCTCCTCGTGTCCCTACCTCACCCGTGGCCCTGGCCCTGCAGCCTGGTGGAGCTGACAGAGGAGATCCTGAAGCTGCTGATGGAGCTGGTCTTCCGCTTGGTGTGCAGCGGGGAGCTCAGCCTGGCCCGCGTGCTCCGCAAGAACATCCTGGACAAGGTGGACCAGAAGAAGCTGCTCAGGTGTGCCCACTCCGACCAGCCCCTGGCAGCCAGGGGCGTAGCAGCCAGGTGAGCTGCCCGTGTCCGCCCACAGCCCCTCTGCCCCTGCCTCCTCTGGTGAGAGCTGTGCCCAGCAGCTACCTCTGCGCCCGTTTCCTTAGTGCACCTCCCCAGCCCCAGCCTCACGCCCCAGTTCTGCCAGGCCCTGACGAGGTGGCTCAGGGACAGCCTAGTGCAGCCGTGGGCAAACTACGGCCCGCGGCCGGATCCGGCCCGTTTGAAATGAATAAAACTAAAAAAAAAAAAAAAAAAAGACCGTACCCTTTTATGTAATGATGTTTACTTTGAATTTATATTAGTTCACACAAACACTCCATCCATGCTTTTGTTCCGGCCCTCCGGTCCAGTTTAAGAACCCATTGTGGCCCTCGAGTCAAAAAGTTTGCCCACCCCTGACCTAGCGGGTTCCCTGGGCGGAGCCTCTTCCCAGGGTTGTGAGTAGCATCGGTGAGCCACCTTTTACCAGGAAGTGGGGCACCAGGGTGAGTGGCCGCTTACCAGGGCCGGAGACAGATGGGCTGTGGTCAGCTCTTAATGAATTTCCTTCCCAGCACTCAGGTGGCAGCTGTTAATTCTCACCCAGCCCCGCTGTGCCATCCTGAACGTTCCCAAGACCCTGTATGTGGGTCCCGTGTGTTGCCTGCCCCTCTACCCGAGCCGGAGATGTTTGTTAGTGACTGTCTCCGCCTGCGTTCGCATGGTACCATCTCTGTCCCCCTGCGCCCTGCGTTCTCGGGCAGCTGAGCTGTCCATGGGCTCACAAGGGGACCTGCAGGACCCGCCCAGTAGTGGCAGGAGATGGGGCCAGCACCATGGTCCAAGCGGTCGCTCCTTCCAGTCCTAGCTGCGAGGCCCTCTCTGCTCCAGCTGTCCC
Organism: Myotis brandtii; assembly: GCF_000412655.1. Classification (NCBI taxonomy): domain Eukaryota; kingdom Metazoa; phylum Chordata; class Mammalia; order Chiroptera; family Vespertilionidae; genus Myotis; species Myotis brandtii. The sequence continues at coordinate 887,654 of NW_005370733.1, forward strand.
TGTACATTCACCTCGGGCATCTGTCTTCCAGGCCAGGGACCCTGCATGACTTTCACAGCCATGAAATAGCCGAACAGCTGACCCTGCTGGATGCCGAGCTCTTTTATAAAATAGAGGTACGCGTGGGCGGGACTTGGAGGAGACTGGCCCTGCCGGGGGAGCCACCGCTGCTTGTCCCTGAATGAGAGAAACTCCCATCACGGGACAGCCAGCGGGTCCAGCCCCACCCAGTCTACTTCCTTTTTTCAGATTCCTGAGGTTTTGCTTTGGGCAAAAGAGCAGAACGAGGAGAAGAGCCCCAACCTGACCCAGTTCACGGAGCACTTCAACAACATGTCCTACTGGTAAGGCCATGGCACGGAGCCCGCCCGCGGCAGTTGTCCTGGGGAGAGCTCCGATGCTTCATCCCTCAGCTCCTTCTCGGCCTTGCGGGCGTTAACTGTGAACTGGGCAGCAGAGCAAGGGGCACCTAGAGCAGAGGCTGGTTGAGGAGCCAGGCGCGGCAGGGAAAGGTCCTGGAGCGAGTGCCAGTGTCTGCAGACACGGGTGACGTTTGCACACACACACACACACCCTCCCCCCACACTGGTCCTTGCAGTCTCCCCACTGCCAGGCGGGCAGCCTCAGGGCTCCTCCTCACACTGACTGCCCGAAAGCGGGCCTGCAGGAGTGGTGGCCATTAATACTTTCGTGTAGCCTTTAATCGGTAAAGCAAAATGGAGCCCAGAAGTGTATTAATAATGTAACATAGAACAGAACTGTCGGCTCTTCAAGGCATGACTCAAAAGCGCCCACAGCCTCTCAGCATCCGAGAGGTGGTCAGGGCGCAGCGGCCGTGCCGTCCTCACTGCATACAGCCCTCCGCAGCCATCGAGGGGTGGTTAATATTTTTAAAACGCTCCACGGGCTGCTTGTTCGTGAGAAATCAGGTCATCCCCAGCTTTCCCTCCTTTCTCCCCAACACGGCACGGCCGTTTGTAGCCACACATGGCCCTGAGCTCGGCCTCAGACCCAGCCCCGTGCTGGGCACAGGTCTCCCAGCACACCCCTGGGGGTCCGCCTAGGAGGGGTGCAGGTGGATGAGTATAGGCGCCCTCCAATGGGCAGAAGAGGCAAAGCAGAGGTGACCCTTCCTCCCAGTGACTGGCAGGGGCTGTGGGGAGATCACAGGGCGTCCGGGTCACCGTGAGGTCCTTGTGCGAGGCTAGCTTTGCCTTGGATGCTAAGGTTCTGAGCGGTGCCCTCGTTCGTGTCTGGCAAGGTGGCCTCTGAACCCACAGGCCTGCCCCCGCTGAGCTGGTCCTGAGACTGTGCCAGAGTCCATCCCAGTGGTGCTCGCTCCGCTCTGCTCAGGAGAGCTCTGCTGGCATCCTCAGAGCCCGCGTGGCCGGAGGTCCCCATCCTGGTGTTTGGCACCAGCCGCCAGATCTCTTGTGGCCTGTTGCCTCCCCCTGGGGTTCTGAGAGCTCCTGAGAGCCAAGACGGGCTGCAGTTGGTGCTGCCAAGCCTGGGGCACTTGAGACAAGCCATGGAGCGTCCGGCTGGGCCGTCTCCACCAGGACCGCACGGGGCCCTGAGGGAGTGCAGTCAGCTCAGCTCTCCTTCCCCGTCCTGCAGGGTCCGGTCAATCATCATGTTGCAGGAAAAGGCCCAGGACAGGGAACGGCTGCTCCTGAAGTTCATCAAGATCATGAAGGTAACCGAGCCCTGCCCCGAGCCTGCTCCTCAGCCCCACCCCGCCCCGCCCTCACAGCCCCTCGCCTCTCTCTGCAGCACTTACGAAAGCTCAACAACTTCAACTCCTACCTGGCCATCCTCTCGGCGCTGGACTCAGCGCCCATCCGCAGGCTCGAGTGGCAGAAGCAGACCTCAGAGGTGAGCTCAGAACAGGAATGGAGACTGGGCTTGGGTCCCTGCTCTGCCAGCGCCCAACTGTGTGGCGGGGACAGCCCACCCCCGCCTGCCCTAGTCTCCCACCTGCAGTCATTGGGCCCTGAGGGGCGTGTTTGGTGCTGGGACATCACATCGTCCTGCATCCTTCGCCACAGGCTGTGCCTTGGTCCCAGTGCACCTGCTCCTTCCTTCCCTCGGCCTGTGCTTCTAGAAGGCTGCTCTGGGCGGGCTGCATTAGGCATTGTGAACAGACAGACATGCTATTGGTGGGTTTCTTCAGGGTAAGTGCTAAAGGGAAAAGGATGGGGTGTTGAGTGAGCCTGGTCAGGGAGGCCCTGGGGAAGTGTTGGTGAGGCCAGGCCCTGAGTCGGAGCTTCCTGGGAAGGGAGGCGATGCCCATCAGGGCCAGAGGAGTGCACAGACTGGAGCTGGCGCCTCAGGCAGCAGGACAGGACCAGCGTGGCCAGTGGCCATGTCGCTGTGGGGGACTGGCCCTGATCACGGTGGCCTTGGGGGGCCTGCCAAGGGACTGGACCTTTATTCTGTGTGGAGGCCCAGCCCCCAGGGCTGAGCATTGGCTGGGCCGCCCGGGGCTGTCTGGAGTGACATACGAGGACGGGTATAAAACAGTATTGTTTGGGGAAGTGGGACCTCCACACCCGTTGCTCCAGGAAAGCATGAGGTCCTCAGGAGGCAGGGATGGCTTCTTGGAGGAGGTGACCCATCAGAGGGAGAGGCACCTAGCAGGCAAAAAGGCAGGATCAGCTGAGTCTCCCAGACAAGAGCCCAGGCTGCGTGCAGGAGCAGTGAGGTGAGGTCACCTGCCAACCTGGCGGACTTGGCCTTGAGCGCAGGGAGAACAAAGGAAGGCTCGGAGCTGGAGTAGCCGGTGCAGTGTGGGCTTTAGAGGCTCACTTGGGCTGTAGTCGGGCACAGCCAAGCGGGAGCCCGAGCTCCAGGTCCTGTGCACGTGGCGGGTGCTGACGGGGAGGAGTCACGGGCCGAGCAGGCACAGCAGGCCCTCTGCAAGGTGCTCCAGGGAGGTGGCCCCAGAAGGCCTGGTCTCCCCGCGGCTGGGCAGAGCCCAGGTCTGGTTCTGGGTGTGTGTGTGTGTGGGTACCCTCGAGCATTGGCAGAGGGTAGGGGACGACTTGGTCTGCGAGGAGGGGCCGGGCTGTGCCCAGCATTGTCCCAGGGCTCACAGACTCCACGTCCCTCCTGCACAGGGCCTGGCTGAGTACTGCACGCTGATTGACAGCTCGTCCTCCTTCCGCGCCTACCGGGCCGCCCTCTCGGAGGTGGAGCCGCCATGCATCCCGTACCTGTGAGTAGAAGCCCTGCCCGGGTTTGCCCCTCGGTTGCTCTGGAGATGCTGTATTGGGCTCCCTGAGAAACCTGCGCTAAGGGTCCAACCAAGACATTTGTACTGTCTCAACTCTAAACTGTGTGGCGCCGAAACCGGTTTGGCTCAGTGGATAGAGCGTCGGCCTGCGGACTGAAAGGTCCCAGGTTCGATTCCGGTCAAGGGCATGTACCTGGGTTGCAGGCACAATCCCCAGTAGGAGATGTGCAGGAGGCAGCTGATTGATGTTTCTCTCTCATCAATGTTTCTAACTCTCTATCTCTCTCCCTTCCTCTCTGTAAACTGTGTGGCAAGGAGTGCCTTTTACTTTTAAGCAGAATTGCGGGGTCCCGTGAAAATGTTCCATCCCCCTGTCCTGTTCCCACTTCTCCCTGGCCTGCAGGCAGCACGTCCAGGCGCGGACAGGCGGCAGCCTCCTTCCCCCGCAGTACATCGTGCCATATTCCACAGGCCTCAAACTCGGCTGCACGCCACAGCCACCTGAGGGCCCGGTCACCCCAGGAACCCTGAGAGCACTTGGCATGAAGCAGCTCAGAGAGCGTGTCCTCCATGTGGGCCCTGGAAGAGGGAGTACATAGGTGTTTCCTGGGGAGGGACCCTGTGGTCAGTAAATATAGGAAGTGACGGCAAATCAAAGCTAAACAGGCTTCTGTTGCAGGTCTGATCAGAGCCCTTAGTATGCTAGTGGGCACGGAGTCTCCAAAAGGGATGGGAGAGTCAGTCGGCACTGCCCCAGGGCTGGGTGTCTGATGGGATGTCCCTGAGAAACGCAGATTGGACAGCCGACTCCTCTCCCAGCCTCCCGGCCTCACTGCACTGCACTCTTTCCCGTGGGGGCTCGGTGACGGGTCCCTGGGCCCTCGGGCTGGGCCTCCCAGGTGGAGGGACTGCCACCACTGTTCATGTGGCTTCACGTCCTGTGTTTAGAGGCACCTGCTAACAAGAGGGCTCTGTCTCCTGCCCACTCCCAGCTTGGGGTCCTGTTATTTCTCATGTTCGTTTATGAATTTTACATGAGCAAGCCCACAACTCTGCTGGCTTCTGCTGCAGCGTCCCGTTCCCCGATGGTCCTGCAGGCCAGACAGTCACTGAGGCCTCCGTAGCAGCCCGGCCTCCAAGGCTCCTCCAGGACCTGAGCTGGCTTTCCCGGGGACCCAGGGTTTGGGAGCCGGGACTTCCGCTGGGAGAGACAGATGCCTCCCAGAGCGCGGGTGGCTTTGGTAGTTTCTCAGGCACAGCCCAGGGGCCGGGGCCAGGGCCGCATCAGCACTGGCTTGTCCTGGTGGCCCAACCGACCTGCCGGGAAAGCAGCCACCTTCTAAGTCACCTCCGGAGGGTAACTGGGCTCTCCATCCTCCCAGGGGGCTCATCCTGCAGGACCTCACCTTCGTGCACCTGGGGAACCCGGATTATATTGACGGCAAAGTGAATTTTTCCAAACGGTGGCAGCAGTTCAACATCCTGGACAGCATGCGCTGCTTCCAGCAGGCGTGAGTGCTCCCCGCCCTCGGCTCCTGGGGCCTGAGCAGAGACGGGAGGTGGCGAGGACCAGGCTGTCAGGAGGCCTGAGGGGCTCAGCACGGGATGGCCCATCGCCTGCACACAGGTGGCAGCCAGCCCATCCCCTTTCCCATACAAGGAAGCTGGTGACTGGTCTGCTGGCACACCGGCCCGCCGGACGCCAGAATAGTGGGTGGGTCCAGCGTCAGCAGTCCCCAGGGTGGGCCACGGCAGGAGTGGGGCCTGAGAGCGGGTCTCCCTGGAGCACCTGGAGAGGGCAGCCCAGCTGCAGGGATGCCGCTGGGGAGACCTTGCAGGAAGCAGGGCACAGCTTTAGGGTCTAGCGTGGGCTCTGCGTGCTGCTGACCTTGTCTGGGGAGCTCGGACCCCCCATAGGCTGTGGGCAGCAGGGCGCCTGCCACAGCGGTTTGCTGGGTGGTAGGGGGTTGCCGTTGAGAGGTCGTGGGCACTCACTGCTGCCTTCCTCCCCACCAGGCATTACGACATCCGGAGGAACGACGACATCATAAACTTCTTCAACGACTTTAGTGACCACCTGGCTGAGGAGGCCCTATGGGAACTCTCTCTGAAAATCAAACCCAGGAACATAACAAGGAGGAAAACAGACCGGGAGGAGAAGACCTAGGAGCAGCTGCCGTGAGCAAGGAGGATGCTCACAGAGGCTCAGAGTGCGGCTCCGAGACCCGAAGGGACTTTGGACCTGTTGTGTGGCAGCAGCGCTGTTCCGGCCTCCGCCAGGGGGCCAGCCGGGCAGGAGCCCTGAGTGCGGGCAGCTTCCTGCCTCCTTCCTCCCACGAGCGAGCCCACGGCCCGGCGCGGAGCCAGCAGGCAGGTCTCATTGCCGATTGTGAACTGGTGGTTTTCTCATTTGGTTTTGCTTTCACGTCCGTCTCCCCTCCCCGTCCCGCCTGATCCTCCTCCCACCTGGGAGCCGCGGAGTCTGCCCCCTCCCTGACTTCCAGGGTCCGGATCTGCTGAAATGATGAATGAGTGGAGGTTCAAGGACCCTGGGGGGGGCTGCTCCCCGGTGACCGTGAATGAAGGGACATGTAGCTGGGTGGGCAGAGAGCAGAGCAGGCTTGGGTGGGGCTCCTTTTGCCTTCCAGCCCTGCTTTCTAAGGTGGAGGATGGGCGCCGCTCACCTGGCCCTTTAGGTACGACAGGTGGCCCTAGCACCGCCCTCTGCCTGTGGGCACCGGGCTGCTGGCCGTGCAGTGAGTAGCAGTGGCTGCCCTCTCCCCTTGCCCTTATCTCCCCACCCCGTCACCTGGCACTGAGGGCGCTGGGAAGGGGAGGGTGGAGCAAGAGAGGACCTTACCCCCCAAGAAATGCGTTTTAGCTGAGCTGGGTTCGTAGCTCTTGGGTGAGTTAATTCAGAGAGAGGGGAGTGGAGGGGCGTTTCTGTCTAGGTGGAGGCCGCGGGCCCCCTCCTGTCGCTTGCTGTGTGCCTTAAACTCCACCTCCTGCTCCCTCCGGCCCACGGGCTCCCCTCCGACCTTGCTCCATACGGTGGGTGACAAGGACTCCTCACTGGTGTCCCCACCACTGTTGGCTCACCCTCGGAGGGACGGTGTCTCTGAGAGGCTAGGGTCTGGGCTGCCCGGCCACACCCCAGAGCAGGCTCGCTCGCTCGGAAAGCACCTTCGAGAACAGTGCTCTCCGCCCTCCTGTGCAAACCACTCTTGCTGCTGAGGTGACAATCCGAGGCCAGGTCTGCAGGCCGCTCTCAGGTGTCGGCCGGAGCTCCCACGCGCCGTGGGCTGGGACGGGCCTGCCTGTGCGCTCTGCTGTGCGTGGTGGAGTGCTCACCTGTCCTGGGGTTGGTACCTGGTCACGCAAACTCCAGGACTAACTGTGCTTAGCCCAGAACAAAGAAAAGGAGAGAGCAACATCCGTTGATTATTTAGATTCTGTTTGTAGAGAAGCCGTGTCACTTTGAGTCCTTCGTGGTTTTGATGAGCTGTTATCAGGAGCAAGGCTGGGCTGGCCTTCCCCTCTCGTTTGTCCGGGTGGAGGGAGAGGCTATGAAATGTCGGTTACGGTCCCTCTGGCGGTGGTCCTGCCGGCCGCGGCCAGAACACGTCACTTTACTATTTAAGAGTGTGTGTGAGTCACTGTTTACTGGCAGTGCAGCGTGTGGGTGGTTTCTAGGCTGTGCCTCGTTCCTCGGTCCTCGTCTCAGTCTTCCCAGCCGCCCACTCTGCCGCTGCGCTGGGCCCTCGGGGCTCCTCGGCGGTGGGAACCGGGGTTACCCTGCATTTGGGGGCACCCCCGGGTCTCCCTCCATAGCACAGGCAAAGACTCGGCCTCAGAAACCCAGCCACTCGCGGACAAGGCGTGTTTGCAGCCTGTCGGTCGGTTCTCAGCCATGAGCTGGTGGGGATGGGGTGGGGGCTCCACTTCCCTCAATTCAGAGGTGGCCCTACCCCCCCTCCCCGAGCCCGCGGTGGTCCGCACAGAGGGCCAGGCACCAGCGAGCGGCGCCGCGAGCCCGGTGTGAGGACAGCAGGTGCCATGTGTGCATGAACTGGCGGGCCGCGGGCTTCCCCTCCCGTGCCTCATTAAGACGCCCTCTTGGCTCCGGGAGTTACCAAACCCCACGCCAGCACCGCAGCCCTGCCATGAACTGTCTGTCTTGGGGACAGGGTGTGGGGCTTGATCTTCAGGACAGACAGACAGACAGACATGACCAGGACGGTTGGGTTCCCCGCAGGTGGGTAGAGCGAAGGAGAGGGCAGGCTGGCACCACATCTGAACTGAACCTGAGAAGCACCTCCCACCACCACCCACCACCCCGCCCCCAGTGTTACATTGTAATATATATTCCCGACTAACGGCTGATAGGGCAGCTTCCTGCAGACATTTCAAATGTGTAACTTTTATATGAGAGGAAAATAAATACAGGTGACAGCCACCTGTGTGCTACCGCGTGTCAAAGTGATGGTTGTCAAAGTGATGGTTCAGGCGCCTCCTTTTCTGTGGCTCCTCTCGGACTGGCTGCTGTTGGGGTGGTGTCTCCCACACTAGCTCCTGTCAGAGGCCTGGGCTCCATCTACCGTCAAAGGCCTCAGAAGCAACCTCAGAGGCTCCAGGTCTGTCCATGCACCAGGCCAGGCTTCGGGTGCAGTGGCCATTTGGTGTCCCAGGGGACGAGAAATGGCCCTCACTCATTTACACCAGCACCCAGGTGTCCACTGGGTGCATCATTCCGGAACCGGTGAGGTCGGGTTTGGGTCCTTTAGTCCTGCGTGCTCAGAACATGCTGGAGGGACATGGCTCCTGGCTAATGGGCTCTGGTCCTGGCTCCGCCGCCCATAAGCCAGTGGCCGTGGGTACGCGGTGCCTTCTCTGTTCCCAGCTGCTCAGCTATAAGGGGCCCTCCCAGCTTCCACCGCGTGAGCTCAGCGAGCCGCAGCCTGAAGCAGTGTCTGGTGAGCTGTTGCCACTGGTACGACTCACCCAGCATGAGTGGGCACCACGCACTTTGCAAACAGCTTTACCTCATTCATCCTCTTCATTTAATGTCACACGAGGGAAATATCACAACCATGGTAAGTGCTACAAAGAAGAGGTACTTGACATTACACAGTTAAATCTGGTTTGAAATCCTGACGGGCGTAACAGGTACTTTATGTCAGACAGACAGGAGCGTCCGTCTCACACGAGCCCCGAGAACAGCAAGGGAAACACTGCTTGCCTCATTTCAGGAGTAGAATACAACCTTGGCATCCAATCCAGACAAGGACAGCGCAAGAAAATTACAGGCGAATGCTGACGCAGAAGCGCCAGAGTAACCTTAGCCCCAGCCCGGCACTAAAAACCAGTCCTCCCTGACCATGGGACGCATCCGCAATGCAAGGACAGAGTGGCATTCGTAAGTTGGCCGTGTGCTTGGGCACCCATGTGCCCTCACTAAGGGCCCTGTCATTCATCCCAGTCCCGGGCCTGCTGGCTGCTGTTGGCGGTTTTGCAGAAGTGGATGGATGTCCCCTCGAAAAGTTACAAATGGAACTGCCTTTGACCCACCGATCCCGCCTGGGTAAATATTTGAAGAAACCCCAAACACTGTCCGCTGCAGCATTATTTACAATAGCCAGGGTCTAAACGCAACCCATGTGCCCATCAAAGGACGAGTGGGTAACAGCCCTGGTGCGTGTATAGAATGGCATGTACCACTCAGCCCCCAAAAGAATGCAGTCTTCCCATTGTGACAGCATGCCGGGGCCTAGAGGGTGTGGTGCTGAGTGAAGGAAGCCAGAGAGACAAATGCCATGTGATCTCACTGATGCTCAGAGTCTAAAGAACAAAATGAGTGGGTGTGCCTCTCCCGGCCGTGCAGACTCCAGGGGTTGACACGCAGAGTCCCACGTGAAGGAGCCCAGACTGGCCGCCCACCACCCACACTGGACTTCGTGTGAATGAGAAGGGAACTGTGCCAGCTGAGCTACCGCCAGAGCTTACAAATTTTCACAGCGCGGCCCTGCCGCCCCTGAATGCGATGAGCAGATAAAAGGAAGGACACTCAGAACCACCTCCATGGCCAGACTTTAAAAAAGGGCACCAGCTTGAGCAGGGACGTCATACAGAGACTCTGAAGAGCTGGTAACAGGCTCCACGTCGTCAGTCATCGGAGCCACGCTGAGCCGCCGCCACAGCCTCAACCCCAGAGCTGCTGAACCGCACGCCACGGCAACACCAGGGTGGAGAGCGAGAGCGACTGGAAGGCCCTCCATGGTGGGTGGGAGCGCAGCCTCTCCCTGGGCTGAGGTGATAGCGCCACGGCTTCCTCGGGAAGCTTCCTCAGCACTCGGCAAGCACCACGGTGCCACCCCAGCTGGCCGCAGACATTTCACCCCGAAGCCAGCGTTCTCTCTCACTGCACATGTTCCATTTGCCCAGCCGCTCCCTCCAGGGCGCATCAGCACAGTCACTCATGACGCCGTCCGTCTCCACACTGGCCCCGAGCCTCCGGAAGACAGTCTCCTCCACCACGGCGAGCCCTAAAACTGGGCCTGCTGAGGCCAAAGGCAGCGCATTTTCTTCATTTTTAATGACACGACGTATGAATCCCATCGTCAGGTTCAGCCATGCGTGGCGCCCCCGCTCCTGGTCCCCGGGCAGCCACTGCCAGCAGTTTGCAACTTCCTTTCAGACACTGTCCTTTGCACATGCGCGAATGTAAGTCTAGGGCACATACCTTATCGACAGGCAGACACCACAGTGTACTTCCCACCACAGGGAGGCGGCAGCCTTCCTGATCTGTCCCCAGCCTGGCCAGGACCTCTGCTTCTGTGGGACCGGATCTCTCGGCCCCTCCCTCTGTGGCTTTCCAGATTCCCAGGGCCTCCCCAGCTCCCTGGTTACACAGCACCCTCCCGGGCTCTCTCCTGTGTGTGGGACTCCTAGACTCTTAGCTCTGTAATCCAGCTGCAGTTCACTTTTCCATACAATTTGAGAAGAATTTTTTCCAACCACATAGCCAACTGCTTATTCTGAGTCCTCCTTGACCCACTCAGTTAAAAGGCCGTTTTGATCAGGTAGTAACTCCCCACACACACTGGGGACGTTTTCTGGATGTTCTGTTGGCCGTGCTGTCTTAGGTATTGTAGCTCTATGATAAGCTTTAATAGCCAGGGAAAACAGTCCCCTCATTCAATTCTCTAAACAATTGTAAGTTTTTACACATTTCCTTTCTATTTTTAAAAACTTGTTATAGTTTTAAAACAAGAAAAACGGTTTTCTTGTTGGGATTTCATTAAATCTCTAAGAATGCTACATATTCTTATACATCTTCCTATCCAGATATTTTGTTCAATTTTATATATATAGGGTGTCCCCCCAAAATGTACACACACACTTTGAATAATTATAAAGGCAGTTTATTAAAATACATTTCATTTTCAAAACTATTAGTGTATATGCATTTGGGGGGGACCTGCTGTATATATAAAGTTATATATATAATTAAGAATTATTTTCTTCACTTGGGCCCAAATCATTCTTGTCAAAGTTATTTCTAGATTTTACTGTTTTATCACTACTGTGAGTGGAATTTTTCAAAATTTTTTCCATTTTAACTGATTATTGCTAATGACTATCACATTTATTTTGTATCCAACTATTTTACTGAGTTATTCTAATTTTTTCTTTGATTCTTGGATATTACAGCTAGAAAATCGTTTTGTCTGTTTTGACAGACAGACTGCAAGTTTCATACTACAAATTTCACTTTGTTGTTTTTTACATTAGCTAGAACCTTAACACAGTGTTGAATAATAGAGACACTAGGGGCCTCCATGGATTGCTCCTGCAGAATGGTTTTTAATGGTTTTAATCCCCATTTAATGTGCCGTTTCCAGTCGGCTCCTTAGCTTCTGCTTCACTGGGAGCTCATCAGAGATGCGGACTCTCCGCTCCCACGTCCTGACTCCGAGCCTGCCCTCTGCAAGATGCCCGCGTTTCGTACCCGCAGAGCTGGGCACGGTCCAGGGACTTCTTTCCTTGGAGTTTACTTAGTTCAGTATGAACAGCTGTTGCTGTGGGTTCTGCAAGTCCTCTGCACTGTTCCTTCTCCTCTTCTGGGCCGTTTGCATGAGGGTGACTGACATGCCGACTGGCCCAGCCCCCAGCCAGCTGTGCGCATTGCCGACGCCCTGGCCCAAGGCTCCCAGCATCTCCAGGGCTGAGTCAGGCGTCTGCCTCCACCCGGTGACAGGAGCCAGGAGCCAGGAGCCAGGGCTGTGGGCAGCACCCAGAGGTGTAGAAAGCAGGCGATTGAACGCGAGCTGCCAGTCTTCTCTGGCCCAGCGGGGCCTCCCTCCTCTCCGTGCAGATGGTTTGTCATCTTGAGTCACAGGCCCCTTGAGAATCTGGTGAAAGCTCTGGGCCCTTGCAGGAGCGTGCCCATCAGTGAGTGGCCTCCCATCTACTGAGTGGGAGGTGCCCGGCTGCCCTGCTACTCACGGTGAGACCCTCAGGCCCTGCCCTCCCCTCCCCTCGGGCTGTGGAAGACCCTATGGAACCGCCACCATCACCACCAAGAGCACCTGAGCCCGGCACTGTGCTGAGCACCCACGGGTCCCCTCCCTGGTCCGCCCAGGGGTCCAGGGCAGGCCATGCCACGGCCCCTTACAGAGGAGGGAAGCCCACTCCCTTGAGCAGCGAGGAGCTCTGAAGGCCAGGACTGGACCAGCCAAGGAAGTTACTGTAGGTCACAGTGCCCCCTTCTAGTGAGTCAAAGGGGGAGGTGTGGGGGCCCAGCTGTTGCCCCCACTTTGCAGATGAGGAATCAGACACATGGCTTTGGTTTCTGGACACAGCGGGTGAGAGGCAGGGCCCTGACCAACCAGCCAGGAGCTACGGAGGGAGGAGGCCACGCCCACCAGCCCCATGGGAACCGGAACCCGCAGCTGTGCCCTGCGACCTGACCAACCCAGCAAGGAGGCCAGGAGTGCAGTGCCCCTCCCCCACCCCGATGGCGCTGAGGACACAGACTTCTGGTCCCTCTGATGGTCTCCTGGGGGTAAGGTGAAGGCAGGGGCCTCGGGCCGGCCAGCAGTCCCAGGAAGACCTCAGGAGGAGGCACCAAAGAAATGGGGCTTCCGGGGCCCCCATTCCTCAGCTGGGCCTGGGCCCTGAGACCACTGCAGATTAGAACACTGCCCCTCAGGGCTGAGGCAGCCACGGGTGTGCTGAGTGCGCCAATCCCTCCCGCTCCTGCCCCCGGGTCCCCTCTGTAGGCAACAGATGGCCCCAGCAGGGATCACAGTCCACAGCAGTCTGGCAGGGTGGGTGTCGGGCATCCTGACGTCCCCGAAGCAGCCCCCAGCCTCACGGGAGGTAGAGGGCCACCAGCACGTAGATGACCCAGCTGGTGGACACGAAGACCCCGAAGAGCAGGCTGAACAGCACGAGGGAGCGGGCCTTGCGGGAGGCCTCCTCTGCCTGGGCCAGGTCTCCCCGGCTCAGGGCCGAGCGGGTCTGCAAGCAGACAGAGTGAGGATGAGCCCACTGCGCCCCCACCTCCCATGCAGCACCGTCGGGCCAGGCCCCAGTGTAGACTGGGAAACGGGCACCCTGAGAAGTTTGGGGCCTGCCCAGGAGCAATCGGGTGATGGCTGTCAGCTCTCGGGCACCTCGTGGGCTGGGCACGAGCCACACCCTCGCCCTGGTCTCCTACATCTTCCAACAACCCCAGATGCTGGTGTCTTTGTTGCCCCCACTTTGAGATGAGGAAACAGGTTCAGAGAAGTTAAGGGACTGTCCTAGGGTCACACAGCTGGTGGCAGAGCCAGAGTTCACAGACACCTCTGAGCTGTCCTGAGAGCTGCCTTCTCCCCACAGGCCTGGCTTACGGTGGGGGAGCTGGGGGTGGGGGGGTCAGGGCGTGGCCAGCTCAGCCTCGGGCAGAGACCCCAGAAGCTCACCCACTCTGTCAGAACACCCCCATTGGCATGACTGGATCCCCAGAGCCTGACCCTGTGCAGGGCAGTGGTTGGGGGGTCGGGGGTGAACAGATGGAGACTGAGAGATGGTGGGGGCAGGGTGGGTGGTAAGTGGGTGAGAGACGGGGGCAGCTGGGTGGTAAGAGGAATGAGTGGGTGGAGGGGTGCACACAGCCCCCTGGGATGGCAGCTCCTTGGGCCTGGGCAGCCACTCACGCTTCATCGTGAGCTGTGGGAGTCCAGCCGCCGGAGCAGACCTTGAGTGTGGGCAGGGCCAGGGGAAGGAGGTGTCCATCCGCGGGGACAAGGGCCAGAGACACTGCACAGATTCCCAGTTCCCGCCCCCTCCTGAGAGGGACACGCTGGACGCCCAGCTCCTGGGGGAGGGGCTCGCAGACCAACCGGGCCGGGTGCCTGCTGGGAGGTGCACCAGGGCCGCCCCTACCTCGTGGGAGTAGACGATGGCGAGGAGCCCGGTGAGCAGGCAGCAGAAGAGGGTCACCAGCACCGACTCCATCATGTAGTCCTTGGGCAGCGGCCTGTGCTCCACCGTGGCGGGCGCGGGCACGCCGGCCAGGGCTCTGTTGT
>NW_005370733.1:901778-902040 GCF_000412655.1 Myotis brandtii
ACGCGCAGGCGTGGCTGCCTCCTGCCTGTGCTGCGCACTCTGGCCAGAGCGCCCTTCCGTTCCCGCCTGAACTCTCCTATTCACCCCTCAGAACCCAGCTCAAATGCCCCCACTTCTGGGACGCCTCCTGGGCTCCCCCCTCGGCAGCTGAGGTAGCCCTTTCCTGCCCCTCCTCTGGGCACCAGGACCTGCATGGTTGTTACCGTGACTTCAATGTCTGTGAGCCCAACCCCCGGGGGGGTGTAAGGGGTGAGGGGGGGTA
>NW_005370733.1:903023-905653 GCF_000412655.1 Myotis brandtii
CAGGGCGGCCCTGGGAGGCGTCCTGAGACCCAGCCAGGGGGCGGGGCTCGCAGGTGAGCTGAGCCAATCAGAGTCTTGGCCTGGGAGCTGGGGAAGCTGCTCGGGAGTTGCCAGACCCTGGCTCCCAGTGACTTCAGAGCCAGGAGGTCACGAGGAGCATTTCCATCAATGGCTGCACCATCCGGACAAAAAGCAGCAGGAAACATGGGCCTCAACACCACGGACCAGACGGACTTACAGACACGGTCCGAACACTCCATCCAAAAGCACCGGACACGCCTGCTTCTGGGAGCATAGGGAACGCTCCCCAGCGGAGGGAATGTCAGGCCAAAAGCAAGTCTTAACATTTGGGAAGATGCAAATTATGTCGAGCATCTTTTCCAACCATAATGGTCTCAATTCCAAGAGGAATAAAAACTAGGCAAATCACAGAGCTGGAGATTAAGTAACATGCTTCTGAAAAACCAGGGGGTCAAAAGAGAAATAACATCTTGAGACAAACAAAAATACAACACACCAACACTGACGGGACCCAGCAAAAGCAGTTTTGAGGAGGAAGTGCATAGCGATAAATGCCCACATCAAAAAACAAGAAAAATCTGGTCTGAGCTAGAATGGAGGCAGAGGGCTGGTGGGATATGGACAAGTGGACGGACTCAGGCACCCGGGGCACCGGCCTGACACCCAGGGAGGTGAGGAGGGGGAGGGAGTTGTCAGAGGGACAGGGCCAAGCAGACCTCTGTCACCTCCTCCTGGGTCCAGGGCACAGCTGGGCTGGTGGGTCTGGGGTGAAGGTCTCCTACCATCAGGAGGGTTGCTTGGGGCCAGGCTGCCTGGGCTGCTCCCCCCCCCCCCCCCCCGTTGCCTCATCCTTAAAAACAACACCTGGGGGTAGGCATGTGAAGTGAGCAGGCTCTTGGTTAACACTGGCTACTGCTGTCTGAAAGTTAGGGAGGTGAGAAAATGCAAGGGGCCTGGTCCGTTTGTGGGAAGCTAAGGAGTGGGGTGTGTGTGTGTAATGAAAACTATAAGAAGTGTGTGTGTGGTGTGTGTGTGTGTGTGTGAGCTATAAGGAGTGTGTGTGTGTGTGTGTGTGTGTGTGTGTGTGTGTGAAAAAAGGAGTGGTGTGTGTGTGTGTGTGTGTGTGTGTGTGTGTGTGTGATGAAAGCTATAGGAGTGGTGTGTGTATGTGTAATGAAAGCTATAAGAAGTGGTTGTGTGTGTGTGTAATGAAAGCTGTAAGAAGTGGTGTGTGTGTAATGAAAGCTATAGGAGTGGTGTGTGTATGTGTAATGAAAGCTATAAGAAGTGGTTATGTGTGTGTGTGTATGTGTGTAATGAAAGCTGTAAAAAGTGGTGTGTGTGTGTGTATGTGTAATGAAAGCTATAAGGAGTGGTGTGTGTGTAATGAAAGCTATAGGAGTGGTGTGTGTGTGAGTGTGTGTAATGAAAGCTATAAGGAGTGGTGTGGTGTGTGTGTGTAATGAAAGCTACTGGGAAGGGAGTCCACACTTAAAGTAAGAAAGGTTTGTGACTAAGTTTGACCCAGAGCGCTGGGCTCTTTCAGGAGGACCCCTGTGGGGAGTAGGTGGGGGAGCAGGATTGCTGGTCTCCTGGAGGGTGGGGGTGGCCTGAATACCCCTGCCCCCAGGAACCAGCCACGACCCACCCAGTAGACCTGGTTAGACACTAAGGATTGCCAGGGCAGCTCCCAGCCTCACCCACCCAGACAAGGGCTGGAGTTTTCAAAAAAGGCACCAGCCCAGCCAGCGTGGCTCAGTGGTTGAGTGTTGACCTATGAACCAGGAGGTCAAGGGCACATGCCCAGGTTGTGGGCTCGATCCCCAGTAGGGGGCGTGCAGGAGGCAGACAATCAGTGATTCTCTCTCATCATTGATGTTTCTGTCCCTCTCCCTTCCGCCCTGAAATCAATAAAAATATATTATAAAAATAAGCCCTGGCTGGTTTGGCTCAGTGGATAGAGCGTTGGCCTGCAGACTGAAGGGTCCCAGGTTCGATTCCGGTCAAGGGCACATGTCCAGGTTGTGGGCTTGATACCCAGTGGGGGGCGTGCGGGAGGCAGCTGATCAATGATTCTCTCATCGTTGATGTTTCTATCTCTCCTCCCTTCCTCTCTGAAATCAATAAAAATGTATATTTTAATAAATAAGTAAATAAATAAATGAATAAGGCACCCCACCTGGCTGGGACCCTGGGGAAACGAGGAGCGCTATTTGCTGCCTGAGCCAGCGGGTGCCCCTGGCTGACGGTGACCGAGCTCTGGGCCGGTGCCCACCCCGCTGCGAGTCAGGCCCCAGCCCCTCTGAACACGCTGCACAGAGGCCCAGCCAGCGCGCAGGTAAACGATCCCAGTTTCCGACTGAGCTCCGGCTGCGGGCCTCCTGTCCTCCTGTTTGAAATGGTGACGATGGTGACAACCGCTGAAGGTGGTAACAGTGAAAACGAATACAAACAACACTAATACAATGGTGCCCGCGAGCACAGGACCAGGCTCCCTGAGGGCTCTGCGGGCCCTGAGGGCTCGATCCCCATTTCGCAGATGCGAGAACAGAGGCTCATAGCGCAGGTAACCCGAGCCCGGGCCGGCAGAGCCACGCCAGACACCGGTC
>NW_005370733.1:906893-908833 GCF_000412655.1 Myotis brandtii
GGAGAGGCCTGGGCGCGGCCTGCAGGTGCTCCCGGGCGCACGGGCCCGCCCCGTTGGGTGCATTTTCTGAAAGGTCCGGCGTGGCCCGGGGTCGCGCACCTATGGCCTGACGCCATGATGTCTCCAGAATGATTTGATTCCCGGCACCTGGGTGCAGGTGGGCTGAGGCCGAGAAAGGCATCAGCGAGGAGAGCAGGGAGAGAGAGGTTTTCTTTCGTTTCTGCCGGCTGCAGGCCGCTCTGCTGAGTAAGGGTCTGTCTGTCCTGGTTCCCCCATGCCCGGCGTCCTCGGTTATCTGAGCTGCGCTCAAGGCTGCAAGCTCCCTGCCAGATACCTGCTAAGCACGATGTCTTCTCTGCCCCGTTTTATTCTCTTTAACCCTTTCGCTTTCCCCCAATTCCGAATAACGACAGTAGAAGGAACGAGGGAAACAGAACGTCACCATTAGAGCAGCGCGGTGACCACGGCCACAGGCAGGACCCACCAGCGGAAGCTACACTTGGTGGGTATTTGAAAGCGGTTTGAACAGAAACAGAACTTCTCTGCACGACGGACCTCCTCACAGGACTTAGGAAAACCAGCAAGTCTGCGTGTGGAACCGCACGACAGGTCACCACTGGAGCCTTCGCCAGGTGACCACAGGCAGCACCAGAGTGACATGTAAGGACCTGGGCGCACCTCCGTGGCCCTGAGGGTCCCTCACCTGTGCAGGCCTCCCAGGAATGCACATGCCCCACCACAGGAACCCTCAGGCAAACCCAAATGCAAACCCATTTGGCTCTTAAAATCTACATTTTTTTTCATAATGTCTTCCCTCTAACCCATGTACTTTCTCTTCAAATGGTTGTGAAAACTTCTACTTGAAAATAATTGCAAACTCGGGGGAAAGCTGGAAGAATGATGAACACGCCCCGAGAATGTCTTTTCTAACAGAGCTCTTTGCCTGGGCAGAATCCAGCTCAGGACTGTGTGTGCACCCAGGGGCCATGTCTTCACTTCTACGGACGCCTCTATGTGTATGAAAGGCTAATATGCAAACTGTCCCCTCGGGCATTCCACCGGGAGGCTGGGCGTTCCATCGCTCGCCATGACGTGCGCTGACCACCAGGGGGCGGCAGAGAAGGAAGGAGGGCCTCGGCCCGCAGCAGGAGAGAAGGCCCTGGCCCGAAGCCAGAGGCCCTGATCAGTCTGATCACAGCCAGGCCTGGGGACCCTGCCGACCCCTGCACGGCCTCTGGTCTTCGAATGCTTTCCAAACGGTGTTTCACCTCTGGCCCCCTTGCTGGCCGCTCAGGGGGCAGCTGTCCCGGGGTCTCTGCCATCTTGGTGAGGTCATGGTCAGCAGGAGCTGAATGTACAGGTGCCCGCGGGGCTGCGCAGGGCCCTGGGTGAGACAGCTCTGCATTTGTCCCTGGGGTCCCTTTGGAAGTCCCCAGGTGTGCACCATTCTTTATGTTAGTTTCTCCGCTTGGGGTTTCTGCACGTGTCCGACCCAGGGTTAGGGTTAAGGGTTAGGGTTAGGGGTTAGGTTTAGGGTTAAGGGTTAGAGTTAGGGGTTAGGGTTAGGGTTAAGGGTTAGAGTTAGGGGTTAGGGTTAATCCTAACTCTAACCCTAACCATAAACACTAACCCTAACCCTAAACCTGACCCAAGGTCATTTCAGACCAGGAGAGCAAACACCAGAACACAGAACCCTAACCCTAACCCTAACCTGGCCAGGCTCACTGTGAACGGGTGAATGGTCCTGTTTTGAGTGCCTGTGTATGTCCTCTCAGTTAGGGGGTGGCTTTCATGCTGCCCTGGCTGGGCTGCCCCCTCATCAGCTTCCCTCTGTCCAGGTCCACAGGCTCAGGAGGCCAAGCCCCTTGACCACTCTCCCCGACGGGCCACCCGGTGACATTTGCCCACCGCGCGCCGGAGCCAACGTGCGCACGCAGAGC
>NW_005370733.1:909261-914305 GCF_000412655.1 Myotis brandtii
GTCAGCGCGTCCTGTGTCCGTGCCCCAGTCCACGGTGTGTGAGAAGATCATGGAGCTGCTGGGGCAGAATGAAGTGGACCACCGGCAGCGGAAGGTGGTCATCCTGAGCCAAGACAGGTTCTACAAGGTGCTGACGGCGGAGCAGAAGGCCAAGGCCTTGAAGGGACAGTACAACTTCGACCACCCTGGGCCCTGGGCCCTGGTGGGAGCCAGGCAGCGGGAGCGCCTTTGGACCCCCACCCCTGCCCTGTGATGTGGAGAAGTCCACTCACCTCCCCTCGGGGGCCTTTGCACACCCGTTGTCCACTGCGGCCTTGCCCTGCCCGCTGCCTGCGCACAGTTCCTGAGAGGCCTGCGGGGGGAAGCAGAGCCCAGAGCCCAGAAACTTTGTTTCCTGGTTGGTCGGGGGCCAGGGGAACAGGTGGCAGTTGGAGAGGCGAGGAGGGTCATGGCCCAAGGAGGCCAGCCTGCCCTGCCCGCCACCACCCGCAGATCCGCGCCGCGGCCGACTCCCAGCTTCGTGCTTTCCGGGGACAGCAGCCTGGGCAGTGGCACTGCCTGGGGTCAGCAAGGACAGGGCCATCAGTGGCTGCAGGACTGCAGAGGGCTCTGCAGATGGAGGCTGTAGAGGCCACTGCTGGCCCAGGCGTCCCTCAGGTCCCGGGACCACCAGCAGGACCGCCAGCATCCGCCGTGGCCGAGGAAGCCCCGTCCCAGCACAGGACGCCTGGACCGTCTTGCCTTTTGTCCATCCCTGCAGAAGGCGCCCGCCATGACTTGATGCACAGGACTCTGAAAAACATCGTGGAGGGCAAAACTGTCGAGGTCCCAACCTATGACTTTGTGACCCACTCGAGGTGAGCAGGTGGTTCCTGGGAGGCCTTAGGGCGTCCCCTCCGGGGCTTACAGACCGCCCGCGGCAGGCCTGACCCGTGGGTTTCTGCGGACACCCCCCCTCCCACGTGATCTGTTTCCACACCCCCCTCCCACCGTGATCTGTTTCCACACCCCTCTCCCACGTGATCTGTTTCCTCGGTGAAGTCAGTGCCCGGGAGACCCAGGCTCCAGCAGGGCCCGCTCCCTGCTCTCGCCCGCAGGTTACCGGAGACCACGGTGGTGTACCCGGCGGACGTGGTCCTGTTTGAGGGCATCCTGGTCTTCTACAGCCAGGAGATCCGGGACATGTTCCACCTGCGCCTCTTTGTGGACACGGACTCGGACGTCAGGCTGTCGAGAAGAGGTAAGGCGCTCGGCCTCCCTGCCCCGGGCCGAGGCTGGGTGGTCGTTTCCCGGTCTGACAGCGGCCTCCTGGCTCCTGTCGCTGCAGTTCTCCGAGACGTGAACCGCGGGAGGGACCTGGAGCAGATTCTGACCCAGTACACCACCTTCGTCAAGCCAGCCTTCGAGGAGTTCTGCCTGCCGGTACCGCCTGCCCTTTCTCCCTCCAGAGACACGATGCGTGGTTCTGGGAGCCGGTGGGGAGGCACGCGTCCGGTTATAAATGGAGATTCAGCTAGTGCCCAGATGCCCAGGGCGTGCCCAGCTCTCCAGGCCTCCTCTGCCCTGCTGCTCCCTCTGCCTAGAAAAGCCACTCCCCGTATCCTGACCGGCTCCCTCCTGCTTCAGGCCTTGCCCTGGTCACCGGGATTGCCTGTGCAGGATGACCGAGACCCCTCTGCTCCCGGCCTCGGGCCTGCTTTCTGTGTTCCCAGGGGGCTTCCCATCATCTGACCGCACGGGCTATCTTGCTTACCCCCTTCGCTGGCCTCCACCTCCTGTCCGCTCAGCAGTGAGCCGGCCAGGGGAGCCGCGCCTGGCCCTCCGGCAGGTCCACTGCCTGCAGACACAGCTGCCCAGGCTGTCCCTCCTGCCTCGGTGGCGCATCTCTTGTAACATGTCTCCTTGGCCCACATTCCCACGCCAACACCGGACGGTGCATAGGTCTGTCCCCGGGGCCGCACCGTTTTCTCCTCCCCTCCCTGTGCTTTGCCTGGTCCGGGTGTGTCCCCGGCAGCCCTGCCCCTCCCTCGCACAGGGCTGGCGAGAGTGAGTGATGGCCAGCATGTTGTCAGCTGCACTGTGGCCGCTCTTGTGTGCAGTGCACCTTGCGCACCTGCCACTCCTCCGGGTTCTTGCAGAAGGGCCCTGATTGCAGAGGAAGCACGTGGTGGAGGATGCCACGCTCCACTTGGCCCAGTGAATTCAGTTGTTAGCACAGAGAACTGTCCTCAAGACTCTTCTATTGGTAGCATCGAGCAGAGCACAGCATTTCAGAGATGCAGGAGATACCAGTTCTCCTGGCTGCCGGCTGCCTGGAGCACCGCCTCACACCTCGCTGATAACTGCCCCATCCCTGCCCCCTGCCCCCTCCTGCCTGTGACCCAGGAATCCGGGCACCTCAAGGCTTGCTCCTCTACTGGATGGCACCTTGGGGGGTGGGGGCGGGTGGACAGATTCTTACAAGATCCTCCTCTTTGTGTTGCAGACAAAGAAGTATGCGGATGTGATCATCCCCCGAGGGGTGGACAATATGGGTAAGAACCAGGCCTGATGGGCTGCCCGACCCCCGTCTCCGTCCAGAGCCCCGAGGCAGGCACTGCCCCATCCCCCTGGTCACTGACAGTTAAATTATATGTCAGTTACACCTCAATAAAGCTGGTGGGAACATAGCTACTAGCACAGAGAGAACTTGAGGAGCCACTGTTAGCAGGAAGTCTTTTAACCAGGCTCCAGGTCAGCAGAAGGCCTCGCTGACCCAGCCAGCAAGTCTGGTGCCCAGGCCTGGACGTGTGTTTTCTGTCTGCTGAGACCCGGTGCCGGACAGACGGGCGAGGGGGTGGACACGCTCTTGTCTGTCTCTGCCGCAGTCGCCATCAACCTGATCGTGCAGCACATCCAGGACATTCTGAACGGGGACATCTGCAAGTGGCACCGTGGAGGGGCCAACGGGCGCAGCTGCAAGAGGACGTTTCCTGAGCCCGGAGACCACTCCGCGGTGCTGGCTGTCGGCAAACGGTCGCACCTGGAGTCCAGCAGCAGGCCACACTGAGGAGGGGTGTGCCTCCCGCAGGCCCGGAGGCGCCCGCCTGCCCCAGACACCTGCTGCTTCCTCTCCGCCTCGGGGACGGTCCCGTGAGTCAGTGTCCTCAGTACCAGGGCCCTGGACGCGGGGTCCCACCCAGCTCGATGGGGTGGGGGCTGTGTCTGCACCTGCTCCCTCGTGGTGAGAAGGGCGGGCGGCCAGGTCACTGAGAAATGCCACAGGGCGCGAGGCAGCCTGTGATGCTCACTCGGGGACACGGGGACACACTGTGGGGGGGGGGAGGGACGTCTGCACACCGTGCTGAGTGTTCCAACTGGTCTCACGGCGAGTTTCTCTGGTGTGATCAGTTCTCACATGTGCGACTGAAAGTGAAAATACCTCCCCTTTTTATTTTGTACGTCCCATGTTTTCTGTTTTATTCTGTTTCCTAACACCGTGTAGTGAGCTAGTAACCCAGTGTTGTGACCCGCAGTGGGTGGTGATCCAGCCTGCGACACGCTGACCTAACTCGAGGAGCCAGGGATGCCTTTCTCCTGGCCTGGGCTCCAGGGCGGGCGGGGAAGGAGCCTTGGGGACAGGCGTGTTTTTAACCAGCACCAGACAGGAAGCAGGGACACCCGCTCGCCCAGCCCCGAGCCTGCCCGGCCCCTGCTGGGGAGTGTCCACCAGGGGACCCTGAGCCCAGGGTGCTGTCCCACCTCCAGCCAAGGAATATGCTGGACCTGGAGGCATGAGCGAGTGCTGTGGCCCAAAGCCAGCCCCTCTCCCTCCCTCACCAAGTCCATGCCCCAAGCCCCCGTGGCCTGTGTCGTCCTGGAGTGTCTTCCTTCCCACGTGGTGGCCACGTGTTAAAGGGGTCCTGCCCCATCACTGTGCTGACCTGCACGGCACTCTGAGTAGTAGCTGGTCACATACCTGACATCGGCTGAGCCGTGGCCGGCTGCTGGTGACTGACAGTTTCGTCAAGCGTGTTGTGCCCTTTGGGGAGAGAATCAATAAATAACCATTATGAATGCCAGTGGTCCCTTTTTATTATTTCTTAAAATATATTTATTGATTTCAGAGAGGAAGGGAGAAGAGAATCATTGATCGGCTGCCTCCTGCACGCCCCCTACTGGGGATTGAGCTCGCAACCCAGGCATATGCCCTTGGCCCGAGTGGAACCTGGGACCCTTCAGTCCGCAGGCTGGCGCTCTCTCCACTAAGCCAAGCCGGCCAGGGCAGTGGTCCCTTTGTAATTACACCAAAAGGCGAGTTCAGGACAAGGAACAGATGACACACCTTGACTGTCTGCTCCTCGTTAGCCTCACGGGTGTGCAGTCAGCGAGAGGGTTGACACAGGGTTACCGTCTCTCTCAGACTGAGGCCCCGCCCGGCCGGCCCAGTGGCTAGTGACACTCGGCTGTTCCGGGCAAAGCCTAGAGGCCTCACGGGGCAGAGGCTCTAGCTCGGGGCCAGCGGGTGCTCGGGAGGGAGGACCAGGCGTGTCCGTTAGCAAGACCAGCCCGTCTGGTCTGACCCTCACGCCCGTCACTCCCACTCCCCGCCATCTCTCCGTCCCCGGGTCCCACACTAGCCACTCAACACGTGTCCCCGTGTAGGGCTCCGGGATTTGTGGGCACAGCGTGTTCTTTATTGTCCGCATAAGAATAAGGTGCTTAAGGTGAAGGGGACCAGAGGAGAGCCCCTGCCAGGCCTGGCCAGCTCCCCCGAGCGTGTCCCGGTCCCGACCCCGGATGTCTCGTGCCAGTCCTGCTAGTGTTTGCGGATCAGAATGTCCCAGCTCTCTTTCCAGCGAAGGGCCTGGAGGTCGCTGGGTGACAGCGACTTGTCCCCGTAGGTCAGTGGGCGCAGCATGTTAAACACGTGGCAGGCGGCCGAGTACCACGCCACCACCAGGGCGCCGAACAGGCTCCTGTGGAGCTGGGACCTGTGGGCGCCAGAGCAGAGCGCAGGTGTGAGGGGCTGGCTCTGCCCCACTGGCCGCGCACTCAGCACCAG
>NW_005370733.1:914391-917574 GCF_000412655.1 Myotis brandtii
ACAGCGGCCTGGTGCTGAGCATGATTTCCTCGCTGGCCCACTTCTCGGGTCTCCAGGCCTCTGCTCCACCTGAACGCGAACCCCACGCATCACGGCTCCCCCCCCCACCTCCCCCTTCCAGGCTTCCAGGCTCCCAGCCCCGCCCCAGGTTACACAGCTTCCCGGTCTACCTCCTCTGCGCCTGCAATCGGGCCAATATGGCCGTTCGAGAACCCTCCCCACCCTCAGGTTCCCGTTGCTCGCCTTCCTCCTGGTCTCTGGACCACAGACCTACTTCCCACTTCCCACCCCAACAGCTGTGCAGGCTCGTCCTCAACCCCAGGGCCCCAGTCCGCCCCTCACACTGTGATGGCCCAGACCTGCACAGGTGCTCGCCGATGTGCTGCAAGACCACGGGCAGTAGAAGGATCTGGAAGGTGAGTGCGGGCAGGTAGTGGTAGAGGAAGAGCGTCTTCTCCATCAGGAAGAACGGGAGGTAGTTTGCCGCCCAGCCGCCGGCACACAGGGCCCCGGCCAGCACCCAGCGCAGCCAGGAATCTGGGGAGGGTGGCGCAGGCCAGCGCTGACCCTAAGTCACCGCAGGCTCCGCACTTCACTCCCCCCACCCCCCCATTGCTGGAGGAAGAACAGACTGGTCCTCAGAACCCCCTGCAGCACCCGCTGGGTCCTCACGGTCCCTCCTCTGAGAAATACCAGCCCTTGCGGGAGGCCCAGCCTCTGCTGCTCGTCAAGGTCCCGTGTCGGGATTATCTGG
The DNA here is from genome assembly GCF_000412655.1 of Myotis brandtii. Taxonomy (NCBI): domain Eukaryota; kingdom Metazoa; phylum Chordata; class Mammalia; order Chiroptera; family Vespertilionidae; genus Myotis; species Myotis brandtii. Next base: position 915,146 of record NW_005370733.1, read on the forward strand.
TCGGTACAACTCCTCGGGGAGCTGAGGGGCCGCCCGTCCAGTGGGGAGGACGGGCCAGTTCCCGGAGCCCCACAATAGGAGGTGCTAAGTGGGTTTCTGTTACTAGCAAACACCAGACCCTCCACTGGGTACTCATGGCGGCTCTGCCCTGGGCTCACCAGCCACCCCTGCCCAGTGCCTGCCCCTCCCTGCCCAGTGCCTGCCCAGTGCCTGCACCTCCCTGCTCAGTGCCTGCACTCCCTGCCCAGTGCCTGCACTCCCTGGAGAAGCCCCGAAGGTCACGTGGGAGCTGAACTGCAACATTTTGTCTCTGGGGAGACAAAGTAATTTACGCCCCTGGATGCAGAAACAAAGATGCCACCTAAAGGCAGAGCTTCCTGGTGAGCTGAGCTCTGGTCAGAACTAGGAGGAGAAACGGGGGGAGCGTGCACGCACCCTCGGGGAGCTCACAGACACGCCTCCGGCGGCGGAGCAGGTACCAGCAGAAGAGCAGGGCGTACAGCGCAGTGGCGAGGCCGGCGGAAGCCCAGATCACCACGTTCCCCAGCAGGTGGATCTGAGCCTATGAGGAGAGATGCCATCAGCGCAGCCTCCATGGGGCCTGTTCCTGACGGGGCCCTTTCTAGGACATGCGGAGTTTCCTACAATCAGGAGCCGCGATTGTCTTCAACAGCAGGCTGCTCCCAGAGGGACTCACACAGAGCAACGCAGAGCTAAGGGTGTGCCCGGGGCCCTGCTCTGCGAGTGACCGCTCGGCGCGCTCTGGGCCGGGAGGACGTGAGCATCGTTAGCTTGTGTCATCCCAGGAGCCATGGCTGAGCCGGCTCTGCCGCCTTCCCTGGGGGAAGCGACAACAGGTGCCTGAAGGAAGCTCTGCCTGCTGAGCGCAGGGGCCGAGCACGGACAGCAGGGAAGGCCCAGTGCGGCCACAAGAGCAGAGGCCGCTTCCTTCCACCGCACACGCGCCCTCGCTCCTCGGCTCTGAGGCCAGCCCAGGAGCCAGCAGACTCGGCGGGAAGCAGAGGGGATTAAGGCCACGGCGCAGCTCTGCTTACACTGGTCCTGGGGTGCAGCCAGTAGGCGATGTTGGTGTCCAGGGTGACCCAGTCCAGCGGCGTGGAGCTGTACTTGTGCTCCGAGTCGTCGCTCCTCACCGTCAGCATCCTCCACTGCAACACAGCCAGAGCCCGTCAGGCAGCCAGGCACCTGCGCGTGGGGCCCAACCTCAAGCTCATTTGGAAGGCGCAGCGGAGGCAGTGCGGCCTGACTGGCGGGCTCGGCAGGAGACCTGAATTCCCACCTGCTGGTGGCCAGGAAGTGGCCGGCCCCAGGGGCTCCAGTCACCTCGTCTAAGGGCACATCTAGACTAGGGAGCCGTGCTTCTGGTCTCCGTCGGATTGACTGGGGCCTGGCAACGTGGCATGCTGGGTGGCTGGGTGGCGGGAGGGACGGACACGCTCCTTCCACTGCGTCAGGTCCCAGGTAAAGACTGACGTGGGGGGTGAGGACTCCACAGCCCCCATTCCCGCCTCCCGCTCCACGTCACCTGCAGCTCCGAGAATCTGGCCATGAAGCTCAGGTTCCTGCTGACGTCCACGTGAGTTGGTGAGTGCAGCTCCAGCTCCCTCTCCTTCTGCTCCTGGCCTGACGGACACACCAGGCCCGAAAGAACAGGAGCAGATTAAGGTCAGGAGCTGGGCACAGCTGTGGGCTCGGCGCCAGCGGCTTCCCTGCCTTCCAAACCCCACGGCGACTGGCGGCATCCCATTCTGTTTCCCCGAGAAACTGACAAATTAGGGTCTTTGGACCCGTGAGAGCTCGGCTCACACTGCCTGTCGACCGCAGGGTAACCCCCTGGCTGTTGGCAGCTTCAGCGGGCATGGGAGGGGCGTGTGGTGTGCGACAGAGCGTGGGAGCTGTGCCGCCTCTCACGAGGGCCCGGGGGTCAGCGACTCACTCCTGCCGTAGCGGTGCTCCTCCACGGTCCACACGGCGCTCTCGTGGTAGCCCCGGGACAGCTTCTCCCCAACCACCTCCAGCTGCCGGAAGCCCCAGTCGGGGAGGTGGGCCCCGCTCAGCTGGAAGGTGGGACAAGAGGGCGTGAGGGGCCAAAACAGGTTTGGCTCAGTGGATAGAGCGTCAGCCTGCGGACTGAAGGGTCCCAGGTTCGATTCCAGTCAAGGGCATGTACCTGGGTTGTGGGCACATCCCCACAAGGGCCGGGGGTCAGCGACTCACTCCTGCCGTAGCGGTGCTCCTCCACGGTCCACACGGCGCTCTCGTGGTAGCCCCGGGACAGCTTCTCCCCAACCACCTCCAGCTGCCGGAAGCCCCAGTCGGGGAGGTGGGCCCCGCTCAGCTGGAAGGTGGGACAAGAGGGCGTGAGGGGCCAAAACAGGTTTGGCTCAGTGGATAGAGCGTCAGCCTGC
>NW_005370733.1:917708-927797 GCF_000412655.1 Myotis brandtii
CCCCCCTCCCCTCTGAAAAAAAAAAAAAAAAAAAAAAAAAAAAAAAAAAAAAAGAGGGCGTGAGGGGCGAGCCAGGCCCTGGCTCATCCCAGCCAGCGCTCCATGAGGTCCTCATGTCCAGGCTCAGTTCTGAGGCCTTAGAAAGGCCCCCCACCTTCAGTGGAAACACAGCACCCACTTGGCACAATGTCCGGGGAAGGGCAGGCTCGGCCGGGAGCCGCGCACAGACCTGTGGGCCGAGATGCAGGCTCGGGTCAGGCAGCAGCCCTTACCTTCAGGATGGCCGACGTGTTCAGGTGCACGAGGCGCACCTCCGACAGGATGGTCTTCCAGACCTCGGCGTCCGACTCTCTGTTCACGATGTCCTATGAGAGCAGATCTGCCCGTTACATTTCCCTCTCATTTCCCTCTCGGGCTTCCTTCAACAGGAAGGTGAGGCCAGTCACACGCGCCGAAACTGATGGCTGATCCTGGGGGGCCAGCGGGCTGATCCTGGGGCTAGTGGGCTGATTGGGGGCCAGCGGGCTGATCCTGGGGCTAGTGGGCTGATTGGGGGCCAGCAGGCTGATTGGGGGCCAGCAGGCTGATCCTGGGGGGTAGCGGGCTGATCCTGGGGGGTAGCGGGCTGAGCCTGGGGGCACAGTGCCTCCTGCAGCAGCAGCTCAGCCTTCAGGCAGAGACCAAAGACCGGTCTTGCCCTGCGCTTCTGGGATGCCTGCTCACCCACAGGGCTTAGAGCTCGGCCCAGATGCAAAGATGGAGCAATGGAAGTTAGAGACCGTCCCTGAAAGCTGTCCCAGGGGACTCCTGACATCGGGTAATAAACAACTGACATCTGAGGAGCACTTGGCATTGTTGTGGCCTCGCGAGGGCGCCGTGAGGTGGCGTAGGGGCCGCACTGCGGTCAGCCTGCCTCCCCCTGCTCCGTGTGGGGCTGACGGGGCCACCAGCAGGGACTGAGCAGGAGGAGAGGGATCAGCGAGGAGACCTCCGCAACAAGCCAGCAGCGGGAGGGCCTGGGACTCTTGGGACAGCTCCCGATGTCACAGAACAGGCACAAACAACTCCCATGGAGGCGGGAACGCCAGGGGAGAGGAGGGCGAAGCAGGTGCATGAGAACATCACAGCACATGGACGTCTGTCGCACGCGAAGGGGAGGAGAGGTGCTGCTGGGCACAGACATGGAAAAGCAGCCCCGCCTTGCTGAGGGCCACCAGCCACACCCAGCGCGCTGGACATGCAGCTCACACCACTGAACACACGGGGCTGAGTGGGGAGCTGCCGCTGCAGGAGCCTCGGGGAGGCGACCCCAGTGCCATTACTCAGCTCACGCCCTTGAACTCAGACAGCCAATGTCCAGGACACCAGGACGTTCCCCGCCACCTTTCCTAGGACACCGCCTGCATCCTGGAGAGCGAGACTCGTATAAAGGGCCATGTGGCCCTGGTCGCTCAGAGGAAGGCGGCCACTATCCCAGCTGCCGTGGGAAGGGGCAGCCCCAGGACTCCCCCGAGGGCCAGGCCTCTCCCAGGGGAGCCTGCGATGGGGCAGGTGTTCCTGTCAGGCCAGGCCGACCGAGGCTCCTGGGTGACTGAGGGTGCTGGAGCCCCGACCCCAGGTTCAGTGACCTGGCCTTGACGCTGACTAAGTGACCAAGCCAGAGGCACCTCCTCCTGGCAGAACCACATGGGCCACAGAGCCCAGCAGCAAGCATTTACCAACCGTCTGTATACTCTTTGTCTGATACCAGCGCCCCCAGATCCATGATCTGTGGAAGTCTCTAATCCCTGTAAAAGCAGCCACAAACTCTGATGACCGTATCCCTTCCCAGGTTACCCCTGAACCTGGATCACGCTAAACGGCAGTTTCCAACGTCCTGTTAGAAGGTGCGTGTGCTGATGGTGGTCACTCCCCGTCTCTGCAGTGCCCGCGACTCACCAGCCTCCAGAGGCTCTGGGCGGGCATGGAGATGTTGTAGTCGATGTAGCAGGACACCTCCTGCGCGTGGGGGTTCAGGGGGGCTGCCACGTCGTGCCTGCAACACCAAACAATGCTCACGGGAATTCCTCAGCTCACTGTTTCTTTAAGGGGAAAAGCCGCTTTTCAGAAACAGAGCCAGCTCAGCCCAAGGGGCAGCGGTCCTGTAGTCGCTATGACCCAAGGATGCCAGATCACATTGACAGAAAGTATGGCGAGCGCCCGGGGACGCTGGGTGGTGGTGTAGTGAGGGGCGGCCCAGCCCCCGAAATACAGGGGCTGCTCAGAGGCTGAGTTAGGTCAGGGCTGAGAGCAAACATGTCCCCACCCTCCTGCCCCACTGAACCCCAGTCCCAGTCCTGCTGGGCTCACTGACACAGCGGGGACACCACCGACAGAGGAGCCCACTGCACCCTGAGTGCGCGAGCCTGGCTGCTCTCCCCTCACCTGGCCCCTCACTAGAGCCATCTCCCTCCCTCTGCTCCCCTCAGCTGCCGTCCCTGGGTCCCCTCCCGCAGGGAGTGCAGGGGAGCACAGCTGGGAACTGGGAGGAGGAGGGAGGGTGGCATGGACTCACGTGTTGAGGAGGCGGCTGGTCATGCCGTGCACCAGCTGCACCACGTCCCCGTGCCGCACGGGCCTGGGCGGGTTGCTCACCTCCAGCTGGTGCCTGGGAAGACAGGAGCCGCATGTCACCTGGTCGTGTCCAGGCCCTGGGTGCTCCCAGGTGGACAATTGGGAATGTGCAGCCGCCCAACCAGTTTGTCCCTTGTACGAGGTGAGTTCGTGTCAACAACCATGTCACTGAACTCGTTTCTGAAACCTATGGCCACTTTCCAAGCTTCCAAACGTGGTCCCGTCTGCCACCTTCACACTTGGCTGCTCTGTGCTACCTACCAACACTGCGGGGCCCACTCAGAGATCCCTCTCTCACAGACCTGCTCAGTGCCCGCCCGGGGAAAGGGACGCAGGGCCCACTGACCTCGACATGCAGGGGCAGGTGAGTGGGGAGGGCGGGCAGGAGGAGTGGGAGCAGGTGAGTGGGGAGGGTGGGCAGGAGGAGCTAGAACAGGTGAGTGGGGAGGGCGGGCAGGAGGAGCTAGAACAGGTGAGTGGGGAGGGCGGGCAGGAGGAGCTAGAACAGGTGAGTGGGGAGGGCGGGCAGGAGGAGCTAGAACAGGTGAGTGGGGAGGGCGGGCAGGAGGAGCTAGAACAGGTGAGTGGGGAGGGCGGGCAGGAGGAGCTAGAACAGGTGAGTGGGGAGGGCGGGCAGGAGGAGCTAGAACAGGTGAGTGGGGAGGGCGGGCAGGAGGAGCTAGAACAGGTGAGTGGGGAGGGCGGGCAGGAGGAGCTAGAACAGGTGAGTGGGGAGGGCGGGCAGGAGGAGCTAGAACAGGTGAGTGGGGAGGGCGGGCAGGAGGAGCTAGAACAGGTGAGTGGGGAGGGCGGGCAGGAGGAGCTAGAACAGGTGAGTGGGGAGGGCGGGCAGGAGGAGCTAGAACAGGTGAGTGGGGAGGGCGGGCAGGAGGAGCTAGAACAGGTGAGTGGGGAGGGCGGGCAGGAGGAGCTAGAACAGGTGAGTGGGGAGGGCGGGCAGGAGGAGCTAGAACAGGTGAGTGGGGAGGGCGGGCAGGAGGAGCTAGAACAGGTGAGTGGGGAGGGCGGGCAGGAGGAGCTAGAACAGGTGAGTGGGGAGGGCGGGCAGGAGGAGCTAGAACAGGTGAGTGGGGAGGGCGGGCAGGAGGAGCTAGAACAGGTGAGTGGGGAGGGCGGGCAGGAGGAGCTAGAACAGGTGAGTGGGGAGGGCGGGCAGGAGGAGTGGGAGAAGGGGAGTGGGTGAGCATGGGCAGGAGGAGCGGGAGCAGGTGAGTGGGTGAGCATGGGCAGGAGGAGCAGGAGCAGGTGGTGTAGGCCCTACTGGCCACCGTGCGGTCAGGCCTGAAGGCCCAGGACCTGTACGCACCTCCCGGGGTCCTTGACAATCCACCAGTTGTTGACATCTTTGAAGGGGTAACAGGTCACCTGCTGCTGGTGGGAGCTGCCCCGGCCGTTCTCGTAGCTGCATGGGAGGGTCAACAAAGACTGGGTCTGCAGGGGGCCCTGTAAACTACCCAGCATGGTGTTTAGGGGAAAATAAGGATAAAACAGTTTAAGAGGGGCCAGAACATGGGACCTTTCGTGGGCAGAACATGACCAGTGTGGGGTCATGAGGCCGCCTCGCGGGTGTGCCAGGCCCTCCGCCCAGCGAGCCCTCTCACTGGTTTACACGCAGAAATACCAAGACTCTGACAATCAGGCCCAAGAGCTCAATTCCCTGTCTCCCCGACCCTCTTCACATAATGTGAAAGTTGGTAACAGAAAAAGTACGACATTCTATCACTTCCAATAAAACAGCACTTTCCTTACCTCAGCGGGTAGGTGCTCGGGTGGGAGTGGAGCCAGCAGGGCACAGGCTTGCCCGAGGCGCTCTTCAGGGTGACCTGTGAGCCGTAGGCCACCTCCAGGGGCTGGCCTTGCGTGATCCGAGCCAGCCCCCCCTACAAAGGCCAAAAGGGGCAAGTGAGAGTAACATTCAATAACTTCCAATAAAACAGCACTTTCCTTACCTCAGCGGGTAGGTGCTCGGGTGGGAGTGGAGCCAGCAGGGCACAGGCTTGCCCGAGGCGCTCTTCAGGGTGACCTGTGAGCCGTAGGCCACCTCCAGGGGCTGGCCTTGCGTGATCCGAGCCAGCCCCCCCTACAAAGGCCAAAAGGGGCAAGTGAGAGTCAGGGTTCCCCTGCACAACCCTCCCCCACCTGGGAGCATATTCAGGGTGCTGGCAATTATAATTACACTAGAGGCCCGGTGCATGAAATTTGTGCACGGGAGGAGGAGGGGTCCCTCAGCCTGGCCTGCACCCTCTCCAATCCAGAACCCCTCAGGGGATGTCCGACTACTGGCAGTCGGACATCTCTCTTGCAATCCAGGACCGCTGGCTCAACCACTCACCTGCCTGCCTGATCACCCCTAATCACTCTGCCTGCCTGCCTGATCGCCCCTAACTGCCCTCCCCTGCTGGCCTGATGGCCTCTAACTGCCTCTGCCTTGCCCCCATGACTGTGGCTTTGTCTGGAAGATGTCCGGTCTAATTAGCACATTACCCTTTTATTAGTATAGATAAGACACAGCTCTGTCGTGTTACACTGATCAGAACCACTGATGGCATGCCCCCTCGGAGGCAGGGCTTGTGTCCATTTACGAGGTGAGAAAGCCGCTTGCCAGCATTTCCGAACAGGTTGGTGTGACTCCAGGCCACAATTCCAACCACCTCAACTGGTGCATTTGGCTGTTTCTGCAAAGTTCGTGTGAATGAGGCCGAGTTGTCTGTCCTCTGAGGCTTATGCGGCCGCCGGAGCCTGTGGGACCTCGCAGGGGTCTCGGGGCCACTCTGCGTCACAACGATGGAGCTACCCCCCACTCACGTCTGCACCCTCGGGACACTCAGACCAGCTTACAGTCCCGAGGCGCAGGCCTCCTTTCTCACTCTGATGCTCATCCGACAGTGTTTACGTAAGAAACCGAGTCTCCCACGGTCTCTTCTCACCTCCAGGCTGGCCTGGAACGCGCTGGACATGATCTGGTCGTGGGGCCCGGAGCGGCAGAGCAGCGTCAAGTGGACGTAGAAGAACAGCAGGTACGTGACGGCCGGGACGACCACCAGAGCCACAGCGCGGGCCAGCACGTGGCACAGCACACAGACCTTGGCACACAGGGGACACAAGCCCCTCGCACGCAGGCCCCCACTCCTGCGCCCTCCTGAGCCTGTCCACCAAACACCCCGCCCACCCCGTGCACCCTGTCCACCAAACACCCCGCCCACCCCGCGCACCCACACGGCAGCTCCCCTACATTGGACAGAGCCCGGTCTCCGATCAGGTGCCAGGTGTGGACGGCGGCGACTCCGAGCACCAGCAAGTAAGTGAAAATGCCCATGTACTTGATGCTGAAGAGACCAATGGAGGGGAAGTTAAAATGAGACAGACGAGGAGGGCGCAGGCGCTGCCTCAGACCCGGCCGGACTCACCCAACAGCGCAGGAGCAGGCCACTCCGGTCAGCGTCAGCCACAGCCACCAGCTCGGGGAGAAGGGCCTGCGGGCAGGGCGGAGGCAGAGCTGAGAATGGGTCTCCGCGATCCCCAGGGTGGCTGCCTGGACCGAGCTTCAGAGACGCGGAAAATGGACCCCCTTCTCCCCATCATCGGTCCGCGAGTTCTCTTTTTGGCCAGAACATTTCTCCAGTTTAAGTTACAGAAAAACGAGGATGCGTTTATGAAGCCATGAGCTGAGGGCCGGTCTGAGTGGCTGCAAGACAGCCAGCGGGCACGCCCGGACGAAGAGGCTCAGCGCTTTCTGGGTGGACAGGCCGCCCAGACTCTTCCTCCTCGTTAACTACAAGGACCGGTCCCCGGGCCGTACCTGTGCTTCTGGGAGTTGGAGAACTTCAGGTAGGACAGCACGGCCAGTAGATTAAAAAATATTAACAGCGATTCCAAAAGCATCAGCCTGGCCTGCGTGATCAGCGCATTCTCTGTTGGGAGGAGCAGTGTGTGTTGGAAGGAAGCAAAGGCGTGAAGATCAAACCCCCACAAAGCAAACGCTCCCAGGCGCTCAGAGCGGACGGCGGGACGTCCCGTTCAGCATGGGGGTGTCTCCACAACCATGAGGGCAAGTTCTTAGGGGGAGTCACACCCACTGAGACCGTGTGACCTTGGGCAAGTCACGGAGCTTCTCTGAGTCTGTCGTTTTCTCATTTGCAGAAGCAACACCGGCTCTGTGGGCGCCGTGCGTGCTATGGCCTGATGTTGGCAAAGGGCCTCCATTTTCTCTACAGATGGTCTGACTTTGCATGCGAGTTCACTTCATTTGTTGGGAGACCTGGGCTGAAAGGCCCTGTCTGAGGAATACCCACTAACTCCTCTGCCATGGCCATGGGGTGGGGCCCGGGAGGTGGTGGAACCCGGCAGGCCATCCGGGAGTGGCAGACGTGGGTGCAGGTGGAGGTGTTCACCGTTACCCAGGCACCTGTCTGGACAGCCCCAATTCATATGGCCCCACCCCCACAACGTGAAGTCTGGCCACCCACCTCCACAGCCCCCAGCCTGAGAGCGGGGTGACCCCCAGAGTCAGATGTGGACCAACTGCCTCAGCTTCCTTCCATCCTTGGAGCAGAAGCTGCTGAGGGGGGCACGTCTACTAAACTCCGAGCTCTCCTGGGCCACACACTGAAGCGTAGCCAAGGCCCGCCTGTGGCTCCTCCTGCACCAACCAAAGCCGGCCGAGGCCCAGGCCTTACCGATGAGCATCAGCAGGGCGGCTCCCATGGCGGCGCAGTGAGAAAATCGGAGCTCCCACAGGATCTGGTAGGCCATCGGCACCGACAGGGCCCCTGCGAGGGCCGGCAGCAGGCGCAAGGACCACACGGGCACGTTGCTGCTGTATTCTGGAACGCAACCACAGCGGAGCTGAGCGCACCGTGTTTGCAAACAGAGTTTCACACTCACAGACTCCAGTATGAGCGTTCACGACACTGGGGGCCTCATCGGGAACTGGTGTGTGAGCACGCCTTTGAGATGCGCTCGCTAGTCAACGGCACACAGGAATGAGACTAAGGATCTGAAATTAGTTCGTGCTTTACCCCACCTATCTCCTAAGTCGCTGTGGCAACACACACGATTCGTACATCCAAGAGAGACACAGAGGAACCATTGTCACTAAACACTAAGATGTTCACCAGGTTTTTCGAAAGTCTGTCACGTGTACCCAAACAATCGATCACACCCTGGACTCACATTAATAAACCAGTTGTTCATTCCTATGAAGGCCACTAGCTCCCCATTCTAATACATGCAAATTAGCAAGGGCAGTGAAAATGAGATGTACCTGCTCCAATTCTGTTCCACACAAAGTTGCCGTCGAATCCTCCCAAATAACCTAAAACAGGATTGATCAGCGACGAGCCGTTCAGCAGTGTTTCAGGAGTGCCGAACAGTGGCGGCCAACAGCAAGCAACAGTCAATAAATAATAAGACATGACCACTGCCCTCAAGAAAGTTCGTGTATAAGTTTAAAAATATATATATTTTTTTATTGATTTCAGAAAGGGAGGAGCGAGAGATAGAAACGTCAATGACGAGAGACTCATTGATCGGCTGCGTCCTGCACACCCCCCACCGGGGATTAAGCCCACAACCCGGGCATGTGCCCTGACTGCGAATTGAACTGTGACCTCCTGGCTCACAGGTCCATGCTCCACCCCTGAGCCACGCCGGCCGGGCCCTCCTATAACTCCTGAAGGTTCCTACCTCCCAAGGCCAGCAGCATGTGGCCAAAGGGCGGTCCGCTGCCATCCAAAAAGAAGACCCGCTTCATGTAAAAAGAGATGTACTGCCCGTAATAGACTTCATCGAAACTGGAAAACAAACCCACAGGCACTTCACTATGAATCTGAGCCGCAGAAAGGCACCAGCGTAAATGTACACCTGCGTTTCCAAACGGCTTCAGGGCGCGATCGGCAAGGGTCCGATCTCCGCCCCAACCACGTCGGGTCCCCAGGTGTGAAGACACGTGTACACAGCCTTCCCCGAAACACAGGCTCTGTGTGTCTCCCTCGCTCTGGACTTAGGGGTGTGCCGTTAGCCGGTCCCTGAAAGGCCTTCCAGACCCGAGGCCAACCCCCGTGTCCACCAGCTCCATGCAGGAACCCACTGTGACAAAACGCTTTCAGGTGAAGACACAAAGGAATTGCCGTCCATTTTTTGAGGTGTGATGATGCTACTGTGGTCTTGTGTTTTATTAAGAATCTGGGTCTTTAAGAGACACTAGTGCACTGAATTACTTACGAAAAAAATATGTCTATGATTTGCTTCCAAAAATCCACTGCAGGGAGGGGGTGGCTATCCTATATAATAAAAGGCTAATATGCAAATTGTCCCCTCCACCCGGAGTTCGACCAGGGGGCGGGGTCGGCTGGCCAATCTCCCGCGTCCCCTCCCCACAGCCAGCCCAGCCCGATTGGCCAATTGGGGCCGCCGTCTGGCCCCCACCCCTGAGTTGATAACTGTAGAAGCTGGGTGGTGAATACAGGGGTGAGGGGGTCATCATACTATTTTCCCCGTATTTGTATATGTTTGATGCTTTCCATAATAAAAAGTTAAACAAAGAGGAACACAGGTATTAGATAATAAATAGCCCTTCACTAATAAAAGGGGTTGTTTCCCATTATAACAGAGAACACCTCTAAGGTCAATGAGGACTCACTCCCATATTCCTCAGCCTCTGCCCCCAACCTCCAGGTCTCAAATGGTCCCCTGGGGCTGCTGCGCCTGCCCCGGCCCAAGGGCAGGACTGGGCAGTGGGCTCTGCAGGGGTTTCCTGGGACAAACCAGCCTCTCCTCTAACTGCCCCGAACCCCAGCATTTCCCTCTCCCGCTCATGCTGTTTAACCGGCACGGTTTGGCTTACACCACAGCCCGGGGGTAGGTGAGGCGCCACAGCCTGCTCAGCAGCCCCGCCGCCGTCAGAGCCACGACGGTCAAGTTGACATCCGCGGTCACCACGACGGGGCGCTGCAGAAACCCCAACATCTTGCAGAAGAGCCAGCCGCGAGGAGTCCCTGGAAAAGACCTGGAGAGTAAACGGGTGGCAACCGGGAAGGCCCCGAGGCGGTGAAGAGGACCTCGGATGCGCCAGGCAGCACCGCCCTCGGGAGGCGCCCGTCACCCCCGGTGGGCATGCAGGACCCTCAGACTGAGCACCATCCATGCAACCCCTGCCAGCACCGTGGGGGTAGGGAGGACGCTGTGAACGAAGGAGGCGGCCTTCCCGCCCTCCCCACGGGGCAGCGCGGCCGGGGACCTCCACCTTCCGAGCCTCGGAGCCTCCTCTGCCCCGCGCGCCTCCTTCCCGTCCCGCCTTGGGCAGCACTGGCCCTGGCGCCCCCTTTCTCACCGGGGGCTTCACCCTCCCTGGACCTCCACTTCTCGAAGGTACGTCCGCCCTGGACGCCCCGCTCCTCTCCCCGGGCGCCCCTCCCCCCCGCAGGCTGCTCTAGTCCCGGGCCATCTTCACCGGAG
>NW_005370733.1:928226-947400 GCF_000412655.1 Myotis brandtii
CCGCCCTTCGCTTGGTGGCGCGGACCCGCGTGTCCTCACTGGATCGCGGGGGCCGGGACGATGACCCTCGGGGACTCGCCAGGTCCCTCGTCCACGTGCACCTTAACCCGGACCGACAGACGGCTGCAGACATAACAGCTGCGTTTTCGCTGTTGCTGAGGCTGTTCCGCACGCTGGTCACCCCACCCCAGCGTGAGGCGACTCACCGGACTCGCTGCGGGAGGGCAGGGCGTAGGGCGGTGTCGGGGGGGGGGGGGGAGACCCTGGCCCGTGTCCCCTTCTGAATGTGCCCGGGGCAGGGTGTCCTCGGGGACACGTTGAACCTACTTGGGAACGATTTGTAAGTTGCCTCCATCCTTTGAACCCGCACTGCCCCCTAAGGTAGGTCCTGGTCGAGTCTGGTTCTAGTTAAGGAAACAGTGACAAACGAGGTCTTCCAAGGTCACACCCGGGAGATGGCAGAACCGAGCAGCCGCCTGCCCCCAGGTGCAAGCTCTTGGCCCTTCCTCCCTCCTCCACTGAAGTGCAGCGCAGCCCTCTCCTGCTTCCAGCAAAGGGACAGGAGGCCCAGCAGCAGAGCACAGCAGACACCTCTGACCACCCACCTCCAGGGACAAGGGGAGGGCCCAGTGCAGGCAGATGTCATGCGCACCCACCGCCACAGTGGGGGCTGCTAATGCCGGCCCACTTGGAAAATGCCCCCAACCCACAGGCTTCAGTCGCCTCTCCGTGTTGCTTTAAGGCATCTCAGTCAAGTAACTTCTAATTAACATGCAAACTCAAAGGAAAACGACAGAAAACCCAGGGACACAGCCTGAGAAAGCATGTCCAGCTTCAGGATGTTGTGGTTTGTTGTTTTTTTTTAACTTTTTTTTTATTTAAATAAGGAGAATTCTTTCATATGGAAAGAGTTAGTACAATCACATATTTGAAAGGAGAAACAATAGGTACTGGACCGGAGGGAAAGGGCAAGGGGTGAGTGTGCCACCAGCCTGGTGAACCCATGATTCCATTTCCCATCCAAGGCAAAAGCTTCCCCAAAATAATGTATGAACAAGCTGCACATTACACCTTCAGCCATCGCCTGCCCTTTCAAATATCTGGTCTATATGAAAAGACAAACAGAGGAAAGGCCAAAATAAAAGGAAACAAAATCCCTCTCAAGAACAAAAAACCCCAAACCCTTTTCACTACGCAAGGCATGAGGTCCGAAGCTTGCAGCACAGGATCCCCTGGGAGGCTGTGCAACATGCTGAAGACAGGGCCCTGGGGACGCTGCTACCATCCTGGAGGCCACCCAACCCGGGGGAGGAACTGAACGGCAGGTCGGATGCGCCTGGAAGGTCACTAGCCAAATACGCGCTGGTGGTCCGAGTGGAGAGCTCGGCGGGGGACAAACGGTCTGACCCCCACGCTGGGCCGTTCCTGTCCTGGGTGATCTGTTAGGTCCATCTCATGCCTTCAAACCGGAAGGGCTGGCTCTCTGAAGTCTGCACGTCCCACTCATCACAGAGCACGACAAAGCACAAATACTCGTCTCCTTGGTTGTCAAAGGCCACTTCCCACCGACCTTCCTACCCAGGCTTGCTCTGCAGGTGAAAGGAACAAGTCCAGATGAGAGGCAACACGCAGCTACTTGGTGGAGGGGAGCCGGTCTGCAGGGAGGAGCTGTACCATTTGCCCCATGACCTCACACCTGCACGCCTTTCCTCCTCGGCTCTGAGCATCAGTCACAAATCTCACCAAAGATCCAGGAGCAGGTCCGGAGGCGAGGGCCTAGCCGGAGCACGGACGCCGGCTGTAGCGAGATGCTCAGTGTTCTGAGAAGTGGCTGGAATGACCACAGTTTGAAAGCGGGCAAACCCATTTTTCTGAAACGTGTCAGTCATCCTCTGTTTTTCCCTTAAGGAACCTAGAGCCAGAAGTGTATGAATTCCAAGTTTGCAAACAATAGTGTGGACAGAAGGGGTGAGTAACGGTAAAGAAAACCAGACCAAACAGCTGGCAAAGAAATCTTCAGTGGGTGGACGCCGCCTCTCAGACACACGACCCCACACGCTGGGATTTTACTCCACCGAGCAGTTGACACTGGACGGACGCTACATCAGGCTCCTGGTGCGGAGCGGCGGGCTGCACCATCAACAGCCGGGCAGAGCTGCCAGCATCAGAGGGTGACTGTGACGAGCAGGCAAAGGTGCATGAGGGCGTGGACACCACCCCCATCTCAGCAGCAGAAAAGGTAAGTTTGGGTTTTCACCTGTTCCCACCAAAGGCCCCAAAACACCCTGGCAGAGGCCTCTGCGTGGTTATGCGCTCTGAAGAGGGGGGTTTGAAACCAAAACAAGACCCAAAGTCCTACTACCTTGAGCTTAGCTCTAAAACCACGAGAAAGGAAGAGATTGCACCTTAAAACATCTCTGCAGTAAAGACTGCATTTAATCAGACCAAGGAAGGGATGGGGTGCCAGCAGGCCCGGGCCTACCCTCTGCCCGAGTCCAGCTGGAAATGTCTCGGGGGGAAGCGCCCGCAGCTGGGCACACGAGGCGGAGAAAGCACTGAGGGTCACATGCAGCTCCTGGCCTTCCTGCACAGGTCAGACGCATCTATAAATAGCGCAGTGGGACACTTCCTTCCTTCACCTAGACCTACAACAATACATATAAATAAATCCTAGTGTTTTCTGTTTTATTGGGGGGGGGGGGGGGGAGTAGAAAAAAAAGGGCAGAGAAAAGGGCTGGAGAGCAGGTGACCCCGTGTTTTTATTTTTCCTCAAACAAGCACTGTCGCTGTCAGGATCACCAGGAGGGCACACCTTGAGTTTGTTCCGTGGAGCCTCACAATGAGAAAACCTTTTTTGCTTTAGACAAGCAGCGGACCCCAGAATCAGGTGGGAGGGTCTGGGCGGGTTCCCAGGTGTTCAGGCAGCGAGCGTGTGGCTCCTGCAGGGCAGCGGGCGATGGGGGCAGCGGGGAGTGGGGCAGGCAGCAGCTCTCGTGGGGGGGGAGGGCAGAGCAGATGAGCGCATGGGGCAGGAGAGTGAGGACAGGACTCCAGAGTAAAGATTCAGGAGATGAAGGGAAAAGAGAAGCCAGTGAACAGTGAGGTCCGAGGATGGAGGCGAGGGGGTGCGGAAAGCTACCAAGTGAGCATAAAGCTCTTCCCAGGAAACTGGCCTCCAGGGCGCGAGACGGGAGCTCTGCCAGGTGGTGTCCCGTCCTTAAAGCTGTCATCACAGCACGAGCTGCTCCAGCAGCCCAAGGGCCCTCCCTCCCGTGTCCTACCCTGGACAGAGCTGAGAAGCAGCCTGAGCAGCCGGCACACACCTGCAGGGACACGGGCGGAGCCAGGTCCCCTGGGACCAGTGGCAGTGCCCTCTCTGTAGGTGCTGCTTAGTTCCTCGAAGGGCCTGTGCAAAACTCGAGCCTTCCCCTCCCTTTCCTCGGAATGACAGAATCTGGGGCGATTCTAGTTCTTAAAAAACAACAAAACGCAGTGTGAAATGGCTCACACGAGCATTTTGCTGGAGGCAGCTCTGCAGACTTGGGTGGCTGCCCAGGCCGTTTCAGAACCATGGCCAGCCCTGCAACACAGCCTCCCCCTTGGACCTGCCCACGGCTGGAAAGGCTGACCTCACTGCTCAGCTCAGGTGCCCTGTCCCGCCACCTGGGCCTGCTGCTGGGAGGGGAGGAGCAGGAAGCCCTGCAGGAAGCGCGGGGCTGCAGGAAGGTGGAGAAGGCTTCCGGAAAGGGCGTGAGTGAAACAGCAGCCCTGGGTGCCGGCGCCCTCGAGCAGACGCGGGAGGTGGGGCGGGGGCCGTGGTGCTGCCTGCTCACACGTCAGGCCAACTTGGGATACACCAGTGACTGTGTCCGCGCTTCACCGCAGGGCCAGCGGCCAGCACGTCCCTGGCTTTAGACTCCGGGACAGAAACCCTTCCGTAAACCCCAGCTCACGGGCTGCCTGTGGGCTCCGGAGCGCAGCCGGACACCGGGTGCTCGTGCGGTGCCTTGTGTGGCCGCAGAGGCTAACCAACGAAGAGCAGGAGGGCGTCTCACAGCGATGCGTCAAACTAAACAGGAGGGGAAGACGCTACCGGACAAGGGGTCGGGGAGCTGGCGAAGAGCATATAAAAGTTCAGCTGCAGACACCGCTTGTGTTTTGTTTTCCTTTCTCTGTAAAAACCTTGGCTGCTTCAGCTGCTTTTTAAAACAAAAAGCTTCAAAGGAAAGGGCCTGCTGCCACACCACCGGCGGGACGGGGCAGGGCAGCACGAAGCGCCCACCGAGGAGCTGCCCGCGGCCGCATCCTCAGGGCCGCCGCCGGGGGGCGGAAAGGAGATGGGACGGGGCTGTTGCTGTTTCGGATGAAAGCAAGCAGGTCAATGCCACAAATCCACGGTGCAAGCTGGTTGGACGTCGGAGCTATCAGGAGTGGAGAGAGGATCTCTCTCTGCCGGCCGGCCAGGCGGTTGGACGGAGAGGCGGCTCTGCCCACGGTGAGGCGGCCAGGCCAGCGCCTCAGGCCTTGCTCTCCTCCACTTTCACCGCCCGAGGCTTGATGGCTCCTGTGCGCTTCATCTGGGCGGCGGCCAAGGGGGCCTCCTGCAGGGTCACGGCTCCCAGGCCGGGTTTCTCATCCACTCGTGGCTTTGCCTTTGGACAGATGAACGGGACAAAGCAGTTACCCTCACACAGCAGCCGTCGGTGGCTACACAGCCCCCCCTTCCTGCTCCTGAGCCCACAGAGAAGAGCTACGCTAAGGAGTCCATCCTTCGGTGGAGGACAGACTAGAAGCAACTCTCCTAGGAAGGACAAGGTGGCGCTGCTGTCCCCTCCCGCAGGCGCTGAGTGCAGTGATTCGGAGGCGGGAAGACGCCGGGTCCTCCGGGAGCCTTCTGCGATGCCCGCGGGCCTCCACAGGGCCGCACAGCTAAGGCCGACTCAAGAACCTTCTCAAATCAGTGCACCCATGCCCACAGGGACAAAGCCTCTGAGACCCGCCTGTCTGCGGAGGGGCGGAGCCTCAGGCAGGCATGGGTCTCCCGGACCTTCCAGAGCCTTTCCCCAGGTTCACATCAGGGTCCCCCTACTCTCAGGTCAGCACTGGGCAGTGCACCAGAGTGACCGGCCTCAACCTGCCCCACACCATGAGCATTAGCTCAATCCAAGCTACTCCAGGAGCGGCCCTCCAGGGAGCCACGCCAGGAGAAGTGAAATGAGTGGCCAGTCCTCCGCCTCCACCAGCCAGGAGCTGCTCTACTTAGTACTTAGAAGCCTGCGCTGACACGTCCGAGCCCCGGAGCCCGCCATACTCGAGAGCAGCGGGAGAACAGTGCCCCACGGCCAGGAAATGCCACGCCATCGCGGTCCCTCCCAGCCAGGCAGACGAGACACAGCACTTACTAGGGCTACATGCGCACGCTCACGCGCACGCCCGACTGCTAGCGCTGACCCACAGACCTAACCCAGTCCCAGCACCTTCACAGCCCGAATCGCTAGGAGGCTAGTCCACCTGCTGGCGTCACCTCTCCGGGGACTCCGCATCCTCCCTTCTCTGCAGGACAAGGAAGGATCCAGACGCCCGTCAGGAGGAGCAATGCCTTCGCCAGAAGGACTCGGCCCCTGGCGCCATGCTCTAAGCGCTAGGGCACGCCTCTCTTTACAAGAGGAGCACGCAAATGGGGTGGGCAGTCCCTTCTCTTTTGGCGCTTGGAGACGGGCCTAAGCGTCGGGGCTGGAGGTCTGGAAAGCCATCTTCTACCTGGTGAGCGTAGTGTCCCTGCACAGAGCCCATGTTAACTGCTGATCCAGAGGGCTTCCCACTGGGGCTAGCAGAGCTAGGCCTGAAAAAACCAAAGGCAGGGGGTGAGAACACACGCACCGCAGGAGGGAGTCAAGCCCGGCGCGCGCCCTGGCTCGGGCTCGCAGACCTCCCGGCGGAGGAAAACAGACCGCAGGCAGCCGAGCTCAGAGGAAGAGCAGGCTCAGTCGCCCTGGCACCTCCAATGCAGCTCAGGGAGAGGCACCCAGGGGGAGAGACCGAGGTCGCCACTGCGGACAGAGACTGACCAGACAGATGGACGGACAGGAGGAGCAAGAGTCTCTCAGGGCTTGGAGGGTCTGGACCAACGTGACTCTATGGCCAGATAAAAGGTCTCTAAACCTAGGAGTTACGCCCAGTAGTTTTCTAGTCTTCCCTTTCTGTGGGTGGGGGGTGGAGACACCCCAAAAGGAACGATACTGTAGAACACCTTTCTAAGTGTGTTCCGTTCCCGACAACCAGTTCCCAGGAAGGGTAATTAGGTGATGGGGAAAAAATGATTTCAAGGTGGAAGTGTGCGAAGCGCTGTGTGCAGAGTTCACCAGGACTCCGGACAGTGGGCTGTGCCCAGGAGCACGGCTCCCGAAGAGCCGTCTTGCACACAGCACCCCAAGGACCGGAGCAGGGAGCCTGTGTGGCGGGACACGCCTCAGAAGTCATTTCCAGAAAAAGTGGGAAATGCTTCTCCATAAAAACATACCACGTTCCCAGCCCCAATGAAAACACCTGCACAACAAGGGCTCCTTCGCTACGGGTCACACTTTCTAAAGTCTCCACAGGCAGTGGCCGCCACTCCCACACGGTGGGCGCACGCGGCTCGTGTTCAGGCGGGTCCGTTCCCCGGGTTTGCCCAGGGAGACTGAGCACCTGTTCACCCTCCACGCCCCTCCCTCCCTCCACGTGCACACGGCTCTGTGCTGCTGTCCACACAGTTTTCTAATAGTTCTGCTATCTTGGCCCATGTGAAAAACATGATCGGACAATAGAGCGAACTAACAAAAATAAATGAAGCCGAGAGAGTGAAAATAAGAACAGAAAAGATGAAATGGGGGAAAATTCACAAAAATCCCTCTCTCTGGAAATGCTGCTGGAAGGATGGAAGGAAGCGGCAGGGGCTGAGGCCGAGGCCTCGCACTCCAGGAGCAGCG
Organism: Myotis brandtii; assembly: GCF_000412655.1. NCBI lineage: Eukaryota > Metazoa > Chordata > Mammalia > Chiroptera > Vespertilionidae > Myotis > Myotis brandtii. The sequence continues at coordinate 935,195 of NW_005370733.1, forward strand.
GGCCGAGCGCCAGGCCAGACCTGACTGGCAGGCACCCCTCCGCCAGAGGACCTGGTGGGGCTGGAGCCTCCGCCAGCCTTGCCCAGGGCACTGCCAGCTGCACGTCTGTCTGACTCATTTACCAACAGGACGGTTCCCAGGTGTTTCCCACACATAACGAGTCGACTGCACTGACCCTAGGCCCGAAGCCGGGCACGCTGCCTTCCCAACTCACACGCACTCCCTGGGGTGAGAAAGTTGGCAGACCCAGAGCTTTGCTGCCTTTGCAACCCAAGTAATTGAACAAGACAATTCATACAGGGCCAGCTCTGATCCAGCTCAGGGCCCTGGGACTGGTGCTGGAGGCAGAGACGGGCGCAGAGGAAGCAAAAAGGTGCAGCTCGTCCTGGGTAGCCAGGGCCCACGGCCCAGCAGCACCAGGTCCTGGGGAGGAAGGTCCTCCCACCCAGGGCTGTGCCTTCGTGGCCACTGACGCCTGTTCTAGAAGCTGTGAGAAGGCTGTGTGCAGGCAGGGTCAGCCCGACGCTGACAACATAGCAGTTCCTTTCCCCGCCTTCCCAGCAAGCTCTCCCAATGCAGAGCATGGGATGAGGGTTAAAACCAAAACCCAGTTCCCGAGTTCCCAGTGACGACTGAAATATCTTGGTGACACGCGGGCTTACGAGGGGACCCGGCCTCGGTGCCCTGTGCCGCCCTCCCGGGCCCTCAGCACCCGCCGGTCCCTTTACCTGTAGGTCTGTGGTGACTGCCCGGAGCCTCCTGAAGGAACATTCGGTTTACTGTCGGCAAAGTGGAAGCCCTTCATCTCCATCTGAGAGGACTAGAGACCGGGAAGCAAAGGCTGCTGGTTGGTGGCCGGGAGACAGCCTGGCCCTCGCTGAACCACCCTGCGCACAGCCGAGGGGGCCCAGGAAGACCCGGGAGAAGTTCTGGATAGAGAGGCAGCTTCTAAAGGAATCGAGGCTCGAGGTCTTGTTCCCTTTTAAGGGGCTGAGCACCACCACGGGTGCTGCCTGGCCGTCTCTGCCCTGAGGAGGAGTCCTCCACAGAACCGTGGGGCTTGGGCCCTGGGCTCCAGCCCCAGGCCTCTACCTGGGCCTCCAGGACCTGCACCTGAACTGGCCCCTCGGGTGCTCCGCGCCCACACAGGGACCAGGCATGGACCGACACACCTCCTCCCGGCGTGGGCCACGCACACCTGAGCTCGTCTACACGGCCAGCTGGCACACTGACCAGGGCACTGGCCACGGGAAGGCAAGAGGCTGTGCCCCAGACCCTGGCCTTTCCTGCCACAGCAGTGGTGTCTGGCTAACCGGAGGGCTGGTAAGACCCTTCCAGGACCCCAGCAGGATGGAGTCGCACTCACCTCTCTGCTGGTGTTAAGGACCGAAGGCTGGGACCCGGGCGGAAGAATTCTGCGAGGGGCCCCCACCGAGAGGCTCTGCCCCTGTGGCAGCTGGATGGACTGGGGCAGGAGCAGGGGCTGCTGTCCGGAGCCGTACCGCGGCAGAGGCAGCTGGGAGCCGGGCAGTGGCATCGTCAGCTGCTGACAACAGGGACAGTCAGGAAAGGGGTGGTGGTGGGGGAGAAAGTCACAAACCACTGTTCACACTCACGCCCAAGAGCAAGCACACATCAGACTCAAGTCACAGCGAGGCCTTCCTGCAGAGGGAGAGACTCGCTTTCCCTTAGAGCCGCAGGGCACCCTGGACTTCACACTCGGCGGCGGGGGCAGGCCTGCCGCCGGCACAGTGGGTGGTGAAGCAGGCACGGGACGAGGCGGCAGCAGCTGGCCAGTGCCACCCAGGGGTGGGGCTCCTCTCCCAGGTGGAAAGGGCGTGTGTGCTCCAGCCCTCCCCGCTCCCACCCAGTGAAGGCTCGCTGAATGCACCCTGTGCGGGGAAAGCACCAGGACACTGTCAGACCCAGAACCACGAGGGCAGGGCGGTGCCATCCTGGACACAGCGCCGGTGCCGGAGTGCAGAGAGCAGGCAGCACCCGAGTGCGTGTGCGTGTGCGTGTGCGTGTGCGGGTGGTGGTGGGGTGGGAGAAAAGCTAGGCAGGGCCAGAGAGGCTCGGGAGGGGACGTCCATGTGGATCAGATCCCAGGTGAGAACAAGGCCGGAGGCTCCCTCGCCCCCTCTGTGCAGCACCGGGCCGCCCGCCACTGCCTGCCTCTAAGGTCAGAGGACGAGGCTCGGGGTCAGGGTTCTTGGAACCAAACTGGAGCTTCCTGGAAGCTTCTGAAGCACAAGCACGTTGTGACAAGAGAAAGGCAACTGCAAGGCCTAAGCGACCACTTCGAATGTCCAGACCAGGTGGGTGAGGGGAGGGGGTAGGGGGGCCACTTTTTGTCTCTCAGTCACTTTCCTCTTCATCTCCCTGCTGGTGAGTCCACAGTGGAGGGTCAGAAGGATCTATTGGGATTGCATCACCGAGACACGTGGCAGCCAGAGCCTCTAAGACCCAGGCCCCATCTGCGTACAACACCTGTTTTAAAGGGAGGGGGCGGGAGTTCATGCAGGAGCCTGGGCAGGGAGGGGTGCAGGGACGAGGACCCGCTGGACTCTGAATACTTTCCAAATGCAGAGCCGACAGACCTGCTGAAGGCCCAGAGGGGGTGATGCGGACTGGACCACCTCAAGGACCAGGGAGAAATCACGTTTTGGACCCAATGTCTGAACAAGTTGTTTGAGATGCGGTGAGATATAGATATTAGAACAGAGACGTGGGCAGCCAGTGGATGAGTTCAGGTCCAGAGGACAGCGGGGAGAACAGGAAGCATTGCCACTTCACCTCCAGCCCCACAGACGCGGGAAGGGGGGGGGGCGGGGGGGGGGCGACACAGAGGTGATGGGATCCCTCAGAAGGGGCTGAGCATGTGACCTGGTTCCAGCTACAGCAGCAAGTCAGCACACCGAGAGGCAGGCGAGGGAAAAGCAGTTGGGGGGGACTGAGCCTGACCTGGGGGAGCTGGGAGTCCAGCATCTGGGAGGCGCCCAGCCCGGCCGCCTGGCTGAGCTGGCCCTCGTAGACCAGGGCTTGGCTTCCGCTCATGGGCTGGTAAGGGGAGCCGGATGGGGGCTTCACGAGCTCCAAGGGCTGCATGCCAGGGAACGCCGAGTACGGAGGCTTCAGGGCGGTGCCTCCAGAGAGGATCATGGTGCTGGGCGGGGACAGGCTGGGGTGCATGTACACCTGCGACCTGCAAAAGCCAGACGATACAGGGCAGATGTCGGAGTGCCCGCGTGAGAACCCAGAGGGCTTGTGCAAACACTCCGCTGGCCCTACCCCTCGACGTTCAGAACAGCCCCCTGGATGGTGCCCATGTTGCTGGTCCAGGGATCACAGTTGGGGCATCACTGGATTAAACGAATGGACAAACATACAAGACGCAGGAAACCCAAAAGCACTGGACGTGAGACACAGCAAGGGCAGCTGGAGGCAGCGGGCGTGGGCGTGGGCGTGGCGGAGGGCAGGGCAGCAGGCCCACAGCCCTTCCTGCACACAGTGAAGAACGAACTGTAAGTGACCACAACACCCTCACCCCAAGGAGAACAAAGGGAACCAGTGCGCAGGCTGCAAAGGCCTGAGCTCCGCCTGTGAGCCGCCAGCCCTCGTCCCTGTCTCACCTGAAGGGCTGCAAGGAGCTGAAGATCTCCTGTGACTGGGAGACGGGGAGCCCGCCCCTCAGCCCCAGCTGGGCTGAAGCCTGCAGAGACGTGTGGAGGGAGATGGGGATCTGCTGGGCAGCGGCAGCCTGTGGGGAAGCCAGCAGGTCACTGCGGGGCCCTCTGAGCTGCTCTTCCCTTCCCCTCCGCACGCGGCTGGAACCCCGCCCCAAGTGCCAGTCCCAGCACCTCCTTCCTGCGCTTTTGCTCTACGAGTCAGACACTGCCTAGCTCCACGCACTGAGGTGGCGCTCACGCAAGGGTGCGTGGACAACCACACACAGAACACATGCAGTAGGACCCAGTTCTGTGAAGACCAACACCTTGCACAACTGCACAAGGTAATATTTAAGAACACGTTTTAAAGGGGACAGGACAGGCCAAGTCCTCTGCCCTCTGTCCCGAATCTGCTCTGAGCAGCGCCTCCGCGGGGAGCCTGGTGCTGGTCTGCGCAGGCAAGGTCTGGCCCCGCGCCAGGTCCGATGTCCAGAAAGCATCCCCTGCAGCATGGAAATGATGCCGGTGCCGCATAAAAACGAACGCCTGCTCGTTCTAAAACTACCTCTTTCTAATGCATCCATGCCTGGGAGTCTAGGCCTTGCTTCTCTTCATCAGAAGGATACCTGATCACCAAAGAGAATTCCGTTTCAGCTAGTCCCGGCCAGGACCCAGAGGGGAACTCGAAGGAAAACTACGCAGAGTCTGGAGCCCTGAGCTCCGCTCCTCGCCTCGTTTACTCGTCCCCCACACTGACTGGCTGCCAGGACACGCAGGTGCTGGGCATTACGCGCGAGGGATTCAGAGAAAGAAGAAACACAGGACTTCTGACCCCGCCCCTGCCCCCCGCCGCCCGGCCTGCGCCATCACCTGCTGGTAACTCTGCTGCTGCGGGATGGTCTGAGGAACCAGCCGGGGCTGACTGGCAAACACGTGCCCATCCAGGTAGAGAGGTGGCAGGTGGCTGCCTGGAGACAGAACCCACGGAGGCAGAACAGGATCAGGTCTCACTGTTGCCGAGGACCCTTAGGGGACACGCTGTGCCCACCCTCCCACACCCCTCGTGCCCACTGCGTGCAGCTGCCTCGGTCTCTCAGCCACGTTCCTCTTCATCTCCCTGCTATTGAGTCCACAGTGGAGGGTCAGAAGGATCTATTGGGATTCCATCACTGAGACCTCGGCAGCCGGCACCTCAAAATCCCCACCCTCCCCCTTTGGGCACCGACACCACGACCAGGACGCTGGCGGGAAGGACAACATGTCCGTTACTGACTGAGGATTCAGCTGATAGGCAAGCACTTTCAGGTATGGCCTCTGGTCAGCGTGGCTACCCCATGGAGCGCCATCCTCGCCCGGGCTGGTTTTACAGAGCACAGTCCGAGGCTCAGGGCTGAGGTGCTCACTGGCAGAGTGACCCCGCCCCCATTAACCCGGATCCAACTCAAAGCCCATCTCGGCTCGCTCCTCCCTCCCAGCAGAAGCAAGTGCGAGCCGTCTGCAGCCGTGGGAAGCTGGGATCGCCCAGCCTAGAGGCAGCCCAACTCCCACTTGCACAGACTCCCTAAGTCATGGTCGGTGGGTTCAGGGCTGCCAGCCCCACGCTTCTGTTGAAGCGCACGAGGAGGCTCGGGCCGATACCTGGGAGAGAAGAAGGCGCTACGGAGGCCACGGGCATGGGCGGCATGGAGACGCCGCCGAAGGAGCTGTAGTTGGCCCCACTGGAGGCTCCCACAGAGGACGGGGGCTGGATGCCCGAGCCAGGGCCTCCCGGAGAGCTCTGCTCCGGCAAGCTGGGCGAGTTTTCCCAAGCCTTCCGCGCAGACTCCATCTTTGGAAGCAAGGGGAGGAGAGGGATGAACACTACTAGGGAGAGGCAGTGGCAGTGGGTGGGGCTGCCCGCTCCCGCCTCCTCACAAGCCAGGGCCCCGCATAGGCCTTACTGAGATCAGGACTAGTGTTACCTTCAGAGTGAGGTCGGCCGTGGGGAAGGACATCTGGGAGAGGCCGATGGCCCTCTGGATGTGATGATCTCGCCGCAGGATGGGAATACTCTGTGTCAGCCCGGCCTGGAGGAGACAGGAAGCCATGGGACAACCAGGCAGAGGAAGCGAGACAACGTGTCAAAATGCCCTTCAGAGTTGGTCGTGTGCACCTAAGGCCACAAGATGAAGCTGCCAGCAGCTGAGACCAGTTTATCTTGACAGAGGCCCAGGAGAGCCCCCCATTCCCCAGAGCCCTCTAGCAGGGATGGGCATGTGCCAGCAACGTAACGACTGGCTGCCGGCACGCAGGCGTGGAGACCTCCAGGAGGCTGAGGAACAGGTGCCTGTGACAGAGGCTCAGCGATGCCTGCTGGCCGCTCCTGCTGCGCTGGGCGGGGCCCTCAGCATGCTGTGGGCCCCGGGAGATCAGTCCGGAAGCGTGGTTCGCCCAGCATCTCAAACATGACCACGGAACTTGGAAGAACAGAGAATCGAAGCATGCTACCCAAACCAGACCTTGGGAAACACACTGCCCCATTTTAAGGTCACAAAACTGGGTGTAGAACATTCAAACAACTAGTGGAAGACAGTAAGCAGCTAGAAATTATGTCATGACTCAAACCCAGGTCTGCCTGACCCCAGGGCCGAGCAGTGCGGGGCCAGGGCTGGCAAGGAAGCACACTCACGTTACTAGCCAGGGCGTCCTGGAGCTTGACCACTGGATTCCCCGCGGGGCCAGGGGCAGACCCCGGCGGCAAGCTGAAGTCGGAGTCCTGGGAAAAGGGGACAGAGCCCTGGAGATCCTGGCTCACCTTGCGGCACAGACATGGTCTCAGCGCCTCTAAAAACCCACCACGCAAGCAACATGGCCGCATGTTCCCCAGCGGCACAGGAGGGAAGAGTGCCGCCCCTCATCCTCGCTCCTGCCGTGCCCACTGCCCCACCCGACAGAGACCATGAAGACTGCCGCCCGAGCAGCCTGAGAACCGGCTGGCGTCAGCAGGGCATCTAGGGGGCAGCTCACTAGCACCTCCGTCCACGCTCACCCGCACGCTCCCCGGTGCCGCTCAGCTCACCCCTCTGCTCCTTCTAGGAGACAACCTGTCCAAGCCCCTCCTTCCCTCCAAGTACAAAAAAAATAAAGGAGAAAGGAAATAAGCCAAAGCCTCACTTTTGGACTGACTCCAAATTCGATGGGCGGCACCGGGAGCACGGAGTCCACGTGAATCTCCACCCCGTTGACCGGTGGGACGGCGGCGCCCGGCAGGCGCTCGGCCGCCTCGGAGCCCTTTCTGTTCTTCAGGGAGCGCTCGTTGCCGATGGGTCCTGGTCTGTGCTCCTTGCTCTGCGCTGAGCCTTGTTCTGAATCCTTGACGGGAAAGCAGAGCAGCTGAACACAGACTAGATGACCTTCTACGCGCGCGGGAATCGGGGCAGAAGACGAGACAATGAGCCCTTCTGCCCAGGCCCGGCCCCTGCAAGAGGGACTCCAGGTTACCTTTTGCTCGGGTTGCTTCTGAGCCGGCTCTTTATGGCCGTCAGCCTTGGGCTCCAGGTTGGACCCGCTCATCTCCTCTGGTTTCAGAGTGCCATAGGGCGAGCTGCGCTGCGACGAGGTCGCAGACGACTCTCGAGACTCGGCGCTCAAGTCCACACCACTGTCTCCCTGGCTGCTCTTAAAGCCCTGCTGTGCAAGGCACCAAACGGGTTAGAGCCCTGACCCCCAGGCTCCCCACGCTGCCTGCCTGTGCGCAGTCTTGTCCCGCGTTGGGACCTGACCCCACAGCTGAAAGGATGTGGCCAAAGGCACCCCTGCCCGAACCTCCAGACCCCCAGTGGGCCCTCGTCCGAGACGGTCACACGCATCTCTCTTGTGACCCAAACCAAACAGAGTGACCACCGCTCCCGGTTTGAAGGAGAGCCCCGACTGCTCCCCTACAGGGGGTGGAGTAACCCCCTTTCTTCCTCCCTCTCACACAGGCATCTCACATAGGTCAGAAACCGAGGCTGTAGTCCAGCCACAAGCCCGGGCCTGAGGAAATGGCCTCTGGTCCAGGCTCAACTACTGTGGCTGAGGGAGGGCGTGGGCCGCAGGACGGACGAAGCCCAGGCCAGGCAGCCAAGTGGGCGGCGAGCACCCCCGCCTGTGAGCACACAGCGCACTCACCTCGGCGGAGCCGGGCTCGGAGCTGTTGAAGGCCGTGGCGGCTTTAGTCCAGGAGTCGCTGGCTGAGGCCTGAACGGGCAGGGCTGCCGGAGGAGGAAGCAGAGAATCAGGGCATCAGAAAGGAGCAGGAGGCTGCCAAGGCGAGCACAGGCATGGCGTACACAAACCCAGGTCCTCACGGCCCTCGCGGTCCCCGCCCACACGCCAGTGAGCAGCTGATACTGGGGAGCTGGTCTGGGCGTCACGCCCCTGCCCAGCAGCCGCAGGCAGACTTCATCTCTGCTGTGCTGAGGCTTCCCTCACTCAAGCCAACTATTTGTTTCTACCAGCGGGAGCTGCTGCCAGTCCCGCAAGGCCCACGCTGCCACCACCGAGACGCCAACAGCAGCCATGGCCCCGTGCCTGTCCACATGACTTCAGGTGTGACCTTCAGATCGCCCAGACCGTGGTCTGACGACAGAAGCCCGCTCCCGGGCTCCGGGGACAGGTGTCTCCGGACTTGCTCACTCTGACACACCGTCACACACCACCCACCGTCTGACGTCAGTATTTCCCTGAGAGGCCATGGCTCTTGCCATCAGAGCCGAGTCCTTCCCGGCCTCGTTCTGCAACGGGGACAGGCCACGCGGCGCAACTGCGAGTCCAGTCCAGGCCCGGAGCCCAGGACCTCTGAGGGCGAGGCCTCCCCCTGAAAGCCTGGGCTGCGCTGTGTCACACAACTGGCTGTGGGTGACTTCTCCATGCTCCCTGGGGAGGGCTACGTGCCTTGTTCTATGTTCCCTGCAGGATGGTAGAGGCCATCCTGTCCAAAGCGGGCATTCAAGAGGAACTGGTTCCATTAAGATCAGTGGTTCTCAACCTTGGCTGCACATTAGAATCACCTGGGAATCTTTTTAAAATCCTGATTTCTGGGCCTCATCCTCCGGAAATTCTGTTTCTTTGTTACTAATGTTGTGGCCCCACCCCATAACAAAGAAACAGAATTTCCGGAGGATGAGGCCCAGAAATCAGGATTTTAAAAAGATTCCCAGGTGATTCTAATGTGCAGCCAAGGTTGAGAACCACTGATTAAGATGGTATTATGTTTTTAAAGTTACTAGAAAAAGAGCGTTAAATATAGATTTTTTTAAAGTTCAGGGGAACAAATTTTCTAAAGAGCGAAGTCCACCTGAGTCAGAGAGTGCCTCGGGGGCTGACAGAGCCTTCCTTCCGGGATGGGAAAGGCCAGTGCACAGATCACAAAGCCCCGGCCCTGGTGCCCTCCTGGCAGGTACTCCTCGCTCCTCTACCCATAACAGGAAAGGGTAAGTGTCGTGGGCAAAGGGAGCCAGGCCAGCTCGAGTGCCCTGGCGAGGGGGGGCGGGGCCAACCTGTCTCCAGGTCTCCAGACTCAGGGAACGCTTTGCTCTTCCAGCAACTGCAAGGCAGGGCAAGTCTACACCTGCTCAGGGGCAACAGCCACCCATGGGCTAAGGTGGGGCTAACACTGGCTCAGAGGACACCGGAGCAGGTCACGCCCCACCCACATTCCCAGTCCTGAAAGCAGATGTTCCCTAAAAAGAGAACAGCCAGGGGCTAAGCATCTGGGCCCAGGCACCCCCGCTCTTACCCTGGCCACTGCTCTCCCAGATCTCAGTGCCCAGGCTGCTGCCCGGCACGGGCACATCGCCTTGCTCCAGGCCCAAGTTGTTCTGCTTTTTCGCAAACCGAGGAGGAATACGGGAGGCAAGGCCCCGACCTTTGACAGGCACCTAAGGAGAGAAAGGTGGTAGAGGCCATTCGAGAGGTCAGGCACGTGACATTCTCCCAGCAAATGTCTCTGGGGCATCAGAACCAAGAGAACTCGCCCAGCAATGCTGGGACGCTCGTCTCTCAAGACCTCAACCATGAGTGAGTGTTAATGCCACACCTGGCAAGGGCTCACAGCCAGTGACTGCGATGAATCAGACAACAGGACAGTGTGCACTGCCCCACGGGCGCCGTGTGAGCACAGGGTCCCACGGGCGCAGGGGGAGGAGACGAGGGGCTGAGGCCGTCTGCACGGCGCCTGCTGGGCTCCAGCTGCTGTCACCGGACAGTCCCTCTTTGAGAACAGGGAAGGGGTCATCCACTGTGGGTGCTGCGGGCGGTGTTTGAGGGACACTCCTCCCTCCTCCCTCCTCCCTCCTCCCTCCCATCCTGGGCTCCATTCAGAACTCGGAGCCTCCTGGCTGTGGTTCCCCGCACCAGCTGGCGCAGCTCCTCCTCCCTCGCACTCCTCACCTGCGCAGCTTGCTCCTTCTTCCTCCTCTCCTCCTCCAGCAGGCGGCGCTGCTTCTTGGTCAGGATTTCGATGAAGCCTTCACCCACCATGGAGCCCACCTCCGTCTCCTCCCCGGGGCTGGGCCCACAATTCTCGAGGATGGAATCTGAACCAAGAGTTCACGCGAAGGGATGGTGTTCCACTCATCGGAGGCCAAGAAGAACCCAGCCCCACAGGCACCTGACATCTTGGGACAGCTCAGCTCCAAAGGCCGGGCAGTGCCTGGCTGGTACCTCCCAGGAGCCGTGGAGTTCACTGTGTCTACAGAATGAGCTGGGATTCCACACCTCTCACGTGCTCTAACAAACCGTCAACGCAAACCCAAGAGCCCTAAGTGACACTACAGCCCAGAAAAGTCTTGGGAAATAGAGACACCAGTCCCAGCTCTGCTCCTAATTAGCCATGTGACCCTGGACGAGCCACTCAACCTCTCTGGGCCTCGGGTTCCCATCTTTACAATGGGGGGGGCGGGGGACGGGGGGGCACTGTAGGGCAGTTAAGGGGTTTGGCAAACTGTGAGAAACACAAGTGCAGGGGTTGCATCTGTTCTGCCCATCTCCGTGCCCCGGAACAAGGCCCAGGGCCTCCCCCAGAGGGTCAGACACAGTGAGAGGGCAGACTTGGCAGCCTGCAGGGCGAGGCCCCATTTCACCTGGCTCGGCTCCCTCCCTCCCCCGAAGATGCGAGGCAACAGACTCACTTCCGTAGTTCAGGTCAAACTGCTTCATGGCCTCTCCCGGCTCGCCCACCCTCTGAGCAGCCAGGGTGGCCTCCTCTGCCTTCTCACCGGCAGCTTCGGGGACGTCAGAGGCGGCACGGGCAGCCCGCTCCAGGGTGCAGTGACCACTGTGACCTCCTGGCAAGGACTCGTCCGGGGTCCTGGAAGGGAAGGGGACCTCGTTAGCTCAGAAGCGACCACGGCTGGGGAAGCAACGGGAAAACCACCTAAGCACACAGCACGCACCATGGAAGCCACTCCCGGCAGCAGTGCGTCCCGGGCAGGCCACGGGGAGGCCCCCTCCAGCCGCACCGCCCCTGCCAGGGCTCAGTACTCTGCCTTCCCACTGTGAGCCAAGCTCAGCAGGACTCCACAAAGGACAGAGCTGCAGGGCGTCCTCCTGTCACAACACTGACCAGCAGACGCCCCGGCCTCGGCCACCACCAGGCCTTGGGGCAGAAGTCAGAGGCAAAGCCAGGCCTCGGCATCTGAGTCCTGGGAAGCTAGACTCACCGACACCCAAGAATCCGCACGCCCTGTGGCTCCCTTTCGGGGAAGTCACCCCAGGCTCTGCCCCGAATCTGAGCAGGGGCAGGTGGGAGCATCTCCGCATGCTCAGGTCCTTCTCCTGAGCCCGGGCAGCCCGAGGGCACTGAGCTGGGGCATCCATATCACAGCCTCCAATCCCGGGCCAGCCACTCACAGGCCTCAGGCTGCCCATTCCCTGCGCTACTGCCTGTCTTATCACGCACAGTGCAGTGCCCAAAGGTGCCAGACCTCCTCGCTGTTGGGAGCAGAGCCGTTCGGGAGGAACCGCCTCGGGGCAGGCACCGGCTGCAGTGGCCCGCAGGGGAATCCCAAGGCCACATAAGGAGGCTGAACTCCTGGGACAGGTGCCACATAAGAGGACCACGGGGGCAGGGACTCTGGTTTTGGTTTTAGTTTTCAAGCCACAACAACAAAACGCCACAGGAAGCAGACAAACGGTGCAGGGGTGAGCGAGGGAGACGCTCACACACAAGGGCTGCGGCAGCCCCTCGGGTGCGGGGCGGCCCGACACACGGCGGGACACGCATGCATGGAGTGCTGCTCGCAACACCGGCTCGATCACAGAACAAGCAACAAAAGGACCCGGATTTTGTTTTGTTTACCTTTTGGCTTTCAAAGGCGTCCCACTCTGCTGGCTCTCATAATGGGGAGAGGTGTCACCACCGCCTGGCCTAACAGCCTTCTCCCCAAACCCTCCCAGCTCCAGCTTCCGGCTCTGCCGGTCCACCAGGGGTCTCTGGCTGGAGAAGCTCCGCTTGGCCAACTCCTTCTTCTCCCCTAGGCTGGCCCCGGGCAGGCTGCCGTCCACGTGGGAGCCGGG
>NW_005370733.1:947897-948147 GCF_000412655.1 Myotis brandtii
CTGAGGCTCTGCCAGTGGGCAGCCTCCCTGGACACGAAGGTTCTCCGCCCGTAGCCGCAGTGGCTCAGCCGGGGAGGGAGGGTGCGCCCGAAGGCCCGCGGGCCTCTGCTCTTGGCCTCCAGACCGCTGTGGTCATCTGAGTACATCTTGTGGGACCGCCACGAGTCCCTGAAGTCGCCTTTCCTGGAGGCGGCCTCCTCCCTGTCCAGGAGCGAGCCTTCGTGGCCGCTGTCCGAGCCTCTCTGCCTCC
>NW_005370733.1:948536-956325 GCF_000412655.1 Myotis brandtii
ACGGCGTTGGCCAGCGTGGGGTCGTTCTCCTGGTCCTCGTCCTCGTCCTGGTCCTGGTGACGCGGCACCTCCTCCGGGGGCGGGCGGGCGCTCTCCTCCCCCTGCTCGGGCCTGCTCTTCTCCAGCTCCTTCTCCTTGTCTTCCACCTTGAGCGCCTTCAGCACCGGCTTCTTGATGGGCCCCGACCGCCGGGTCCTACTGCTCTGCTCCTGCTGCTGGCTGCCGGGGCCCCGGGGCTCGGCGGTCCACTCGGGCTCCAGGGACGGCTGTTTGTGGGGGCTCCCTTCCTTCTCCCAGGAGGAGGCATTGAAGGGCGGCTCCTCCCGGGGCGCCTCCTTGTCCACACCGTTGGCTGTGTCAGTGGCCTTGGGCTGGGGGCTAACGTCCCAATTGCTATAGTCTGGCTTGTTCTCAGCCGGGGCAAAGTCGGGCTCCAGTGGGGAACACCTGAGGTTTGGGGTGTGGCCCCGAGGAGCACCTGCGTCCTGCACACTGTCTTGGGGTGGAAACAAAAGCTCCTGGCCTCTTCTTTGGGAAGAGACACAGCTGTCAAAGTCTGCTTGGGCCTTCTTGTCAAAAGCACTCAAGTACTCCTCCACTCTCTCCTCAAGGGGAGCGCGCGGGGCACCTACGCCCCCTGACCTTCCGGGTGAGGCAGAGTAAGCGCTTTCATTCCTGAAAAGGAACCAGAAAAACCAGTCAATGTGATTGGAGCCTGGTTCCTGCTTTCCATGCTGAACACAGAGCTTAGTTTTCAAAAGAAAAAAATGTAAAAAACAAAAACGAAAAAAGAAAAAAAAAGAAAAACATAAGCACCAACATTTCCTCTATCTTTAAACAGGTCTCAGTGGCTGGGCCACGGACTGGTGGGTGGCCCTGGAGTCCAGAGTGAAGAAGGCGGTGGCTGAGGGTGGACGCGGCGTGCCACCCCGGAGACGGAGAGTGGCGGGATCCTCTGCTTCGATCAGCTGGAGCCTGGGGTCCGCGCAGAGGCCGGCACTGCCGGCGGGGCCAGCTTGCTTTGCTTTCACAGGAAGGAGTCCCCACAGCTCAACCGGCCCGCTGAGCCCAGAGTCCCCATCCCCGCCCTGCCCCATTCAGAGCCTCGCCTTGAACCGATTTCTCCTGGGCCTTCAGTCTCACCATCAGACAAGCGACTCACACCAGCATCCAAGCCACCCCCACGCTCTCCTTCCCAGAGGCACCGGCAGGCCCTTCCTGTGCCCTTGCCCTTGGCAGGGTCTCCTGGGAGAGTCTCCTGTGGGTGCAGCTGGCAGGACCACGTGTGTCTCACCTGACGTGCATGTCCATGGCCAAAGTGTCGCTGGGTTTTGGGGGAGGCAGCGAGTAGCTCTTGCTCTGCAATGCCATGTAGCCCTCGGGGCTCCACACAGGGGCGGGGTCGATGGCGGTCACTTTTCTTTCCTGCAGTTGGGGGACACGGCTCTGATCCTCAGAGCGACAGCCAGTCCCACTGACGGAGTCTGGGGGCACCATGGGCTTCATCAGTCCTGAAGGGGGAAAGAACTGATCTAGGTCATCCATTCGGAAACTGTGCTCCAACCTCAAGGTCAACCACAGGCTCAAAGAAGACAGCAGTGACCTGACTGGCACGGCGCAGCACTACCAGGCCCATCTCTGGGGTCTTCACCGGCCCTGAAGCCACAGCACGCCACCTGAGGGGCTAGTGAGAGACCAGACCTGTGACGTCCAGCCTGTTTCCAGATCAAGGACCCCTGCGACGAAGGGCGTATAAAACTGGCAATGGGAACCGGAAATATCAAACCAGAGTTCATCATTGTTGGCAGGAGGCCAGCAAGGGCCGGTCGGCAACGAGAATCTCCATGCGCAGAGGGGCCGGACACAGGGACGGTGAGCTGCCCACCGAGAGCCTCCACGGACGGGCTGGCACTACCTGCTTCAGAACCTGGGCAAGGAGCTGGAACAGGTTTCATTCCTTCTATTGCTCACCCCGAGGCTGACAGCAACTCCACATACTCCCACAGGAGGGGCAGCCACACTCCCACAGGAGAGGAGGGGCAGCCACACTCCTGCAGGAGGGCAGCACGCTGCGTAAGTAACAGTGCACTGTTAGGTAGCCTGAGCCGTGGGGGCCCTGCCAGATACAAAGGCTCTGGGACGCTGTGCCCTCTATGCCGCTGTCCCCAGCTATCCAACGAGGGAGTCCGGCTGGTGCATATGATATAAAGGTTTCGTTGGGTCTCAGTCTGTGGAGAAAAAAGATCTGATTTTCCAAATATTTTCTTCAAAAGTCTATTAATAGCCAAGCATTTTGCTGTGCTCATCCTTTACGCTGAGCCAGGCCGGGACTGTGCTTCTACCTCAGGCCAGTGCTTCCAGCTCCCTCTGGCTGTGGACCCTGAGTCAGGGAGCGGTGGGGACTCTCTGGAGCCCCGCATTGCACAGCATTTACCAAGCAGTGACTGAGGCAGGCTGACCTGCTCAGCACTGTGCGTCGGCCGACTAGTGGCAACATGGAGCCTTATTCCCCGACAAACCCTCCTGCCACAAGCACTTCCCACCACGGAGATGCTGGACAGAGTCCAGCGAACACTGTGCTCGCAGAGCCGGTGTCCCGGGGAACCGCGAGCCCAGGTGCTGGGACTGAGCGGGGCTCCCCCGCGACCTAACCTACGGGCTTGGTCGTCAGCAGGCTCACGCGCAGGGATGGGCTCTGCGCAGCGCGGAGCTGCAGCTGGGACGCTGCGCAAAGCCAAGGCCACCAAGGGCCGTGTCCTCCGCCGAGACCGCTGCTCTTCTGTAGTTCCAGCACCACGGCTCTCCCTCCTGCTCCTCAGAACAGTGTTTACCTTCCATAGCTCAGCTGTAGACACACTGCGTAGCAATTATCTTGGTAAATATGATGCCAAGAACCAGGAAAATCTGTAAGACGGGTAACGTAGTCTGTTGGAACTTTTTGCTTTCACCCATATCTATTGGGAAGTTGCAACAACAACAACAACAAAAAAAGTTGAACCTCTTCCTAGTCATAGTTTTTAGAAATATGGGTGATTCAAGTAAAGGATCAGTTGACCAGTAATCTTTGCATTCTAGCTTCTTCATTAGTTCCATCAACAAAATTAAACCAAGAATCTCCTTTATATCCATATAAGTGACATCCATCCATGGTGAAGTTTTAGCAGAGGTTTTGTGGTATTTTTGCATTTGGTAATGGCATGAATTGGTTTGAGAGGTAATGAGATAGAAAAAATCCTTATCAAAAAATTGGTGGCTGGCCAGCGTGGCTCAGTGGTTGAGTGTTGACCTATGAACCTGGAGGTCACGGTTCGATTCCCAGTCAGAGCACATGCCTGGATTGCAGGCTCGATCCCCAGTAGGGGGAGTGCAGGAGGCAGCTGATCAATGATTCTCTCTCGTCATTGATTTTTCTGCCTCTCCCTCTCCTTTCCTCTCTGAAATCAAGAAAAATATATTTTAAAAAAATAAATTGGTTACTTCACTTATACTTTGTGGTTCTTCAATTATGCCTGAAATATTTGTATAATCCTCCAAGGCTGCCCATTCTTCTTCGGAATTTCTTTCACTGTCGGACACTATCACGTTTCTTTTTGCCTTCGAGTCGGTCTAATGTCAGACTCATCACTGTCCTCCGACAAAGGACTGTCTTCCAGCTGACTCCACAGTCACTCGGCCAATCAGAGAAAGTGTCTGCACACAATTCACCCAAACGTTCTTCTCTGCTGTGGTGCATCTTTTTTAAAACTTTTGTCATAGTAAGAGACAGATGGAAAGAATAGAGGACTGCTCATCACGTCTCTTGAATACTGACTGACAAGCTGAGGGCGGCCGGAACCGGTGCTGCGCAGTGAAGCAGTCTGTACCTGATGAGCCCAAACAAGCATGACTGCGAAACAGGCCTCCGCGCTGTTAGAGCTCTCCCTTGCTTGCAGGCCGTAACCTGACTTACGTCCATGCAGGTGGGACACCAGGACACTCGTGACCTGCCAGCAGGGTGTTAGAGGCAGGTAAGAAACATACACGCTTTTGTCCAGGGAAACGACTACGTTTGCGTCTTGGCCTGGGCCAGGGTAGGGGACCACCCGAGAGGGATGGCCTCTCAGCCCGAGCCATACTGGTCCCCACGATAAGTCGGCTCTGTGACAAATGAACGTGCAATCCCAAATCACCAGAACACGCGTGGAAAGCAACCCACAGGTTATACACCTCCTCACGGACTTCAGGTAATAGAATAATCTGTTAAACGCTAGAAAACTATGTTTTAAATGATTAAAAAGCATAAAAGGAATTAAAAATATGACAAAAAATAACAGATTTGAGAAAAAATTCTAGTGATTTAGTCACTGAAATTAAAAACTCACTGGACAGTAAAAAAAAAAAAAAGGCAGATTAGACACAGCTGGAGGAAGACTGAACTGGAAAAAGTTCTGAGGCATTTTCCAAGAAGGCGCCTGAGATAACCTCTTTCATATTTACGAGACTTGAAAGACAGAATGAGAAAGTACAAAAAACTCCAAGTGGAAGTCCTAGGAAGAAAGGATACAAAGAATGAGGAGGAGTTAATATCTGAACCGATAGCTAGAAGAGAAGGTTCCAAAAGTGACGAAAGACATCCATCCTTTGATTCAAACCCCACGAATGAAGGGGCAGGGGCAGACACAGAGAGAAACAACGCACTTTCCGCAGCAGCAGGAGCCGGAAGAAGGCAAAGGCAATGCCCTCTTCACAGACTGACAGTAGCTGCCAGCCTAGAACTCTGTACCCAGCTGTACTACCATTCAAGAGCAGGAAGACTTCCAGGCAAAGGAAACCTGCCAAAAACCTTTTCTGAAGGGCTCGGCAGAACACACTTCATGAAGAAGTGAACCGAGCCCAGAGGAAAGGAAAAGATGCTGAGGGAAAAGCAGCAAAGCACCTTGTAAACACACCAGCAGAGCTGAATACGCACAGACTGGGTAGAACAACGAAAACCACCTGGTGGGCGTAAACGTAAGGGAAAACCAAAGGTCCAGGCAGCAGTAACAGGGAAGTGACGACGAGGTACTCAGAGTCAGGTTGGGGTGAAGATATTGATCAGCCTTTGCTAAGTCGAGGGCACATGTTGGAATTTAATGTAACTACTAAGATAGTACAAACAGAATGTAGAAGGAAAACAAAAAGAATAGGAAAACTTGATCCAAAAAAAAGTAAAAGAAAAGCATAGCAAAGAGGGACAAACAGAAAGCATACAATAGGAGAGTAGGAAATTCAAACGTAATAATCCCACTAATTCTAAAGGACAGACTGTTGGAGTGGGTGAAACTACACACATTGTACAAAGATACCCTCCCCAAGGGGCTGGGAGAGGCTGCCGCATGAAGTGGAAAGAGGGTGCCAAATGACCCCTAATCAGAAGAGAACTGGTCCGGGCAGTGTGGCTCAGTGGTTGAAAGTTGACCTATGAACCAGGAGGTCGAAGTTTGATTCGCGGCCAGGGCACGTGGCCAGGTTGCAGGAGGCAGCCGATTGGTGATTCTCATCACTGATAATTCTCTGTCTCTCTCCCTCTCCCTTCTTCTGTGAAACCAATAAAAGTATTATTTTTTTAAAAAAAGAAAGAAAACTGGAATGCTGTTACTATCAGACAAAGTAGACATTAAAGGTAGGAAGCGCAATCAGTGGTGACAAGGGTGCGCCTCCGGGGAGAGGAAGCAGACACCGCCAGGCTCACAGGACCGGACAGGCTCGTGGTCGTAGCGGGACCTGAACACACCTCTGAGCGGCTGAGTAAGGGAACGAACAACTGCGATGACTCAGCCGTTCCCACAGACAACCAGCAGGCTGTTCACAGCCACTGAGAGAACGTCTATTCTCCTCAAGCAAACAGAGAATGTTTACAGAAACCAGTAACCATGTTACAGGCTACAGAAAATCTCAACAACATCAAGCAGTCTAGCTCGGGGCCAGGTGGGCACCCTCCGCCCCGGAGTGAAATCCGACCGCCGCCTGCTCTAAAAATAGCTGCACTGAGAAGCGAGGGCGCCCGCTCTGCTGTCTACGCTGTTTGCTCCACAGCAGCAAAGCGGGGTTGCTGCTCAAGGCCAGAAACGGCACTCACCGCCTGGCATCGGGGAGCACGGCTGAGCGCCCGGCCTCTGCCCCGCAGCCCATATCCACCATACAGCAGGCACTTTAGAAAATCACACCACAAGGACACTCTTTAACTCTATATATTTGGAAAATTTACATCATTAAGAAAATCATAATCAGAAAAGGTAAATCAAAATCAGACTTTTAGAACTGTGTAAGAGCAAAAGCGCTTTCTCGTGAAATTCCTAGGCGTTCAAAAATCATAATCAGAAAAGGTAAATCAAAATCAGACTGACTTTTAGAACTGTGTGAGAGCAAAAGCGCTTTCTCGTGAAATTCCTAGGCGTTCATAGCTCAGGTGATACTGAAATACTTCTGTCAGAAAAGCCCAAATTAAATGAGCTAAGCATCCAACACAATTAGTTAAAGAACAGGATAATTTCAAAGGAAATAATAGGGGGAAAAAGAAATTAATGAAGTAAAAATAAAATTGAGAAATTAAGAAATCCAAAAGCTGCTTTTCAAAAATGGCTTTAAACAAACCCTGGGGAAGACTAATCAAGGGAAACAGAGAAGGCGCGAAGAACAGTAAGAATGACAAGAAGGGACAAAACAACATGGAAGAGACACAATTCCCTGTGACAGATGCTATTATCGCCCTCATTTTGCCAACAAGAACGTTGAAGTCCAGACTGTCCTGTGACTTGCAGAGGAGGCCGGAGTGGAATCCCGTGGCCCTAACTCCCGAAGCAACATCCTTCACCCGCTGTGCGGGGCCCACCAGCCCACGCAGCTTACCCGAGGGGTGCAGAGCCGAGGGGTAGAAATCCACGGGGGTGCGAGTGGGCGGGATCCGAGGGTCCATGTAGGAAGGCATCATCATCCACCTGGGGTCGAAGCCCAGCATCTGAGGGTGGTGCGCGTAGAAGGTGCGCTGCGGGTGGGAGGGCGGAGGGTACACCTGCGGCCAGTGCTGCATCTTGTACAGCTGCTCCTGAGCAGGGAGAGAGGCCATTAGACAGGCGCTGCGGGCAGACGGCACCCCTGCACACACTCACCTTCCAGCAGGGGGCACAGAGGGCCCGCCCAGGACAGACCGAGAGGGAGGGATGAGCAGCGGCTCCCAGGGGAGACGCAGTGTATTATGGCTTTCAGGCTGTGGTCCGCTCCCAAAACCGATGGACAGTCGTGCCGTCATCAAAACGGGAGCCCACGTGCTCCTCTCATGCCAGGCGGCCTGGGTTTTCACTCGGACCCAAGCCTTTCCTGGGTCTCCTGGAGCTGACGACTGACCAGCACACCCCTCCCAGGATCTCCTTGCCCACAACCCGCTGAGCAGGGTCCCCAGCTCTCCCTCCTCACCACTGCCCCCTTCAGCCCATTCTCCACACTCCACTGGAGTGATCTTCACACACCCCTGCTCATGTCAACCCCACGCTTCAAAAGAGCTTCGATGGTTCTCCACAGGGTGGCACGTCAGCTACAGGGTCCTCTGGATCCTGCCCCCGACTCCCAGCCGCACCTCGCACCCTGCTCCCTGCTCCTGCCTGCCTGCACGTGAGGCCTTCAAACACATGGGCCCTCTGGGAAGCTCCTGTGCCCTCTACCCCCAGACCTGGCTCCCTCACACTCTTTTTTTAAAAATATATATATTTCTTTATTGATTTCAGAGAGGAAGGGAGAGGGAGAGAGAGATAGAAACATCAATGATGAGAGAGAA
>NW_005370733.1:956362-960360 GCF_000412655.1 Myotis brandtii
GCAGGCCGACGCTCTATGCACTGAGCCAAGCCTAGAGCCAAGCCGGCTAGGGCCCTCACACTCTTTCTTTAGGTTTCAGCTTAAAAGCACATTCCTCGGGGAAGCCTGGGAGTGAGCAGGTCCCCTCCTCTGCTCTCACAGCACCGACATTCTTCCTCTGTAGCACCGACAATAGGCCATTATTTTCCTCTGCTGGCTGCTCACTCCATCATAAGAGACGGAGCCCACGGGGAGTCTGCCCCACCACGACCCGGCACCTAGAAAACTCGCTGCAGAGCGGATGAGCAGAGAGCATCAGTAGCACATTCAACACGAAGGGCCTGGAGAGGGCTCACTGCAGACCCTGCTCCACATCAGTGACCTCGGGGCTGCCTCCCAGCTGCATCCTGAATCGCCAGCTGGCAGGACTCAGGTGCAGAGCCCGCCCAGGAGCAGAGCCCAGCTGCGCCACCCCCTCCATCTGCGGGCGCTCAGGGTGCTGTCTGAGGGGCACGCAGCATTCCATACACGAGCCCTCCCGGCCCCACGGCAGCTGCAGCCGCAGCCACTCCTCAGTCTAGACCCCAGGTCCCCGGGGAGCCAGACAGTCTGCCAGCAGACTCCAGGCTGCCCTGGTGCTTTCAGACTCCCCTCTGTGCCTAGGAAGGCTTACCCGTCACTGCCCCACAGAATAACCGAGAGCGACTGCTACTGCTGCGTCTGGCCGGAGCTACTCTCACCCCCCAGTCGGTAACTGTCCACCAGCCGTGAGCGACGCAGTGCCGCCTCATGCCAGCTGAGACACACCGAGCAGGGGCTTCCTGTGCAGAGCACGGGACTGGGGGGCTCCTGGAATGCTTCCTGGGAGCCCAGCAAAGCAGGGTCTGGGGGGAGGTTGGTTTGGTTTTGGTTTTTAACTGATTTTAGAGAGAGAGGCAGAGAAAGGGAGATTAAACATTAATGTGAGAAGCATTTGTGGAATATAATGAACAACACAAACTGATGAACAAAAATAGATACAGAGACAGAAGCATCGAATAGACGGTCAAACCTCAGAGGGAAGGCGGGCAGGGGAGGGGTGAGAGATCAGCCAAAGGACTTGTAGGCACGCATATGAGCATAACCAATAGACACAGACAGTAGGGGATGAGGGCCTGTGCTGGGGGCGGGAGCGAGCAGGGAGAGGTCAAGGGGGGGAAAAGAAGGCATATGTAATACTTTCAACAATAAAGAATTTAAAATTTAAAAAAAAATCAACGTGAGAGAGAAACATCAATTGGCTGCTTCCTGTACACACCCCGACCAGGAATCAAACCCGAACCCTAAGTCTGTGCCTTTTGGTGCACAGGCCAACGCTCCAACCCACTGAGCCGCACCGGCCAGGGCTGGGCAAGGCTTTAAAGGCGACTAAACGAGATTCCAGGAAGAGGCTCAAGACTTGGCTGTTTCCCCCGGGCACACACGTTTTGAAACGTTTTGGTTATTAGTGGTAATAATTTCCTGCAGGCCTAGTTGCTGGGCTAAGTCATGTCCAAGAATCATCTGTTTCCCACCAAAATGCAGTGTTCATCATAATGAGCCTGTCCACTCTGACTCCTGTAAGACACACGCTGCACGTGAGTGGCTCCGCGGGACAAGAGGCGTGAGGGCCTGGGCGTGATCACCACGTTCCCCACACCATCTCGTCCAGGCAAAGGCACGTCCTCTGAAGGTTCATGAAACACCAGCAATGACGACACCCAGAGGTCAGCCTACAGCTGTCGGACACCCTCACTGCACGCCGACTGGCAAGCACCCCTGCTTCCTGGTTGACAATGACCCGTCCAGACCACACCCAACAGGAAAGCCGCACAAGGACTAGATTCACAGCTCTCAGTTAAACACCTACAAACCTGCGTCCCTCACCCAAAGCTCACACGTCTCCCCCTGGCAGCTCTACGCAACTCCCAGGCCGCCCTCACTCCTGAGACGGCCCCAGGGTGGGCACTGTCGGTGTACGGAGTGGCCAGTGCACTGCTCCGAATGACAAACCCCTCTCCCAGCTAACCCACCAGCTCTTCCTTGCTCGTGTTGGACAAGGTCAGTGAACTACCGCAGAGAAACCACTCGGAGGACGGTCAGAGCTGACCCACCGAGGCCCTGCGCTCTGAGGTGCAGCCCCCGCCGTCCTGCCGGATGGGAGCTGGCAGGAGGGGGTTTCTGCTGTTTGCTTTCATGGAAGGGGCCTGGCGAAGGGGAGGGGCCACCACCCAGCAGTCAGGCCGGTTTACAAGGACCTTCTCAATGTCTTCCTGTTTACCTGCTGCTGCTGCTGGCGCTGGAACCTGGGAGGAAGGGACTTCTGGTACTTGCTGAACTCCTGCGCCGGGGACCCGGCCTCCCCGGGCCCCTCCTCACTGCTGCCGCTCTGAGCCACAGCCGCCGGAGCCGTGGGGGCCTCTTCTGAGAATGTGCTGGGGGCTTCCTGGGCAGAGAACTCGGGGGAGCCTAGAGAACAAACCACAGAGAAAAGGCTGGAGTGGCCTCACAACAGCTCGGCCAACCAAATGTGAAGCAGCAAATGCTCTTTCCCGCTGGCACCGCCTCCGTGCCAGTCACAGCCTCGAACCCGGGCACTGGCACGAGCTCGTGGTCCCACACCATCCCCACTTCGGGGGAGACGACGGGCCCAGGTCAGGTGACTGCCCGAGGCCACAGCGTTCGCCGTGGAGCGGGATTTGGGTCCAGATGAGGGGTTTCATTAAAAAGGACCCTGGGAAGTCACAGCAGCCACACGCTCCATGGCAGCCACACCCATCATCCACCCGCGAGACTCAGTCCAAAAGCTGTGCGACCTGGTGGGCAGCCTGGCCCTCCACCTGCACAAGGAGGACAGCGGCTGCGCCTCCCCCGGGGCTCCCCCGGGGCCTGTGGAACTAGGTGCGATAACACAGCACCCGACAGGCAGGAGGTGCTCACCACTGCCCACCGTTATTCTCGGAAATTCCCTTCTTTCTGGCCCCCACCCAGCTTTGCACTTTCTCCAGCTTTTTCTGAAGAAGAACTGACACTCGCTTTCTTAATCTGACTGCAGAGGCTGGGGCACCGGAGGAACCCAGAGGCAGGCGGTGCAGCGCAGCGACAGCGTCCCAGTCACAGGACCCTCAGGCCCACGCCGGGACCCGAATCAACGCACCCAAGCCATCCCCTCCTGGGCGCTCAGCCCCGGGCGCCACCTCAGCGAGACCGAGGCTGGCACGGCCGCACAGGACTCAGGGAAACGGACAGAGGGCGCTGTCGGCCCCGGAGTTCCTTGGCCAGGAGGGCACTGGTCGCTATCAGACCAGCAGGAAGACCCCCACCCGAGAGGCTTTCAGGGACTGAGACGAGCATCAGGCCCTCGTCTCCGAAAAAGAGCTGGTTTTCATTGATTTTTAAAAATCACAAAGAACATAGTTGATCAGATTCTTTAAACCCGCTACAAGCGACGCTCTCCGACACACAGCGCTGTTCAACACGTCTGACCAGCCGTGCAGTGCAGGCCTATCAGCACTCATTCTGAAAACCGCGTGTGCCACGCAGGCGGCTTCCTTCGCGTCCAGGGGAAGGACCCTGTGCGTTTAGTGGGATCCTCAGCGTCGCACCTTTGGCTGAGCAGTGGTAGTGACAACCGTGACCGTGACGACGTGATGGCACCATTACCAGCAAGTGCCCGCGTGCTTTCTCACCTAGAAGCTGTGCCAAGCGCTTGGCACGCGTCATCTCGGGTGGCCCCCGCATGGAGGGGGGGGGGCGGACTGTTCCCCTCCCACTTCACAGGGGCGGGAACCAGCTCCCACGGGCGGGGTGCGGAGCCAGTGCTGGCGTGGAAACGGGGTGAATCCAGGCAGACCCAGGCTGGAGCTTCCCGGCATCCTCTCGCCGTGAGCCACAGGCGGTACCAGGGAGCCGGGAGACGCAGACCCGAACGAGGAGCGCCGCCGCCCCGGAGTCCAGTTTGTGGGATGGAGCCCCGCTTACCTTTGCGGACGGCGGGGCCG
>NW_005370733.1:960514-967888 GCF_000412655.1 Myotis brandtii
TGGCGGCGCAGGCAGCCAGCCGCTCCTCCCGGGTCCGGCGCTCCTCCTCCTCCCGCCGCTTCCGGGCGCGCTCCACGGCCTCGGACATCTCCGACTGGATGAACTTCTGCCGTGGGGGCGGCTTGTCCTCTTTGTCCTCGACCGACTGCTGTCGGAACACGCTGCCCACGGAGGCCTTCTGCCAAGAGAGAGCCTCTGATGAAACCAGGGGACGGGGCAGCTCTCGCTGCGGCCAGTCCTCCTTCCAGGAGCCTCGAGCCTCTCGGAGCCGGGCCGGCTCTGGGCGGACCCGGGTTCTCCTCCTGCTCTGCCCCTTCACTGTGTCTGGAAAGAGGTTGGGCCAGTGACGACCTTCTGCACCTCAGCTCCTCCTCTGCAGGCGGATCGCACAGGAAGCCCTAGGGATTGTGCAGATGCCCTGGAAGGTGACCGACACCAAGAAACGGGACACGGGTCCGTGTGCACTCGCCGGGGCCGAGATCAGGGCTCCATGGCTCATCCACCGGAGCTGAAAAGCACACTTTCACCATCTCTCGGTCACAAAACTGCTCTCCTTCCCCCGTGAAAACATGTAAACCTCGGGTATAAAGAGCCACCAGACACTGAAATTCATGGTCGGATATACGGTTTCAAGGTGATTCTTTATATAAAAACAAAAAAGCATCTCTGAAAACATTGCCTGTGGATGTGCCATCCACCCCAAATCTCTCGTTGGGGGCCAGTTACTGGACAGCAACCAGAGGCCAAAGACGCAACGTGGACAACTCACACGGAGAGGTTCTCACTGGTGTGCGGGGCGGGAAGCTGCGGGCAGCTCCAATGACCCAGGCACGGATTCCAATAGGACACTTATAAGTGTACGGCTCCCACCCTGACCCGTGTGCTCAGTTAGCTGAGCATCATCCATGTACCAAAAGGTTGCCCGGGTTGCATGAGCTCTATCCCCAGAAGAGGAACATGCAGGAGGCAGCCAATCAATGTTTCCCTCTCACATCGATGCTTCTCTCTCCCCCTCTCCCTTTTCTTTCTCTCTAAAAGTCAATTAAAAAATCCTTTTTAAAAAATAAGTAAGACAAATTATAATTCAGTGAAATAAATAAATAAACCAACTCACAGTTTGCACCTGGTAGGTTACAAAGAGAAGAGTCAGTGTCATTTTTGAGAGATTCCAACCAAAAAAAGAAACCTTGGACCTAATCACAAGGAAGGACTAGACCAACCCAATTTGAGGTGCATCTCACAGTCATGAAAGCTAAGGAAAGGCTGTGCCAGACTGAAGGGGACGA
Organism: Myotis brandtii; assembly: GCF_000412655.1. NCBI lineage: Eukaryota > Metazoa > Chordata > Mammalia > Chiroptera > Vespertilionidae > Myotis > Myotis brandtii. The sequence goes on from NW_005370733.1 coordinate 961,801, forward strand.
AAGAGACAGGACCACTGAGGCAGGTGACTGAACTGGAGCCTGCGCATGAAGGACGCTAACAGGACCACCGGCAGCGCGAGGGCAGGAGGCTGTGGCTGCCTCCCTGGCAGGTGCCGTCAGTCCTAGCTCACACCACAGCATCTGTGCCCACACGCTCGTCAGGCCGGCAACTCCCTCTATGGCTCAGAAAAAGTTTCCTTTGTGTGTACTTCCAACTTTTCTGTAAGCTTACAGCCTAGCTGGAGCTTTGTGTGAGAGAGTGAATGGTAGTAAGTTCATGCCGGTTTCAAAAGAAATTTTTTTAAAATGCAAAGAGCAAAAGACAAAGAGAGAATCTTAAAAGCAGCAAGAGAAAAACAGTCAGTTACCTACAAGGGAGTACCCATACGACTGTCAGCTGATTTCTCAACAGAAACTATGCAGGCCAGAAGGGAGTGGCAAGAAATATTCAAAGTGATGAATACCAAGAACCTACATCCAAGATTACTTTACCCAGCAAAGCTATCATTCAGAATTGAAGGTCAGATAAAGAGCTTCACAGATAAGGAAAAGCTAAAGGAGTTCATCACCACCAAACCAGTATTATATGAAATGCTGAAAGGTATCCTTTAAGAAGAGGAAGAAGAAGAAAAAGGTAAAGATACAAATTATGAACAACAAATACACATCTATCAACAAGTGAATCTAAAAATCAAGTGAATAAATAATCTGATGAACAGAATAAACTGGTGATTATAATAGAATCAGGGACATAGAAAGGGAATGGACTGACTATTCTTGGGGGGGAAAGGGGAATGGGAGATGCGGGAAGAAACTGGACAAAAATCGTGCACCTAGGGATGAGGACAGTGGGTGGGGAGTGAGGGCGGAGGGTGGGGCGGGAACTGGGAGGAGGGGAGTTAGTGGGGGGAAAAAAGAGGAACAAATGTAACCCGAACAATAAAGATTTAATTAAAAAAAAAAAAGAAAGAAAGAAAGAGAGATATCCTCCTAGGACTTTCAGACACCCAAACACTCAACTCAGCAAAGTACAAATGCAGAGGGCATCTGACTAGAGGACTATTGGTCTTCTTCTTGGACTTCTGGTCAAATGAATGTGAAGAAAGAGAGAGAGAGAAAGGAGGGGGGGGAGAGAAAGGAGGGAGAGGGAGAGGGAGAGAGAGAAAGGAGAGAGAGCCCCCCAGCTAGTCACAGGCACAGACCCCATGGTACCTGGTAGTCAGGGCCTGAGGCCCAGCTGTGAAGCTTCCTGGGAGGTGGCTGAGGTTCTGGCACCTTCCGGACGACGCGAGCCACGCCCACTGTCTCGCCCCAGTCCTTTCCTTCCTCTTGGGCACGCTTGGCATCAGCACTGTCTGCAGAGCTCATCGACAGCCCCCGCTGCCTCCTCGGGTCCCAGCTGTTCCTAGGACAACCGCAAGCGGTTAGTTTCCCAGTCGGCCACCATGGTCTGGCCTTACGCGCCAGCGGTCCTTAGTCAGCTGTCTACACACCATCTCCTTCATTGGAGCAGACCCACTTCCCACCCCCTTACGGTGACAGACATCCCAGAACACCAACATTCAGCACCAACATTTACCATTCACTCTCTCACACAAAGCTCAAAGCTCCAGCTCGGCTGTTCCACACCCATTACTTTATGGGGGGGTGGGGGGGCTCATTCTCCCCCTTTTAAAGAGTTGAAACAAGATTCTCCGAGAGGTGGGCAGCTGCTCGCCCAGGGAGGAGCTGACAGATTTGGAGCCGAACCCAGAAGAAGGTGCTTCTTTTACTACAGACCCCGCCCTGTGCTTTGCACTGAAGGTGCTCACAATGCTCCTCCGCAAAGAGGCTCGCTGCAGGTGCCACAGTGAGGAGCGAGAGGAGGAAGGAGAGCACACAGTAGGGACCGGTGGACAGGCCTGCGGGAGGCGGGAAGAGAAGGGGGAAGCGAGCTGTGCCTGCGCACCTGCACATGCTCAGGGCGGAGCTAGACACAGGCCTGGGGCAAAGCGTAAGGACCTGTTCTGAGCCTCCTGTACAGGAAGAAGTGCCCAGTCACCTAACAGGAGCCCAGAGAACAGCAAGCTCAGGTCTGGCTCCTCTGTGTGTGCACGTGTCGGTGCACACGTGTGCGTGAGAGGGGGAAGCTGAGGCAGGTAGAGGTTAGGAGGTCACAGGAGGGCAACACTGCTGGCGACTACTGACTTCCCTGTGAGAGGGAGAGAGCACAGCCAGGTTTCTGATGCACCAGAGAAGGCCGTGTCTTCAGAAGACAACGGGGCACAGTGTGAGGGTAAGAAAACAACATGGAAGGAGGGGATGCCTGGCTGACCCCTGCATGGTCCAGAAAAGACAGGAGGCCTGTCCCATGGCCCCGACACAACAAACAGGAAGGGATGGAGTCAAGGGCAGTTTCAGGAATCATCATGGATGGGAAGCGAAGATGTCAGAGGGACTCTGGGCTCACTGTAGGAGTCTCTGGGGGCTGTGCATCACCAGCCAGCTCAGAAAATATCAAAACAAGAGCAGGTTTCGCCCAGCCAGCATGGCTCAATGGTTGAGCATCAACCTATGAACCAGGAGGTCACGGTTCAATTCCCGGTCAGGGCACATGCCCAGGTTACGGGCTCCATCCCCAGTGTGGGGCGTGCAGGAGGCAGCTGATCAATGATTCTCTCTCATCACTATTATTTCTATTTCTCTCTCCCTCTCTCTTCCTCTTGAAGTCAATAAAAATATATTTAGGGAGGAGGTGCCCTCAATCATAGCCAGTAGCAAAGCTGACTCCATGTCTAACTCCTTCAGTTGAATATTCAATTAATATCAACTGAAAGAGAGAACAGTGTCCTACTGCTCCAATCAATCTGTAAAGTTTTATGTCTTTGCCTTTGACTTAAATTCTTGGTCACATGTCCTTCTAAGCCCAGTGTTCCAAGAACTGATCCATAGACAGTCCCCACGTGCATCGAGCAGCGTGAAAATAGACGACAGAAGCCTCAGTTAACTGTGTGCCATCAGAGCGGCAGAGCGTGTTACCAGCTTCCTCCAGGAGGGGGCGCTGACTCCAGGGGCTTAGAAGTGAAAGACAAAACAACAGAGAAAGACTTGCAGAGGGAACCATACACACACTCAATCAGTGACAATGAAACAAAGGGAAACATTAAAACATTAATATCTAAACAATATTAAAAAAATCACATTTTTGAGGAAAGCACAATAAGTCCAATAGGTGGTATATAAAGAAAACAGGAAATGCCACATGAAGGAAAAAAATCACATGTGCTGGTACAAAAAAAAAAAAAGAAAGAAAGAAAGAAAAGAAAAGAAAGAAAGAAAAGGCAAATTAAAGCAACCGCAGGCGCTCTTTTACAAGTACTAAAGTGCTAGCCAATAGTGTGATGAAGCCTGGGTGGGAGTGGGGACTGGGTGGAGGGAGGTAGTGGGGGGAAATAGGGGACATCTGTAATATTGTCAATAATACAAAATACACTTAAAAATGTTGATGATTATTTATGGATTTAGGATTAAAGGATTTCTGCCTTATTTTTAAACATTTTTTGTATTTTACAAAACACGTTATTCATATGGCTTTTTAAAATATGTAAAATGCAAAAATAAATAAACAAACAAAGGTACTAGCCAAGCCCAGCCAGCATGGCTCAGTGGTTGAACGTCAACTTAATGAACCAGGAGGTCACGGTTCAATTCACAGGTTGTGGGCTCGATCTCCAGTGGGGGGCATGCAGGAGGCAGCTCATCGATGATTCTCTCTCATCATTGATGTTTCTACCTTCCTCTCCCTCTCCCATCCTCTCTGAAATCAATAAAAATGCCTATAATAATAAAAGCATAATATGCTAATTAGACCGGACAGCCAAACAACCTTCTGGACCATCTTCCGGACAAAGCCGGGGCTGTGAGGGCCGAGGCAAGCCGCCACGGCTGTGAGGGCCCAGCCCCTTGCACAGATTTCGTGCATCGGGCCTCTAGTACTAGCCAATACTACTGATATTATTATGATAAAAACAAGAGGGGCTAGAGTACAATTAAGTATTTTCCAAAGGGCATTATGAGTAAAATTTGTCCAATAAAATGATCCAGAAAAAGAGAGAAAAGATTAAATTGGTCTAAGAAGTTTAGGAAGCCTGGTCTACCCTGTGTAAGCTTCTCCCACCTCCCTGAAGGCTCCCAGCATGCTTTTGCATGCACACCCCAGACGGCAGGCGACCCTGGAGGGAAGGAGAAAGCTGAACCCAGGCGGTTCCCAAACTCGCTTGGCCACAGAAGGCTTCTGGGGCATGACAGCCATAATCACTCTGCAGAACACATGGTCTCCACCACACCCTCAGGGAAGTACTGGGGCAGCGGTTACAATCACTAGCACCCAGCCTGCCACGCCCGGATGCAAATCCTGGCCCAATTCTCGAACGGGTGCCCCAAAGCTTAGCTCTCTCATCTGCAAAATGAAACAGTATCTGCCCTGGGAGGTTGCTGGAAACTAGGAAACACACTTGGCACAGGACCAGCACACGGCAGTGCCGCTAAGCGTAAGGTTGCACTGGAGCGTGCCCCAGCAGAGGGGAGAGCCTTACCACTGTGGCCTGCCATCCTTCACCACGTCCTCCTCCTCTTCATCATCACTGAACTTCAACTTCTCAGAATAGTCCACTTCCTCATGGAGGCCTGCAACAGGACGTGGGCCACGAAGAATGAGAAAAGATGAGAATTTCAGCGGCCAAGAGCGCCACCTCAGTCCGGAATCATGCCAACCCCATGAGGAGGGAGGCGAGCCACGTGGCTGCCACCACCAAACAAACTGCAGGTAAACGGAAGGAGCTCTGGTTCTGGGAACAGTAAGGCAGCCTGGTCAGACTGACCCTCGCCCCAGACAACAGCTCCTCAATCAGGGCAATCTATAATAATAAAAGCGTAATATGATAATTAGACCCGACGTCCTTCAGGAAGAAGCCGGGGCTGCAAGGGAAGCCCGGGTCCCGGGTGCCAGAGGGAAGCCGGTGCCGGCAGCCGGGGGGAGGAAGTCCTACTCTTGCACAAATTTTGTGCATCAGGCCTCTACTATATATATATACACACACTAGTATATACATATATATGTATATAGAATCTTAGGATTCTTAAATTTTTTTCCCCCTTTATTGATGTTCAGAGAGAAAGGGAGAGAAATATATGGGAGAAACATCTTTGGTGTGGTAGTCTAGTTTTCCTAGTAACTTTGTAAATGTGCTGTGAAAGACTGAAAATTTGATTACATCATATATGATATTAATTGTGAATTAGTGGGGCTTTGATGTAACAGTGTATCAACATTTTAAAATATTGGTACTTGATACTCTATTAAAGAAAATTAACCTCCAAATTTTAAGCTAGAAAGTCACTGGAATAACTATTTAGAAAAAAAATCACAACTACATGACTTTACATTTTGGGTACGTATGTTAAGAATTATATACAGCCAGCTGGCGTGGCTCAGGTCCCGGTTCAATTCCCAGTCAGGACACATCCTTGGGTTGCAGGCTCAATTCCCAGTGTCAGGAGTGCAGGAGGCAACCCATCAATGATTCTCTCTCATCATCGATGTTTCTATTTCTCCCTCTCTTTCTCTCTCTCTTCCTCTCTGAAATCAATAAAAATATATTTATAAAAAAAAAGAATTGTATACAAATTGAAATGTCTGTGTACTTTATCAAAACAAACAATAAAATCTCAATTATGAAAGAAAATAAATGAATGAATAAATAAATAAATGCAATCCACAAGATTACCACAATAACGGAGAAAAATCATGTATGATCACAAGGACAGAAAAAGCATTTAACAAAATTCAATACGTACCCATTCGTGATTTAAAAACAAAACCGCAAACTAGAAGAGAACAACCTCAATCTGGTCAAGAATGTCTCCAACAAGCTATAGCTAACATCGTATTTAATGGTGAGACACTGAACCAGCGGTTCTCAACCTTCCCGATGCCGCGACCCTTTAATACAGCTCCTCATGTGGTGGTGACCCCCAACCATAACATTATTTTCGTTGCTACTTCATAACTGTAATTTTGCTACTGTTATGAATCGTAATGTAAATATCT
>NW_005370733.1:967996-971101 GCF_000412655.1 Myotis brandtii
AATGGTCTTAGACGACCCCTGTGAAAGGGTCGTTTGACCACCAAAGGGGTCGCGACCCACAGGTTGAGAACCGCTGCACTAAACATTTTTATCCTTAAGATCAGAAACAAAGAACTTGAATACAACATTGGGCTGGAAGTACCACAGTGCAATAAAGCAAGAAAAAAAAAAAAGGCATCAAGTCTGAAAAGGAAGACATAAAGCTGCCCCTATTTATTGGCAACATGATGGTTTATGTAGAAATGCTAAGAAATCAACAAAAACCAGTAAAACTAGTGAGTGCATTCAGCAAAGTGTCTGGTATAAGGTCAATACACAAAATCAACTTGTATTTCTGCATAATAACATCAAACACTTGAAAACAACATTAAAGAAACAATGCCATTTATAATAGTATCAAAGACCATCAAATACTTAGGAATAAACTTGATGATACATAGTCAAGACCCTGACCCTGAAAACTCTAAACCACTGCTGGGGAAAGGACAGACCTGATAGATTCACCAGGTTCCTGCACAGAAGATTCAAAATTAAGGCATCATTTATCCAGAAGTAAATTCAATAAAATCCTGACCAAAACGTTTGCAGGCTTTTTGTAAATACTGCTAGGCTGATTCTAAATTTACATGGGAATGAAAAGAGCTCAGAATAGTGACCCAACCACAACACACAACAAGCCCTCGCGGAGTGGCTCAGTTAAGATCACTGTTCCGAGCACCGAAGGGCTGTGGCTTCAATCCCTGGTCAAGGCATGCATGGGAGGCAACCGACCGACGTTTCTCTCTCAAAGTCAATAAAAACACGTTCTCAGGTGAGGACTGAAAAACAAAACAAAACACAAAGCTTGAAAACTTATACTACCTGAATTTTTTAAAATGTTGTCAGTTGATTTTGTTCATTAGACTTACACTACCTGAATTTAAGACTTAATCTATAATGATCCAGTGTGGTTGGTATTGGCTTAAGGATGAACAAACGGATCGATGGAACAAACAGGTCCAGAAATAGACCCACACTTACAAGGTCAATTGATTTTTGGCAAAGGTGCCAAAGCCATTCAATAGGGGAAGGGAAGCCTCACCAACAAATAGTGGGGAGCAACTGGATATCCTTATGGTAAAAATAAACTTCAGCTCCTATCTTACACCTTACAGATCAATTAATTCAACGTGACATACGGTAAGAGTTAAAACTATAACATATAAAGGAATATCTCTACCACCAAGGGGAGACAAAAGATTTTTTTAGATATGATACAAAAGTAATAACCATAAAAAACCACAAATTTATAAACTTCATCAAAACTAAAAACTTCTGTTCATCAAAACAGTGCTAAAAAGATGAACAGATGCCCCGACTGATGGGGCTCAGCTGGTTAGAGCGTTGTAGGGTGCACCAAAGGGTTGCGAGTTCTATTCCTGGTCAGGGCACATTACCCAGGTTTCGAGTTCAATCCCCGGTCAGGGCGTGTATGGGAGGCACCGATCAATGTTTCTCTCTCAAATCAATGTTTCTCTAACTCTCTCTCCCTTCCTCTCTCAATGAAAAAAACATACCCTCAGGTGAAGATTAAAAAAAAGAAGAGACAAGGCAAACTATGGTGAAAAATATTTGTGAAGCTGCAAAGGACTTGTATCAGACCCCTCAGAAAGGCAAGGAAAGATACACCCCTCAAATAGCACATGAAGATATGTGTTCACTGGCATTAGTCACCCGCCTCTCACTCTCCCTTCCTCTCTCAATGAAAAAAACATACCCTCAGGTGAAGATTAAAAAAAAGAAGAGACAAGGCAAACTATGGTGAAAAATATTTGTGAAGCTGCAAAGGACTTGTATCAGACCCCTCAGAAAGGCAAGGAAAGATACACCCCTCAAATAGCACATGAAGATATGTGTTCACTGGCATTAGTCACCCGCAAAACGCAAATGAAAAGCACAATGAGATGCCACTACACACCCACCAGAATGGCTAAAAGCACAAAGACTGACAGGAAGGTGTGGTTGCTGCTGGGAATGTGCAATGGCTCGGCTACGTGGCAAAGGTCTGTGGTCCTTGTGCACCTCATCACACACCTACCCTTTGACCCAATACTTCCACTCCCCGCTGTGCACTCAAGAGACATGAAAATATTAGAGGCCCGGCGCACGAAATTCGTGCAAGAGTAGGCCTTCCTTCCCCCGGCTACCAGCACCAGCTTCCCTCGAAGCCCCAGCTTTTGTCTGGAAGGTCGTCCTGAAGGACGTCCGTTCTAATTAGCATATTACGCTTTTATTATTATAGAAGATTATACACGATGGAGCTTTTAAGTGGATCAGTAAATTAAGGTATATTGATACAATAAAATATGCCCCAGTAATTAAAAGCAACAATTGACATATATAACAACATTGATGAATCTCAAAAACATGACACAGAGGAAAAGCTGTGTGACCCATTTGCCTGTAATCATACAAGGGGCAAAACTGCTCCAGGTGAGGCGCCAGAAGAGTGGCAGGCCGGCAGGAAGGGACTGGGGGAGGAGGAAAAGGTTCACAGGTGTATCCCTTTGTCAAAAGTGTACAATTAAGCTGTGTGTCTTTCAATGTAATTAAAATTTACGTGAAAACAAACAAAGGATTGTAAAGGCATATAATCAGACTGGGGGTGGAGAGTGGGCGAAAGGAAAGACACAAGAAAGGCAGAATGGTGGAACCTGCCAAGGCTGGTGAGGGAAGCTGGGGGGTCATTACACAATTTTTCTTGGTTTAACTTTTCCATTCTAAAAAAAGTCTTTAAAAAAAGTTAACAGCAAAATCTACCACAACTCTAGGATCAAGACCGAAGACCAAAAGAAGACACGGATGGGCCGGGAAGCCCCCCTGTGAGTGCCAGCCAGGACCTCTGCGGCACGGAAGCTGCTCCCCGCCCCCATGCTCAGTCCCTGCGCCCAGGAAAACCACCCGCGGGCGCTCATCCTGGCTGGGCAGGGACGGGTGTCCGCCGACCTCTAACCCCCGGGGAAAGCGCACTCAGAAACACAACCCACCTGCCCAGCCATCGTCGGCATCGGTGTCCAGGTCATCCAGGCCCTTGAGGTTCTCCGCGTTGATGATGGTGGGCCGCGG
>NW_005370733.1:971142-973049 GCF_000412655.1 Myotis brandtii
TGCCCAGCCGGCTGTCTTTTCTGATGAGAGAAAAGTTAAAGACACTGGACTTATGTCAACTACACATATGGAAGCAAAACCAAACGCTTTTAAAAAGTTAAGCCCTGAACTGCAAGGTCTGTGCGTGCGTTTAATGTGGAAGCCACCCCCTTTGGAAAGGAACACAACGGAGCGAAGGCACCGCCCAGAAGCCCCACCTCGTGCAGCGGCACTGCTGGGCGCTAACGCCCAGGGGCCAGGGCCGCAGCCACGGGCACGTGCCAAAACCTCCACTGTGCCAGGAACTCAGGTCATACCCCCACCTCCCGACCGGCCCGGCCTGCGTCCGCACACCCGGGTTGCGAGCTGGTTTCCAGGCACTATGGTCTTTAGAAGACAAAGCACTGCCGTTTGTCAGCCGCACCCCAACCTCCCGCCCGGCCCGGCCTGCGTCCGCACACCCTGGGTTGCGAGCTGGTTTCCAGGCACTACGGTCTTTAGAAGACAAAGCACTGCCGTTTGTCAGCCGCCTGGTGTCCAAGGTCACCCCGTGGCGAGCTCCCCGTGCGCGCCCGCAGCAGGCCTTACCCGTCCTGGTCATTCATCTGGAACTGTCGGAAAGGAACTCGGGGCTCCAGGCGGAGCGGCGGAGGCGGGAAAGACGCTCGTTCCGCTGTACCCTGGTTCTCGGATGACTGTGGCGAACACATCTGAAACGTGACATCAATGAACAGGGTTTTCTGGTGATGACCCCAATTCTCCGTTCCACTTGCATTAGAATTTGTTTTGGAAAATGAACAGTGGGAAAAAGAAACAGGAACTCTTGGGGTTTCCCATTTAACCTGCCACCGTCTCCCCCATTTCCTTCCTGCTGCTAGTACACCTGGGCCTGTGTCCTGGGGGGAACCTGCCTCTCCTTGTTCCAAGAGCCAAGGCTGAGATGAGCACATGAGCAGGGAAAGAAGCCGGGGCCCTGGGGACTGGGGAGGAGAGAGAGTGGACACGAACGGAAGCTCCAAGGCAGGGACGGGGCGAGGCGTGCAGCCAGGGGGGCACCGGAGGTGCACACTCCCCCCAGGAAGCAGTCCTACTGGACGCGGACGGGCTGACTGTGGGAAACGCCCCCTGAAGACTTACAAAGGCAGGAAGCATGTCATGGTATGTAGGTGGGTGGTATGCGTTCCCCAGGAACTGCGAAGCCCCTTTGCGAACAGGCTGAGCCGGGCGGAGAGAGGGGTCCTTAGCATCGCTGGCGCCTGCCGAGGAGGGGGCTCCGTCTCCCGCGCTCGAGTTCCTGCTGCCCAGCTCAGTGGGGGAGGCGCTCAGAGACGTGGCAGAAATTATGTTTCGCCCACCGCCCTCCCTCCAGCTTGTCACATCTGGAAATTGAAAGGGGGCAAAAGGGGAGAGGAAAGAGGAAGGGGGGAGGAGGGATTGTATGAGGTTCTGAAGGTCAAGGGACCCCCTCATTCACCAAAAAAGCCCCCCAAAAAACAAAAAGTAAGAGTAGGGTCCCAGTCAAGTGTGTCAGGGAGGTGGGGGCAGACTACACTGGCCAAGGCGTGTGAACCTGCTGAGGGAGCCTGACTGTGAGACAAAGCGAGGCCCCCAGAGAGGAGGCAAGTGTGTGCGCATCTTCCCCGACCGACAGGAGCCCATCACCACGGCGCCGGCCACAGAGGCACCAGGCAGCCCATGGAAACAGCCACGGCTCCTCCCACAGACGCCCCAGTCCCGGAGGACGGGCACTGCCCGCAGCCCTGGACTTGACCTGAAACCAGAGTGAGTTCTGACATGTTTCCTGCTTCGTTTAGCGGTGGCCCCTCTAATCAAGGAGATCGCCCCGTTCATAAGACGAAGCAGAGCAGCTCTTGCCCGGAGTGGGGGGGTGTAGACCAGACCCTCTTGCTGGAATGGTCTGGACCTGC
>NW_005370733.1:973151-977919 GCF_000412655.1 Myotis brandtii
GCAGGGCCCAGGCGGGGTGGGGTAGGGGGGCCTGCCGACCAAGCTATCTTTCTCCATGATGCTTCCAACTGCCAAACGCAGCAGGATCTGCTGGAATCACAGGCCCAGGAGAAGCTGCAGGAGCCAAATGCCTGCTGGTTTCAGTTACCTTGGGTGATGAGTTGAAACATGAAAGGTCCCTGCGTGTGGGACCCTAAGAGTAAGACCGAGGGCGGAGCCACAACACGGGGTTCAGCTCTAGCCTCCAAGCCCCGCATGTGGGCTCGGGTAAGCCCTGTCTGCGTCACCCCTCTGCCCATCTGTTTCTTCCTCTTCTCAGAAGAGGAGATGGAACCCACCCCAGAAGCTCCTCCGAGTTCTAACTGTTTATGGTCCTATAAGCCACGCGTCCTAACTAGACCCAGAAAGTTCCCGTTCCTGGCCGAAGGAACTGGAGGGTGTCTTTGGAGTAGACGAAACGACTCCGCACAGGCCACCGGAAGGCGGGCGCTGAAGGAGAGCTGCACTGTGATCGTTTCCTCTACAGGCCCTCTGCTCTTGGGGGTTAATCATGACAAGCAAACACCAGTCCCGCATATTTCCACACACCCACAAACACACCTCCAAAAAAACAAGAGCCATTTCAGAACCTCTGGTTAGAACAGATAGAAAATCTCATTCCTAAATAACACTTTAAGCCACCCACGGCCCCTAAAAACCTCACCAGCAAGTTCCACTCCACACTCCTGCCCCTCCTGGACCAGACCCCAGAGATGGGCCGTGGAGTCAGCGCTGAGCGGGCCACGCAAGGGCACGTGTTAAAAACAGGACTTCTAAGTTGGCGGGGGTGGGAGGTTGGGAGTCACACCTTGTAACACACTCCCCAAGTGACCCTGATGGCATTCGCGGTTTGGGAAGCTCTGGTCTAGAAAACCGCTCCTGAATCAGGGACCAAGGCAGCTGGCCCTTGGTCTGCCCATCCTTGCCATGACCACCTAGCACAGCACAACTTTCTGATGACAGCCAGGAAGGCAGGCAGGCCTGGCCCACCCAACAACAACAAGAAAGAAGGGGTTACCTCCCGACCAGCCTAGGGTTCAAGTCCAGTGGGTGCAGAGGTCAGGCAAAGGGCAACAGCCACGCTTTCCAGGCAGGGAGCCCGGCCTCAGGAGCCCGGCTGTTTGAGGCCCCGCACACTCCTGTCTGAGGGCAGGAAGGCAAGGGAGATGCTGCGCCCCGTGTGCCCGACGGGCTGCAGCTCACTCACTCTGAGGGCGGAGGCTTGGTCCTGGCCCATACGACAGATCTAAGGCGCCCTTTTCTTTGCCAGCCTTGTCCTGCCCGCCAGCTGCTTTCAGCGTCGGAAATTCCTCGGGAGAGAAGGATAAGAGTCGGCTTGAGCCCCTTAAACCTGTCGAGAAAACCGGAAAGACTATGGAGCCAGGGAGGTCAGCACCAAGGATTCTCCGCCTCAGCAATTCCAAGCACGCCGGCCACGCAGCCAGGAGTGCGGCGCCACATCGGCGTCAGGGCTGGCAGAGCACACTAGGGCTCCCCGAGGGCCCCCAGATGCTGACTGACACGCCTTCAGAATTAGCGCTTCCTCCCTGGGGCCAAGGCCAGGCCCCCAGAGCAGTGACTCTCAGGTGAGAGACTCCACAAAGCTTTAGGCCAAGACAACCCAGACCCAACCGGAATGGTCCCGAGAAGGCGTGCACCCGTCCTGCCCACCTCTTCCCACTTACCACCTTCGTGTCCTGCTGGCTTTCCATTCAGCTGTGCCCATGACTTTGGTCCACCTGGCACTGTATTTGTGTTCTGAAAAAGGAAGAGAATTAGAAGAGCCAGCCCCATCGGCCTGCTGACCATTCCCCAAGCACGTGGGAAGGCGTTCACGACCGCCGCCAGGTTCCACCACAAGGCCCACAAGTCCACGGCCACGTGCGAGTGGGATCAGCCACAGGAGCTCTGCCTTTTCCAACAGCATTCAGCTGACCAGACCCCCTTCCAAATGAAGGCAAAGCTACCACAGAGCTCGATGAGCAAAACCTCACCACTTACTGGATTAGGTACCAAATTAAATAGCTACCCTTTCCCATGACCCCTCCTCTCCAGCCACGCCCGCACGCACTCACAGCAGTGGCTGTCTCTTACCCTTAGTGCAGAGCTGACTGGGTCTAACAAGCCATTTACTTACAGGGAGTTGCCCTGAATGCTTGCCATGGTGGCTGGAATGCCCCCAGGTCTTGCCCAAAGGACCACATAAGGGGACCATGCAGCTGGGGTGGACAGTCCCCCCAGGAGGGCTGCACCTCCAGAGCCAGCAGGAAGCAGAGGGGCACCAAGGCCAACCCACAGCCTCCCATTTGGTGTCTATACGCAGCCAAAGGCACTAAACTGGACGAGGCACCTACAGGGCCAAGGAGGGGTTGCTATTATTGCCAGTGAACGTCATCCCAAGAGAACCGTACAAGCTCTGGGGTGAGGTTTTAGAAACGGAGTCTCCTCTCACCTCCTCTGCATATGAGAGAAAGCCAGGCAGCGGCCGAGAGGAGCTGGCTGAGCACTGGGCAGGGCCTGCGCTACTCCAGGCCGGGCTCCGAGACGGTCCCCAGCACAGTTTCTTTCAACAGACGCCCGGCCCCGCCCCAGTCTCTCCAGGGCTGAGGTCCAGGCACATGTTTTCTGTCAACCAGCTCCCAAGGCAAGTGTGCTGTGCAGCCGGGCTGACAAACGGGCTCCCAGTCTCACTGTTTCAGATTCTGAGAAACACGTGAATTCAACTCTACATACTCGGCAGACCCCGTGGATTCAGGCCAATGAATATGGGGGCTGACAAACGGGCTCCCAGTCTCACTGTTTCAGACTCTGAGAAACACGTGAATTCAGCTACGTACTCGGCAGACCCCGTGGATTCAGGCCAATGAATATGGAGCCTCACACGAATATGATTTTTCTCTTTAATTTCAAAAGTACGGTTTGGTGTTGTCGGGTGGGGTTTCCTTCTGGCAAAGCTATAAACGTCCCCACAGACGGGGGCTGGCGTCTCAGGCCTCCTGCTGCCAGGCAGCACGGCGAGACTGAAGTTCGGTGGTTGGAGTTGTTTTCAAGAGTCTGGTGAGTGCCAGGGGCTTGTCTAGGTTTCTTTTGACCTAAAATACTCAAGACTGTCATCTAGGTTTCTAGCCACCAGCTAAGCATGAGCCCTGCCGGTCTCTGGGACCCACCCAGCCTCCAATGGACTCAGTGTACCGTGAGCTCTTGCTCAGCTCGGTCACGCCTTTCTCTTCAGAAAAACATTTTAATGCATCAACAATAAGCGACGACTGCAGCTGGGCATTTCCCAAGGAGGCTCTGAGACGCGACTAGTCCCTAGAGACCTCGTTAAAAAGGTTTCCGAGGGCAAATCAATTTGGGGCCTGCTGTCCCTGCTGCCCTCTCTCAGTCAGGGTGCACATTAAAGACATCGAGAAGACATCCAACAGGAAAGGAGCTTCTAGATGTTATGTTCCAGACTCCCCTTCCCATGGCCGACCGCTTCCTGTCTGCTTATGGCACAGCTGGGGGCCCTGACCTCTGTATCTACCTGAGCGACTTCACCTTCACAGGAGTCAACAGACTCAAAGGAGGTGTCTGTATTCAGCCCTGTGTGGGGTCTTCTCCATCAGTTTGCCGTTGGTATAAGCAAGTCAAGCAAAGCCACCCTTCTTGGGGGCGGGCGTTAGGTGGCTTCGACATCTGGACATCAGGACAGGGGCTCCAGCACCTACCTCCTGACTGACTGGCTGAGTCGGTTTCTGTAAATTGGAGACAGATTTCTGCAAACCCGGCTGCGGCTGCAACTCCGGCGGCTGAGCGGCCGTCGCACTGGAACTAGACAGAGGCAGGACACACAGGGAGGATTAGATGTGGCACAGGCCACGACAAGGTCCCTCTGCATTTCCAAAAGCCACAGCTGCTCATCAGTGGCTCACTGGGAGCCAGAGCCCTCTGGCCAATAGGAGTACTTCCCCGGGAGACGCTTATGCTGGCAAATACCCCGTCTGCCGTCTACTCGCTGGCATCAACAGGGCAGAACAGGCCTCTGTCTGCAAACAGAGAGCTCATGTCAACAGTGAAGTCATGGAGGACCTGCCAATGGGGAAACTCAGTCACTGTAGGGAGGGGGCTCTGAGTCCCTTCCTCCTGACCAAGCCTCACAGCTCCTCAGGGGGCTGCCTGCTTTGAAACAGCAGATTAAAAAAAAACGGTTACCATCTCTTGGCTTGTAAAATATATTTGCTCATAGCAAAACTAAACTTATCAATACACGTAACAAATTTCTCATGATCTCATCCTCCAGAGAGAAACTCGAAGCAGATTTTTCTCAACATAACAGAGTATTTTTAACACAAGTGGAATAATGCCACACATACAATTCTGTAACTTTTTTACTTAATTTAACATCTTTTCATGACAATACATAGGGACCTACCTCTTTCTTTTAATGGCAGTACAATTGGATGACCATAATTTACCAATCTCCGTTTTTTTCTATTAAAGATACAACCGCAGTGAGCATTTTTGTATAAATATCTTTGTACACCTTTGCATAATTCAGTAGTGTAAGTTCTTAGGAATGGAATTGCTGCATCAAAGATGTTTTGAAGTTTAAAAGGTATTGCCAAACTGCCCTCCAAAGAGAAGCTGCATCAATGTACACCCCATAGGTCATCTTTACTTTTTAATCCTCACCGGAGGATATTTTCCCATTGATTCTTAGAGTGGAATGGAGAGAGAAGAGAGAGAA
>NW_005370733.1:978032-979529 GCF_000412655.1 Myotis brandtii
GGGGAGGGGGAGGGGGAGGGGGAGGAAGAGAAATATCAATGTCAGAGACCCATTGACTGGTTGCCTCCCCACTGGCCTTGACCTGGGAATTGAACCCGTGACCCTTCTGTCTACAGGTCAACCCTCTAACCACTGAGTCAAACTGGCCAGGGCCCCACAGGTCATCTCTTGAGAAGATAACGAGAAAGGGTCCTGAGGAGATTTCTGCTGACTCAGCAGCCTTCCAGTCACTCTTCTATTCAAGCTTCTACCGGGCAAGATGCGAGGTCAGCCATCCACTCGCCAGAGTCCACCCACTGCTGGAGCTCCCGCTGTAAGCTCAAGTCCAATCCGACACGACACTCACTCTCCCCGGGTTCACTTCACCCAAGTAACTCATCACCATCGTGACCATTCCAACATGAAGGCCGCCGACCCTCTCACATGACCTTCTACCCAAAGCAGGAGCGTCCAGGCAGTGCTGCCTCAGTGCTCCCCGCTAAGCACTTGCTCCCCCTCCCACCCCTCAATATGCCCAAGGAGGGCAGGCCCAGCAGCAGCAGAGACCCAGGGCCGGGTCTGCTGCCTCCCGTCTCCACACTCACCCCTCCTCCCAGCAGACATGCAGCACCACAGCCTCATGAAAGCTGCAACGCTCTGGCCAGCGCTGCGTGAGAACAGGTACAGGGAGGGAGCGGTGCTGTCCTCTCTCTAGAATTTTCCGTAGCACGGGCATTTCAAGGCCTGTGTTGAAATGTGTCATATCCATTTCTCTAGAGTTTGTCGTGTCCGCCATTTGATTACAATGACGACAGTGGCTGGCATCTGCCACGCGCTTCCTCCGGGCCAGGCTCTGTGCTAAGTCCCTGGCTGTGTTCTCTCATCTCTTGTAACTGCCCCTGGAGCCAGGAATATTCTTACTTCACAGGACAATGAAGCTCAGAAGTCAAATGATTCTCCAGGTGCCATAAAGCTAACGGGCCGCTGGCTGGGCATCCCGCACACCTGTCCGGTCCAAATTCACACTAAACCATCAGCCAGCGTGATGCCCAAGCAAACTGTCAGAAAAATGTTAAATGGCGTTTAGGACGCTACTGTGGTTACTGCTACTTTAAGATCTGACTGATTATTTGCTCGCTCTCTCCACCCTGCCCGGAGCAACTACAGAGAAGTTTCACAAAAGCTGGTGTGGCCGTTTCCAGGGAGAGGGAAGGACGCTCGTCAGCAGCTGTTCCGGATCCCGAGCACCAGCAGCCGGACCGTGAGATGCAGGGCAAGAGGTGCACGGGCCGGGACCGGGGAGCGTTCATCCCACACAGGCTCACCTCGGCCAGAGGTTTCTGTCCCCTCCATCCTCTTCCCTGGACGCCCCTACCACTGGCCGGAGCCCCGTCAGGACACAGCTGGGGGCTCAGGCGCCGGGGAAGGCCCGGCTCTGTGCCCCGCACACAGTGGTGCTGCTTCCCTAACGACTTCCGTGCCAGACCCGGGTCACGAGGCTGCGGGCTGCTCTCCCTC
>NW_005370733.1:979807-982304 GCF_000412655.1 Myotis brandtii
CAGGGACCCCAGAACGGAGCGTGCAGGCGCCAGCTCTGCCCACAGAGGCTCGTCGGGAACTGGCTCCGAGTGGCCGCATGTGCGCCGGCGGCTGATGGGCCTTTTCTAATGAGGCACCGGGGGCTGGTCACGGGGACCAGGCGGCCCACAGAAACGCTGCTGCACTGGCTCCGAGAGGCAGGAAAACGGCAGGCAGGGAGGAGAATGCAGGCAGCAGGTCCCCAGCGCCGCCCGTGCGGGCAGGGAGGTGCCGGAGCCGCCTGCCCTCTGCTCTCACCTCTTTGGGTCTTGCTGGTCCTGCTTGTTTGCCCATCCCGTCCCGTCCTTGGGTACGATAACGATGTTGGGGTCGTTTCCTTTGTTTTCAGACTTCAAGCTCGGCAGGTTTGCGGGCGGTGGCATGCGCCGGGCTGTGGCAACTTTCCCGAGACTCTGTAAGCCATGTCTAGGAATTACTGCAGGGAGACAGGGAAGGAAGCAGATAGCGCACGGGCAGGGGACAGGCCAGAGGCCAGATCATTCAGCTGCTCTTTCAAACCCCAAGTGATCGTGACAAAGGCAACAGAACACACACGAGGGGTGGCCCCGCCAGGGAAACAACAGCATTGCCCAGTGGTCACGTTAGTCACGTGACAAGCCCTTCGCCAAGGCCTTGGAAGACACGGAAGCTTCCATTTCCACAGCGGGCAGAAGGCTAGGAGCTGAGGGCCCAGAAACCTTGGGCCCACACGGCAGGCACCTCTCTGCAAGAGGAGATACTCTGGCCTCGTTACAGTGCGACTGAAAGGACCAAGCCCTGCCGAGCCCCCGCCAAGCCTGGGCATTCATAAACCCTCCTGGGGGAGGGATAGCATCGGCAGGAATTTTTCCCACCACATTCCAGAGTCCTGGAACCATGAAATCTAAACCGGGTAAGTCTAATGCAAATTAAGCTCCATTCTAACCACCAGGCTAAAAATACCCCTGGTTTCAGTAAGATAAGATAGAGGGGGAGCAGCCCCCCACAGCAGTCAGGGTATGAAATCAGACCTCACACAGGAGCGGGGGAGGCTGCTGCCCAGAACTACCGGGTGACCCCTCCCTGCCCACAGGAAGGACTCTGGGCTGCCACGGTCCTGGACCAGGAGGTTCTCACTGAAGGGAAAGCGGGAGGGCCTGGCCCCGACCCCGGCTCTTACCTGAGGATCTGATTGCGTCTACTGATTTTCCTTTATACTTATCAAACAGGCTGAGCGTCGAATACTTGCTTTTCCCATCCTTGCCCTTGGTTATTTGCCCCAAACGATCGGACATTGCGATGAAATGTCATCTAGTAAGGAAATTTTTCTCGGCACCGCCCCGATCTGCCTTTGAAATGGAAAAAAAAAAGTGTGTCAATCCACCGAACCTCTGATCCAGTGAGTAAATCCTTTAGGAGTCATGGATCTCTTCGCAGATCTAAAGAGAGCTGTCGACTCTCCCTAGAAACCACCCTTGCCTCGCAGGCAGTTTAGCTCCCATTCAGAGCTTTCTGTCCACTCGATCGCCCAACACTCACCTTCCCCCTTACCTGCTCCCTCTGAAATGACCCAAGGCTACTGCTCATCAACAACAGAAATGTCAGCTCTCACAGCCTGGGTGCCTCAGCCTCTCCAGGAAACATCAACAGTAAGACGGGCAGAACAGGGAGGGAGGTACACGACCCAACGGAAGGACAAGCATAACCAATCCACGGGAGGCAACTAAAGGCAGTGTCACCCGGGAACAGGCGGGTGTGTGCACTTTTCCAAGTAAAGAACCAGCACCAGGAGAGAAAACGTGCCCAGGCCACGAGAGGGGCCCTCTGCGAGGCAGGCGCGGGGACCAGGAACAAGTGCCCCCAGAAAGCCGCAGAGTCCGCGGAACTGAGTCTTTAGATAAGACAGGGACTGAGGCTTCCAAACATCAAGAAATCGTTGTCTTGCTCCCATTTGGTATTTCTGATGCTTTCCCCCCGAAAGGTACAAATGACGTTCATAGTACAACTATTTCAGATCCAGAAGCAATTACTCCTAGAAACACAGTTCTAAACCAGCTGTACCAAAACATCTCCTTCTCCAGAAAACCCAAGCACATTCAAGTGAAATCCTGGCTGCTGTTTGGCTTCAAGGCCATTAACTGTGGAAATAAAGAATACTCCCTCCAGCCCAGCCGGCGTGGCTCAGTGGTTGAGCATCGACCTATGAACCAGGAGGTCACGGTTCAATTCCTGGTCAGGGCACATGCCTGGGCTGCAGCCTCGATCCCCAGTGTGGGGCGTGCAGGAGGCAGCCAATCAATGATTCTCTCTCATCAGTGATGTTTCTATCTCTTTCTCTCTCTCCCTTCCTCTCTGAAATCAATAAATATATATTAAAAATAAATAAAAGAAAACATCTTAAAACAAGCACTTTCAAAGGTCCCCCATCCCGGAAAAGGCTAAAAGCTCGAGCAGGGGTCCAAATAGGACCCACCAAAAGGCGTGGGGGGGGGGGGGGGG
>NW_005370733.1:982328-1000241 GCF_000412655.1 Myotis brandtii
CTTTTATCGGCCAGGAGTTACTCCATGGACTCTGCTAGGGCTGCTTTTCGCCCTCAGCCCCTGTGGACATGCTGCCGCGCATGGCAAAGGCACTCTGCAGGGGGATTAAATTAAGGGTCTTGAGATGGGAGACCATCCTGAATTACCCAGGTGGCCCGATGTCATCACAGGGTCCTTAGAAGCGGGAGGCAGGAGGGGGGTCAGGGGCGTGGCAGTGGAGTGATGCTCTTTAAGATGGAAGAGGGCGGCGGGCAGAGAAGGGGGGCCTCCAGAAGCCGGGAAAGGCAAGAAAACAGACTCGCCCTGGAGCCTCCAGAGGAACAGGTGCTGTGGACACCTCGATTCCACCCCAGCAAGACCTTTCACACTCCGACCCCATTTGTGTTGTTTTATGTCACTAAACTTGTGGTAATGTCCTACAGCAGTGGTCGGCAAACTGCGGCCCCTTGAGTGTGGCTCTTCCACAAAATACCACGTGCGGGCGCGCACATACAGTGCGATTGAAACTTTGTGGCCACACTCAAGGGGCCAAAGAGCCGCATGTGGCTCGCGAGCCGCAGTTTGCCGACCACTGTCCTACAGCAACAAGAGAAACCAAACACGCTCATTTATTCAAGAAATTTGTTGTTGTTGTTGTTGTTAATCATCACCTGAGGACGGAAGAGGGAAAGATAGAAACATCGATGTGAGAGAAACACATCAATTGGTTGCCTCCTGCACAAGCCCCGACCAGAGCCCGGGCTGGGGAAGAGCCTGCAACTAAGGTACCTGCCCTTGACCAGAATCGAACCCAGGACCCTTTGGTCCGCAGGCCGACGCTCTATCCACTGAGCCAAACCGGCCAGGGCTATTGAACGTATTTTTATTATGGGCCTGGGATATCCACAGCAGAGGACAAGCTGCACACAACCCCCAGCTTACGACGTCCAGCCCACAGAAACGAGGGGCCCGCCCACAGTCAGTGGGGCTAATTACAAGAAGTTTGCTCTGGAATCTTTCACTCGGGCACAATGATGAAAACTGCTAAACTGCAGCAACATCTGGGCTGTCCCCGGCCAAGGCTTTCACCTGACCACTGGCCCTACAAACATTTCTAAATAAAACCAGTGGTGCCTCCTTCTTACCCACACACCGGGCAGGACTGCAGGTTGAACGTCATTAATTTAAATTTACATGACTAGTTCTTACTAAATTAAAAACCACATTGGCAAAGGCAAGAGAAGGCAAAATCATTTACCAGCCATTCTGGATCATCAAATGTCCACATTAAATGTTATTATGCCTGCTTACTAAAAATCAAGTGTCTTTTAATTCTGAAACTTGACAGAAAGCATGCATTCTATAGCCACTGCTCAAGAGGCTTCCTAAAATCCAAGGCCAAACTCCTGCCAGTTCACGCATTTCCCTTAGACTCCGCCCTGGGCAGAGTTAGACTGGACACTCTCAGTCGTCTTCCTGGGGACAGGACCCTCCTCTGAGAACTCACCGGTCCCCACCCCCACCGCCAGGAAGTGCTAGGAGACTGGCAGCCCGGCCACACCTGCATTGGCATCGCTGAAAAAGAGAAAGAGAAGAAAACCTGGCACACATGAGCCACTCTCCTGGGAGGTCAGAATTGTGTCTGTGGGTGTGAGATGCTTGAACCTTGTCCTCTCAGCAAACACAACCATTCGCCAAGTAGTAACTGAGCACCTACTGTGTTCAGATGAAAAGCTTCCCACCAGAGAGCCAGGAAACCAGACGGAGAACATACCGCACCGGGGTCGGCACTAACCCTGCAGGCGCCATGTTCTTAGAGAGCCTCCCCCCACTTTGTAACCAAGCTTCGCACTAGCTGGGCACGCTGCTGGCTTCTCTGGACCTCCGTCTCCCCATCTAAGACTCGATTCCAGACGTGCCAGCCAGTTCCAAACGCTGGTGATCCACAGCCATGGAATCGCAAATGCTTCACTGTCAAAGCAGCTCTCGTACCACTTCTGGGGCTGGAGCCTACATTCCTACACAAACCCGGCGCTGCCAGACAGTGCAACTGAGTCACCATTGCTATGGCAACGGCGCCCGTGGGGGAGGAGCTGACACTGTTCATCTTCGCCTTCCACAGCAAGGCTGCACAGAGGAGGTCTTCCCGCCCAGCTTCCCCTTGGAGCAGGATTGGCAAGGTTCAGTCAGACCCAAGAGGAACATGCAGTGGAGGCCTCCAGGGCCCGCCAAGCATAAGCAGCGTTACAGACTCACACGCCGGCCTCAGAGCACACGAGGGGTCGTTCCCGAGGCAGATTTCACTGGACCCAGATTCAAACTACAGATACAATCACTCCGTCTCCCCCAATTGTAGGGAGTGTCATATTTGGGGCCTAGCCCAGCCCCACACCCATCTGGCTCCTCCGCCTGCCCCCCTGGTTTCCACAAACATCAGGCCAGGAGCACTAGCTGTCAGTAGGGATTTAAACAGCTTCCAAAGATCCGCTGAATGTCTGTCTGTCTCATCTGCCTGTCTCTCTTTCTCTCTTACACACACACACACACACACACACTCCACTCGCCTCCTCCCAGGGCAGAAAGAAGTGCAGCAAACAGCTGGGCAGCTGGGTGTGATTCATGAGCGGGTTGAGGTGAGAGAAGGCATTTCTCCGCAGGTCAGAGGCGAGCTCATTCAGGCATGACTCACACTGGGATCCGAGGGACGAGACCTGGCTGAGAGGCCCAGTCCTCGCGGGCAGGCACAGAACCAGCCTGCGCGTAGCCTCCGCATTCATGCTGCTTTCCCTCTCTATTGTGGCAACAGGATGCATTTTTGGTTTCCCCCCCAAACAAAATCTAACTGGGATCCTCAGTGTCACATATAAAACAGATGCGAGCCCCCAGCGCCCTGCCTGGGGGAGGCCCGCCTGCGAGCCAACCTCCTTGTAACCCTCCTTCCCGAGGCGCCGCCATGGGGGCCAAGAGCATTTTGAAATGGGTGGCCATTGGGCAGAGGAAACAGCGCCTAAAGTCCAGGGCAGATAGCTTTGGGGAATGAAGAAAAGGACATTTAAGAACAATTTCAGGTCTGCGTGTTTTGGCAAGTCATCTAAAGACCTGCTCTGAGAGGGGCAGGCTTCCCTGGAACAAGACAACTCCAAACATTCCCAGCAAAGGCACTTCACACCAAGCCTGCCTCCCCAGACAGCAGTCCCACCTGTCAAACAGGTTGCGGGACTGCCTGCTCGCTGCCCCCGCTCCCCCTCCCCTCGAGAAAATCGCCCTGCACTCCCTCTTATCGAAAGCCATTTCCGGTACAGGATTAACTTCACTCTGCACTTGGGTACCAGCCAGTGTCAGCCACCCAGCCAGACAGGCAATTGGGGATGGCCTTGGGATGGCTGTAATTCCCTGGGGAGCCACTGCAGCTACCCAGTCAGGGCTGGGGACAGTGGCCTCCAGCATTCCTGAGAGCCAGGCACCCTGCTGAGCACCCAGGCCTCACTGAGGACCCCTCACAACAGTTCTTTCTAGAAGATACTACTGTCATCAGCCTGCTTTAACGAGAAGGACACCAAGATGCAGTCAGAATATGGAAGTAACTCGTCCAAGGTCACAGGACTACCTAGTGTTGGGCTTTAAGCCCAGGGAGGACATGACCAGCCTCAGACCTTGTGCCCAGAGGACCCGACTCCCGGCCGCTGCTGCTTAGCTGTGGGAGGGCAAGTGCACAGACAGGAAACAGACGCACTGGTTCTGAGGTCAGTCCGCCCAGGCTGAAGGCAGCCCCTGGCAAAGTCTCCAAATACTAGCCTTTCCTTCCTCCCGGTGCTGCCACAGCCAGCTCCACACCAGGCACCTCCCAGCTCCGCACAGGTCTCCCCGGTGCCAGGAACACTGGTCACAAACACCTCCTGGTGTCTCGAGCATCCTCAACCCTCAGGACACCAGACGCATCACCACATGGCCCGTTCCTGCAGACACCAATGTTGACAAAGGGCCCACTGCGTGCTCCAGCCCAAGGCTGCCCTCCAGGGCCCAGACCCACCATCTGCCAAACCGAGTTCAGCACATGTGCCACGGCCGAGGCGCGAGGATAGCCCGGGCCTGAGCGCGGGAGAAAGGCAGGCGGGGGGTCCGCACAGAAGGAATGGAAAGCTCCTGCCGCCGGACCGCACACCGAGAAGCCCGACCCAACGGGCCAGCGCCAGCTCCGGGAGCAGCCAGGCGCTCAGGAAGGTGTGGTCATTAGCGCGCTCGCTACGTCTCACTCGAAACGTAAGGGACCCTCAGCACGAGGTCCGGGTGGAGGATCAACCACCAAGTCCACCCTCTCCGACAGGCCAAGGTCTGGCAAACGAGAACCTGCACGTCAGGCAGACGCCATACACTCCCTGTGCTCAGACGTCCACGGAGCACGAGGCATGCGGCCTCCGAGCCGCCCGGTGCTGGGGTGCTGGGGTGCTGGGGTGCGGAGGCACCGAGCACCAGTCCTGGGTGGGCTCCACAAGCGCCTCTGCAAAGGGCCAGAGAGTACGTGCGGCACTGCGGGCCACAGGGCCTCCACGGCCACGGCTCAAGCCTGCCCATGCGCAGCGCACATCCACACAGGGCACGGCTGTGCCCCGCATAAGCTCCCTCCCGCGGACGGAGGCCGGCGGATTCGGGGCTGCAGCTGGCTGGCCTCTAGTCTGAAGGGAGAAGGGGTGTGGGAAGGAATGCATTACCATGACATGACATTACCACTGCCACAGAAAGGGTTCCATTGGGCACCAGATGGGGCGGGAGGAGGGCCAGTGGGGAACCCTAGCTGGGTCTGGCAGGGGGACTGGTGCTGCCTCACTCAGCAACAGCAGCAGCATATACCCCACACCCCACACGCGCACCCCACTCCACACTTGAGCTGTCAGAGGCTCCCTACAGGCACCCGTCAGGAAAGCAGGCTGTCTCTGGAGAAGCCAGGCGTCCACCTTCCCCAACTCCCTGGCAGCCAGGAGCGGGCCATCTGGGGAGCTGAGCCCAGGCTCGGTTTGCAGCACAGGCAGCCCTTCTACCTGCAGAAGCCCGGTGTCTTTAGGAAAGGTATGTGGTGTCCTGCAGATTACAGACAGCCCCAACCTGTCCCAGAATCAGCTGCCTGAAAGCAAGGCCTGCGGGACAAGGGGTGGAAGTGGGGTCCTGGTGACCCAGCGCTCCTTACGGAAGACACCAGCCACCACCAGGAGGCCACGCCCCCTGAGGAGACAGCACCTTGGGGAAGCAACCGAAATTCAAAATAAGAAACAAGGCCTGTGCTGTGGGGACCAAAGCACTCCTCACCCGTCTCCTGCACACCTGGGTTTGCAAGCCCCAGCCTGGCCTCCCTCAACCAGAGTCGGCTCTCACTGCCAGAACCACGCCACAGCATGAGCACCTGCTCACACGCCGTCATTCCTCCCGCTGTCCAGCGGCAAGTCCAAACCCTCTAGCCCAGTGGTCCTCAACCTTCCGAATGCCGCGACCCTTTAATACAGTTCCTCATGTGGTGGTGACCCCCAACCATAACATTATTTTCGTTGCTACTTCATAACTGTAATGTTGCTACTGTTATGAATCGTAATGCAAATCTCTGATATGCAGGATGTATTTTCATTGTTACAAACTGAACATAATTAAAGCACAGTGATAAATCACAAAAACAATATGTAATTATATATGTGTTTTCGATGGTCTTAGGCGACCCCTGTGAAAGGGTCGTTCGACCCCCAAAGGGGTCGTGACCCACAGGTTGAGAACCGCTGCTCTAGCCGAACACACTGGCCCGAACCGCCACCCAGCCTCATGCGCCGCCCACCCCCCCCCCCCCCCCCCCCCGCCTCTCCAAAACACACAGTTTGCATCTCACCTCTGCCCCACAGACGAAGGCCTGTTTCCTCGGGGGTTAAACAGACGGATACCATTAGCCACCTCCCGGGGGTCGTCAGGAATAAAGGAGAGAACAAGTGCAACAGGGTGACCAGTGACCGTGCCCGCCTGCCCTGAAGGCTCTCTACCAATGGCAGCCATTGCCCTGGCTCCACGCTGTTGGCCTCTCAGCTGCCCGTCCACTGTCACCCTTACAACAGCTCATCCCTCCAGACTCCTGCGCACAGAGAGGCCTCCAGTTCCCGCACACCCTGGGCGCGGCGCCCTGGTGCCCCTGCTCCCACCTTCTGTGTTCCAGCCCCCACTCTGGCGCATCAAGCTTAAGGGCTACGAGGCAGAGCACAGACCTTCAAAACCAGAAGATCAATTCGCGGTGCCGAGGATCCGTCGGTGGACCCCTCGATTAATTCCCAGGAGACAGACACGCACTGAATTCTCAGAAAACCCTCCTGAGATCAGCTCTCCCCTGTGGCTGCATTGTAAACAACACCAAGCTGCCCCGTTTCGGGGCTCCCGCCTCAGCACCAGCAGCACGGCCCTCAGAGCAATCCCACTGGCATTCCACACCCGGCGGCCTCAGGGAGGTGGGGGACCCTGCTCACTGGGTATCCCTAGCGTTTCAGTAACAAAGGAACGTGTGCTTGATGTGGAAAAGCTGCAAAGCTTTACAAAACCCAGGGAATGCCACCGTGACCACTCCTGGCAGGTCTCCCGGCACCAGGACAGTCCCATTCCGGGGCCCTGGGGCCGCAGGCTCATGGTCGGCCTCCTGTACTCGCGGCTATGCTGTGCTTGCTTCCTGTTTCAAAGGAGTTCAGCAATGAAGGTCATACAACACTGGCCGTAAGTTCTAAGCGGCTTTGCTACTTGTTTTTAAAATCATGAAGGTGATTTTCAGGAGAGCTTAGAGGAGACGGCAGGCAGGCCGGCCGGGCAGAGGCAGAGGCACCCACAGGGGTGTCCCGGTGCCAGCGACTTTCCCACAGGAATGATGTCACCTGGAGCCGCTGGGCTCTGGGCACCAGAGGACAGCTTGGTAGGCAGCCTTTCGTGACGTCAGGAGAAAGTGTTCCCTCCACCTTCCCAAACTCCCGTCCTCGCAGAGACAGGGTGGTTCTGCCCTCCACCAAGTAACAGCACTGCTGTCACCGACACGCAAACCGCCTCCGAGCCAACCAGCCCTCCCCCAGGGTGTCGGCAGGAGCCAGGGGGCCCCAGCGGCCTCAGCCCCTTGGTTGGCTGTTTCACTCAGTGGGGACAGGACGTGTGCAGAAGGCCCTGGGAGGATAGAGAACATGGTCACAGGTGCAGCACAGAGAAGGGATTCTAGAGGGCGCACACCTGCCCTTCCGGCCGCACTCTGCACCTGCAGGCCCCTCCCTTCTCAAGAGCTGCTGAGCGGAAGGGAGGAGTTCACTCTCCATCTATCTATAAAAATAAAAGCGCAATATGCTAATTAGACCAGCCGACCTTCCGGATGAAGCCAGGGCTGCTAGGGAAGCCCGGGTCCCGGGTGCCAGAGGGAAGCCGGTGCCGGCAGCCAGGGAAGGCAGGCCTACTCTTGCACGAATTTCATGCATCAGGCCTCTAGTATATATATAAGGAGCTGGGAGCAAATGACCAGATGTCCCCACCCGCCCTGGCAACTCTGCAGCCTCTACAGCACTGACCTTCCGGATGAAGCCAGGGCTGCTAGGGAAGCCTGGGTCCCGGGTGCCAGAGGGAAGCCGGTGCCGGCAGCCAGGGAAGGCAGGCCTACTCTTGCACGAATTTCATGCATCAGGCCTCTAGTATATATATAAGGAGCTGGGAGCAAATGACCAGATGTCCCCACCCGCCCTGGCAACTCTGCAGCCTCTACAGCAAATGGTAGCTCTAGCTGACACAAGAAACGAGCATGACTGATCATGTGAGAAAAGCGGCCGAGCGGCATAATCAACACATATAACACGATGACTCAAACACGTGTGCGTAAATATGTACACACATCCCAGAAATGGCCCTGAATTCCATTCCATTCGGTTCATAGAAACACCATTTAGAATACAGAGGGTCCTGATTAAGCAAGGCAGGACCACAGGCATCTATGGCTCACCCTTCCAAACCCCTAAAATGAAAGTAAGTCTTAGCTGGCTTGGCTCAGTGGATAGAGCATCGGCCTGAGGACTGAAGGGTCCCGGCTTCGATTCCGGTCAAGGGCACAAGCCTAGGTTGCAGGCTCGATCCCCAGTAGGAGGTGTGCAGGAGGCAGCTGATCAACGGTTTTCTCTCATTGATGTTTCCATCTCTCTCTCCCTTTCCCTTCCTCTCTGAAATCAATAAAAGTATATTTTTTTAAAAAATGAAAATAGACAACAAAGAGAACCCAAAAGACAGGGCCAATGTGGGCAGGGGCAGACAAAGAACAGACAGGAGCGGCAATAGGTTTGGCAGACTGGAGGGTCCTGCAGACGGAGGGCTGCAGACGACAGAGCTGTAAGGGCAAAGCTGCAAGCGGGGTGGTGGGGACTGAAGGTGGGAGCCAGGGAGGGGCTGCACCTGCCCAGCTGGCCTCCCACATCCAGTCTCTCCTTCTGGGTAAATTAAACAGGATAAGTCCGGGCTGGAGAACACCAGCGTCAAAGTGGATGGGGTGAGGAGAGAAGCTAAAACGAGAAGTGAAGTAAAACTGGGGTAACCAGTCACGGCAGCTGCAGGCCCCTCTGCTGCTGGCCTCACAGGAAGGCGGCAGACAGACATAGCTCGTCCCTCTGTCCCCCACGCCCAGGGCAAAGGCAGGGGTCTTCTCTTGAAAACCTTTACACAGACGCTTGAGGCTCAAGAAAAAAGGCCAGCCTCCCAGTTTCCAATCAGCTGTGCGTGCCCAAGACCACAGACATCCGAGACCTCGACTAGAAGACCGACCACGTAAACAAAGAACTGAGAGGAAACAGACAACGCCAGAAACCAGAGTTCACAAAATAAATCACATAAATTAATATCCGCAGAAAATCCAGAAGATTCTGCACCCACGCAACCAAAACAGGGTTTTTTTCCTTAAGGGACAATCCGAAACCAGAAAGCCTCAGGGAGGATTAAACACTGAGAGCCGAAGCCCTGCAACCTCAGGTTGATCATAAGCGACATGTCAGACGGAGCCCCGCTGCGGGCAGTGTATGAACACCGGGTGGTGCTCCTGAAAGCAGGGTCATGGGAAACAAGGAAAATCTGATAACTCACCATCCAGAGCAACTACGAGACACGGCGACTAGCGGTGGCAGCTGGAACAAGGGCGTCGGGTGAAAGGAAGGAGACCTGGATGGAGCGCGGACTTTAGTTCATAACCCTGTATCGGCTGGTGAGTCAGCTGGGACATACGCACACACTAAGGTAAGACCTTTAGGACGGGGGAGACTGGAGCAGGGTATACAGGAACTCCAGCTTTCCTGTAACTCCACACTTATCTAAATCCATAGAACGAATGGAAGAATACAGTCAATGAAATCTCAGAAAAATTAACAAGGAGATGAATGCTAGTCTCTCCTCCACTCAGAATTAAAGGACTAACCCAGGAGTTTGAATTTCACTAGGAGTCCCCGAAGCACGGAGAAAAAACAGAGGGGAGGAAATGATCAAATAAAAATTACAAGAAAAATTCCCAGAGTCGAAGTCCTCAAGAGCAAGTGCTCAGAATAACAGATATAAAAAGAACACAAGGTACGATGTGAAGTTTCATTACATTGTGGCTGAAGAACGCACAGCCTCTGAAAGCTCCCCCGACCCCCAACCCCGCCACCGCCAAAAGGTCCAGGAAGAGCCAGCAGGATGCAACGCCTCCTCCCGGGCAGCAGCAGCGTGTTGCTCCCAGCAGCATCCCCTTCCGGGGAAATTATTTTCAGTCCAGAACCCAATACTCAGCTGGCCAGATCAACTATGGGGACAGAAAGGGACTTTTCCAGATTCATACAAGGACTCAAAGAAGAAGAGAGCAAAGCAAGACAGAGGCCAATGTCACAGGGGCCACGCCTGCCTTTCTTCTTCCCAAGAGAAGGAATCTCGTCCTGCCCCAGGCAGCCCTCGGGCCTAAAGGGGCTGACCCGCCCCAGCTGGGGTGGAGGGGAACATGCCTGGGCTAAGAGAAAAGCGCCCGACAGCTAGTGACTGGCTCGGAATGACCCACCCAGGCAAGACACCTGGTTCCTTAGCGACAACATGGAACGCTGGACCCACCAACCCACCTGCAACCTGCGCACCTCTGGACTCCACTTAACGGAGCCGGAAGCCTCTAGCCCAGGGGTGGGCAAACTTTTTGACTCGAGGGCCACAATGGGTTCTTAAACTGGACTGGAGGGCCGGAAC
Source organism: Myotis brandtii (assembly GCF_000412655.1). NCBI lineage: Eukaryota > Metazoa > Chordata > Mammalia > Chiroptera > Vespertilionidae > Myotis > Myotis brandtii. The sequence continues at coordinate 992,532 of NW_005370733.1, forward strand.
AAAAGCATGGATGGAGTGTTTGTGTGAACTAATATAAATTCAAAGTAAACATCATTACATAAAAGGGTACGGTCTTTTTTTTTTTTTTAGTTTTATTCATTTCAAACAGGCCGTAGTTTGCCCACGGCTGCTCTAGTGAGCTGTTGTGTAAAGCAGCTTTAAACAGCTGCTGATGTTTGACACTCAGATCTCCCAACTGATACCCACGGGATCCAGGAAACAAGAGGTCCAGCAGGGGGAGTAAACACAAGTCCCAGCATGACAACCAAGGAAGCCCAAGAGAGAGGCAGCTGCACCACAGGCAGAGCGCGCTGTCCAGGCAGGAGAGCAGCCGTCCAGGCAGGAGAGCGCCGTCCAGGCAGGAGAGCGCCGTCCAGGCAGGAGACAGCCGTCCAGGCAGAGTGCAGCCGTACCGGAGGGCTGGGAGGGGGCCTCCAGGACTCGGAGGAGCTGAGAGGTTATCTGACAGAGCTGCGCCATTAGCAAACAGCATTTGTTGCACTTTCTTGGAGCAGATGTAAAATGTAGAAGACACAGTTTTCTGAGTGACTTCATCAGTCTTTTCCAGTTTGGCAGTGTCCTAGTAAGGAATTTTGTCTTCTCCAAGACGGTAACGAGATTCTCCGATGTTTTCTTCTAGCCGCTTCGTTGTTTCATCTTTCCTGTTGGGCTCTGTAAGCTCAAAGTGCTTGTGCATATGAGGCAGACTTTCCCCACATGGAGAATCTAATGTCCCCAGTACTTTGTTTGAAAGGGCCATCTTTTCCCTTTGTCATGTGACGCCTTTGACATAAATTAAGTGACTGCTCACGTGCAGTCTGTTTCGAGGCCTCCACTCCACTCTCTCAGCCCCTTTGTCTAGCCTTCTGCCAGCGCTGCGCTGCATCCGTGACTGCGCTGCTACAAAACCTTGACATCTAGTAGGACGCGCCCCGCAGCTTTGCTCTTCTCCTGGCAACGCTTTAATTGTTCTTGGCCCTTTCATTTCATACAAATTTCAGAATCAGTTTGTCAATTTCCAAACAAAACAACAACAGAAAAGCCTGCTGGGAGTTTGACTGAAATTACAAGGCCTCTAGAGATCATTTCTGGGGAAAACCACCATCTTTACAAAGCCAAGTGCCCGTGAGTATGTGGAGCAAGGACATGTCGCGTGCACTACTGGTGGCCATGGCACCTGGTACAACCACTGGAAAACTGGCAGCTGCAGTGACCTGTGACCCAGCAATTCCATTCCTGCATTTACACCCAACCCAACATGTGCACGCAGGTATCCAGGGCCAGGTGCAAGAATGAACAGCTCAGAATGGAAACAAGCTACAAATCTACCACCAGCCAGAAGGAATCAATATTGTATGCACATAAGGGAATACTATTCACAAGATCAAATACATTTACACACAACTACAGGGGTGAAACTCACAAATATAACATTTCATAAAGAACCAGGCACAGCCCTGGCTGGTTTGGCTGGGTGGATGGAGCGTCAGTGGACTGATGGGTCCCTGGTTCAAGTCCGGTCAAGGGCACATGCCCGGGTTGTAGGCTCGATCCCCTGTAGACCCCGTAGCACCAGAAGGAGCCAATCAATGATTCTCTCTCATCATTGATGTTTCTATCTCTCCCTTCCTCTCTGAAATTAATTGAAAAAAAAAAAAAAAAAAGACAAAAAAGATCAGGTTGTGGGCTCAATCCCCGGCCCTGGAGGCAACTATTCAATGTGTCTCTCTCACATCCATGTTTCTTCTCTCTGTCTCTCCCTCTCCCTTCCACTCTCTCTTAAACATCAATGGAAAAATATCCTTGGGTGAGAATTAACAAAAACAAAAAATAAAATGTACCCAGGAACTGGCAAATGAAAGAAATATATGGCACAAAGCTCTATTTCAGTTTCTCCTTCCTTTTCTACCTGCAAATAATGGTGAATTAGCAAGTGAGAAGGACTTTGCAAATGCCACCAAAATCTATGTCTGTTTGTAAAATCTGATTTCGTAGAGAACAGAAATTGGAGATGGCATTTGTAATGGCCTGTTCCTTGTAACCAAATCAACAGAGCGTTTCTGAGGGCCACTGACCCAGAGCCAGCGCCAGGTGATTAAATCGGCGGATTCATGTGAACCACTGGGCCCGGCACCAGGACCGGGCACTCAGGATGGCTCCTGGCAGGGGAAGCTCTCGCCAGGAAAGAGCCAATACTGCTCCGCGCCCAGTCCTGGCCCTGAACTTCCCCACGGGCATGTCTGTTCTCTAATTTGTATATTAGTTATCTTTGTAACTGACAAATACCACCAACACACATTCGCTGTAACCAATTCAAGTGATACAAAGCAAGTCAACCCAACTCAAAAAGTAACCCGTTAACTTGGTGGGTACCCTCCGCCCCTTTACCATTTTATATAAACCTATCAGTAGTTTGTGGTCTTCAATTCTCATTGTATAAATGTGGGAAGGTACCACTGTGCTGCAGCTGTGTTACACTATACTGTTAAGTAACAAACTACATTGTAATTGCATAGAACATGGATGCTTTCTTCTCTGAATATAACTATGGCCGTCTTCCCAAGAAAACACACGCTGATCCGCCTCATTCTTCGTGGTGTTACACAGTATCCACCTGCAGCTGTGCCACACTCACCCACGCCCTGCAGACATGGAGATTACTCCGCTGTGTACCGTGACAAGCGAGGCCACAACCAACACCCCAGTCCCTGTATGTTAGCACACCTGGACCAGTATTTCTATGAAGCACACTTGTAGTTTGTGTGCAAAGAACGGAAAGGCAGGAAGAAAGGCCAGAGAAGAGATGAGGGGAGTAACCCTCCCAGAGACCCCAGGCCTTTAATCAGGTCAGTTCCCAGGAGGCAGAAGCCCGTGAGCAGCAAATGCCGGAGGGACACACCACTCAGCCCACTGAACAAGGAGGCCAAAGCCCGGCTTCCTATGCCAACCCTCCAGGCGCTGCCTTCAGCCGTGAGGCAGAAAGAGGCAACAGTGGCTTCCATGGGATGTCCCACCTGGGCGCTCGGTGAGGCAGTCACAGCTGCGCAGAGGTCCTGCCAGCCCCTGCCGGGCGGCTGTCTTGGCTGTCACCTCCACTTCCCGATGAGATGGCGGCTCAGAGGGCGAGCAGCAGGCTCCTCCTCGCTCGGTCACATCCTCTCAGAGCGGAGGCCTGTGCACAGGCCGTTTGCTTACACAGAGATGGTTTCTCAGCCCAACCCCATTCTCTTTGATGAAAAGAAAGAAATCCAAGCAGCCTGAAGACGGAGAGGTGACCGGGCTGAGCTGGTTTAAATCATCTCCCAAAGAGCACGCCCGCGGCCCTTTACTCTCCAAGACATAGGGCACTGGGCCACCAGTCGGGAAGCCCAGGGCTTCCGTCACAAGAAAGAACCCAGAAATAAGGGCCAGGGGTGCCCCACGCACCTTCACAAGCATGCCGACCGCCACTGCAGAGGGGGAACCGGGAGCGCGCCCTCGCTGCACACACCAACTCTCTCCACTTGCTTTTATACTGAACCAGTAGCACAAAGCCCTTCCTCATGCTAACAGGCTATCCTCAGGACTCCGCGACCCTCCCCACTGCACTCCCCCCTCCCCATTCCCAGACTAGCATAGACTGGCTGCCTCCCTTCACCCTCCCAAGTTCACATCACAGAGCACACAGCCCACCTCCCCCTGCACCCGGCTCCCGTGTCAATACCAAATGGTTAGCTTCCAGATCCTTGGAGAGCAGCACTTGCTGGTTCAATCTGCCTTTGCCACGGCTAAGAACTACCAATAGGATGGTGATACTTCCGGGGTGGGCACAGAGTTACAGTGGTCTTTTTCCCCCTGAAGAGGACAGGAAAGGACCAAAGTGATGCTGGCGACCCATATGTAAAACGTCCTTTACGTGCACCTAGAAACATACGTTTTCCAGTGTCACTTCAGGTGTTTAAAACTCAGATGCATCGTTCAAACATTCACTAGCAGAAAACTAAACTTTTCCAGACAGTACTAACTCTTGATCTGAAAAAAGGCCCAACAGGCAGGAAGGAAGGACTTCCACTTCCTGCTCTGTGCCTTCTGAGTACTGGGTTTTTGTAACAAGCCCGCACGGCCACTGTTGCATTGTGTTTAAAGTCTTGCTAAACTGAGCAACATAGAATCAACAGCTTACGCAGTTTCTGCGTTGACGGGCTGGTTGACTGGCTGGCCTGCCTGTGTTCCCTGGAACTGTGCCAACATGAGAGCAACGCTGAGCTGAGCCGGGTTCCAACCTCACGGCGCTGACAAGGAAACAGGCTCGAAGGGGTAAACAACACTTGTTCAAGGTCCTGCTGCGGAGGTGTACGATGCGGAAGCGAACGCTGCACGCCCGACTGGCTGCAGCCGCCAGAATGCAGAGCCCTTGCACCCACAAACTGCCTTCACATCTACCTCCCCAGACCTCACTAGAACTCTCCAAGAGCAGAGCGGACTCAGTGTGGGGCAGCCCATGATCAAAGCCCTTGTCAGGTGGAACTGACCTTGGAGACAGGGGGGCCCTGGGTTAAAGTGTCTGAGCTCCTGGTGGTGAGAGCAGGGGCTATTTGATTTGGGTCAAAATCCTCAGCATTTAGCACTGAGCTCAGCACACAATTAGGAACACCAACATCTAGTAAACAGACCGCCCCAAGTGTATCAGCCTGCCTACGGCAACCCCCCAGGCCCTCAGCTGGCGGAGTCCAGAAGCCATTAATAGCGTGGTTTACACCAGCCCTTGCCCCGTGCCAGGCCCCTTACACACACCCCCACCTCCAGGGAGAAGGTGTTATTATCACCTTATGCAACGAGGAGCGAGGCTCCGAAAGAATCAATCATCTTAATCACCCCGCTTGCAAGTGGCAGAACCTGGACTTCAAGGCAGCGGACCTCAAAGCCGGGGGCTACTCTCCACCGAGAAGGGGCCGGGGGTGTGGCACGTGCACCCCAGGAATCTCCCAGGGGCTCTGGGAACTCCGTGGAGGCGGTCTGCGTTCTCTGCCAGCCTCTGCGTAAAGTCTGGAAGAAAGCATCAGTGACACATGCCATCGTGTCAGCTGACACTGAAAGTCAGACGCGGACCGGCTTCCTGTGCCTCCCGCCACAAGCCCGTCCAGTTCCCACGTCAGCCTGCACCTGAGGAGCTGCCGGGCAACTCCTGCCCTGGCCACTGCTGCAGGGAGACCATGCTGAAGTCTGTGTCGCGCCTGTCGCCTGTCCACACGGATCGGAACCCAACGCTCTCCACCAACTGAGCAAGATCGGGGAACCACGGACACCCAAATGCCCACCCAAATGCCCCCTTGCTCAGCGAAGGCCCAGGTCAGAAACACCTTCTCACATATGATTGCACGTGAACTGACACCATTTTGAAGAGGAATTTAGCAGAATTCTTCCCGAAACAATATCCAACTAGAAGAGCCAACACTGCAGACACTCCCAACAGGCTTATACACCAATTGTAATTTCGAAGAGAAATTTGGCAGAATTTTACCAAAGTCGTGTGATATCCAAAAATTAGAAATAGCCCGGAAGTCCAACAGGAAGTGGGTAAAATCAAGGATATCCACAAAACAGCCTCTGCAGTTGCCACAGCGGGCGGTGCAGCGACCGGCACGGGCTGCGCGGCAGGACGCCGGTCACTTGATTAAGGGAAAGGGGCAGCGCCTCCAACACAGAATCCCGTGGGGAGGACACGCGCATCTCGTCTCCTGGTGGCACCACAAGAAGCTACTTGCGGCAACCGCGTTTCGGAGACTGGGTAAGGGCCTGTACCTTCTAACACGGCTTGAACTTCCTACTTTTTAAAAAAAAGTCAACTGGGAATACATGGGCCACGGGACAGAGAGGTATTTTTGTTTTCTTCACACACTTGTTTATTTTTTAAAACCTAATAAACATCATTTTTCAACACTGAAAGTGTGGTACATCTGTCCTTACTAACATGGAAAATGTTCGATAGATGTTTTAGAAAGAATAGTATCATTCCATTTCTGCTTTTTAAAGAACCTCCCTACAAAGGGCCATATCTGTGTAGGCTCTGAATCTAGAAGGATAAACACACCAGCTATAAACAGTGGTTACTGCCTGGGAGCTGGAGGGAAATGGGCTTTCACTTTTCTTCAGACACTGGCTTTCCCTTTTTTTTGTTACGAGTATGTATACTCTTGTTTTTAATCCTCACCTGAGGATATGTTTTTAACTGATTCTAGAGAGGGAGAGAAACGTGGATTGCCTCCTATACCCACCCCAGGCAGAGATGGAACTTGAAACCTGGGCAGGTGCCCTGACCCATAATAGAACCTACGCTCCTTTGGAGCATGGGACGGCGCTCTAACCACTGAGCACACCAGCCAGGGCATGAGTGTGTATGCTTTTGTAATTAATTATATATCAGGGGGAAAATTCCGAGTTATGCTTCAGACATCGCTCCACCCTCCGCAGCTATTTCTGAACACTCAGCCCATTCAGGCCGGACAGGCAGCAGTGCCGGGCCCCTCCCAGGCAAGCCTGGGTGCCTGCACTACCTGGAACAGAGCAGGACTTTTTAGCTCTGAGCTGTATGTAAACAACACCTGCCTGAAAAAGCTCTGAAGACACAAAGGAACCATGGAAAGCCCAGGAGATGACCTCCTTTTTCCAGCTGGTCCCGGGCTGATCCATCCCACCTTTCTTTACAACTGGAGCGTCCTGAGCCCACGTCCTAGCTGCCCTCTCCACTGGCCACTCTGGACCACTTGCATCATGCTCACATCCCAAGGGCTCCGGCGCTCGGGAAAGCAAGCTGACCCACAGGCTCTCTGGGGCCCATATATTTTTTATTTCAACTTAGAAACGTATTTTTAACTAGAGGCCTGATGCACGAAAATCATGCAAGAGTAGGCCTTCCTTCCCCCGGCTGCCAGCACCGGCTTCCCTCTGGCACCCAGGACCTGGGCTTCCCTCGCAGCCCAGCTTGGTCAGGAAGGTCGCCCGGAAGGACGGCCCCGTCTAATTAGCATATTACGCTTTTATTATTATAGATACTGAGGCTTGGCACGCTGTTTTCCAGAGGTGCTATTTCAAGTCAGCTACATGTTCCGGAAGGCGTCCTTCACCACCCGCACCGGCTGAGCTGGGCCTGCCTGCTCGGTGGGCCCCATGAAAGCCTGGTGTGCAGCTCCCGGCTCACCCTACACACACTGTGGAAGTGCTTGCGAGACATGGAGCACCGGCAAGAACAGGGAGCAACAAGTCTGCTTCATGTGCCCCTACTCACTCCCTCCGCTGGGGGACGGTCCATTCAGTAAATAAAAGCAAAACTGTATTGCGAAATTGTTGCCCATCAATAGGTGAATGGGTAAGCAAAATACGTGAGCGTGTAATACTCCATTATCTTATTTATGTATATACTAGAGGCCCGATGCACGAAATTCGTGCAAGAGTAGGCCTTCGCAGCCACGGCTGCCTGGACCCCTCCCTCGCAGCCGCTGGCTTCATCCCAGAAGGACGTCTGGTCTAACTAGCATATTACACTTTTGTTATAATAAAATATTATTCAGCCTTAAAAAGGAATGGAATTCTGACATGCCACAATATGGATAAATCATGGGAAACTAATGCTGAGTGAAATAAGGCAGTCACAGGACAAATACTGGATAATACCACTGACATGAGGCACACAGAGTAGTCAGACTCACAGAGACAGAAAGTGGAAGGTGTTCA
>NW_005370733.1:1000254-1005332 GCF_000412655.1 Myotis brandtii
TTTTAATGGAGACAAGAGTTCCAGTTTGGGAAGATGACAAAGTGCTGGAGAATGACGGTGGTTGCACAACAGTGTGACTGTACTAATGCCATTGGATTGTACTTAAAAATGGCTAAAATGATAGCTTTTGTTATGTATCTTTTAGGACAATAAAATAATTGTTAAAAAAACTAAAGTTGTAAAAAGAGCTATAAAAAAAAGCTACAGCCCTAACCGGTTTGGATCAGTGGATAGAGCGTCGGCCTTCGGACTCAAGGGTCCCGGGTTCAATTCCAGTCAAGGGCATGTACCTTGGCTGCGGGCACATCCCCAGTAGGGTGTGTGCAGGAGGCAGCTGATCAATGTTTCTCTCTCATCGATGTTTCTGACTCTCTATCCCTCTCCCTTCCTCTCTGTAAAAAATCAATAAAATATATTTTAAAAGAAAGAAAAGCTACAAGGGCTAGGAAAGAATCACGGGAGGGTGATGACAAAGTTAGCTTGAGGGGTCCCCAGCTTGAGGGTTCCCAGGTTGAGGGGCCCCCAGCTTGAGGGGTCCCAAAGGCCTCTTTAAGGAGGCCCTGGCCTTCCCCCCACTGGACCATAAGCTCCCGAAGAGCACAAGTGGGGTGTCCACATCTGTGTCCCCAGAACAATAAATGCTTAAGTCAACGCACTTGGCCAAACTCAACTCAGTAAAAGGAGTACGACCCCAAGCCCCACTCACCCAAGGGCTCAGCCAGGACTGAGACACCCAGAACTGAGTGGCCCGTGAGGGAAGCCACCTGTGCACAAGGCTGGAAACGAGTGACAGGGCTGACAGAGAAGCGGGACCTGAGCTGGAAGTGAGGAAGGAGACACCACGCTCCGACCAGGAACGCCACTGGTGGGAAACAGTAGCCCGGACCAAGATTCACAGGCAAGAATGTGTCTTCAAGCTTTGTTTATAAGAAGGGAAAATGGGCAACAGCCTAACTGTCCAATAGCAGAGGATTAAATAAATCATGTCACATCCTTATCACAGCAATTATTTAAAAACTAGAGGCCCGGTGCACGGAATTTGTGCACGGGGACGGGGGTCCCCTCAGCCCAGCCCGCACTCTCTCCAATCCAGGATCCCTCTTGCAATCTGGGACCACTGGCTCCTAACCGCTCACCTGCCTGCCTGCCTGATCTCCCCTAACCACCTCTGCCTGCTGGCCTGATGCCCCTAACTGCTCCCCTGCCGGCCTGATCGCCCCTAACTACCCTCCCCTGCCAGCCTGATTGCCCCCTAACTGCCCTCCCCTGTCAGCCTGATTGCCCCCTAACTGCTCTTCCCTGCTGGCCTGATTGCCCCTAACTGCCTCTGCCTCGGCCCACACCACTGTGGCTTTGTCTGGAAGGACGGCCAGAAGATGTCCAGTCTAATTAGCATATTACCCTTTTATGAGTATATATCAGTGGTCGGCAAACTGTGGCTCGCGAGCCACATGCGGCTCTTTGGCCCCTTGAGTGTGGCTCTTCCACAAAATACCGACTTCTGCGCATGGGCCACGAAGTTTCAATCACACTGTATGTGCATGCCCGCACGTGGTATTTTGTGGAAGAGCCACACTCAAGAGGCCAAAGAGCCGCATGTGGCTCGTGAGCCGCGGTTTGCCGACCACAGGTATAGGTCATGCTTTCAATCATTTAGGGAAATACATTATAACATTAAGAGAACTATAAACTGTGAATAGTGTATATAGTATTTTTTTCTAATTTTGAAAAACTCAGCACGTAATCAAAGGAAATACACCAATCCTTACTGTATGGTGAGGTTACAGATAATTTGTATTCTTATTCTCGTCTTTATTCTTTTCAGTGTTTTCTGATTTTTTTTACCAGTGAAAATGTTACTTTTACAAATGAGGGGAAATGTAATTAAAAGGCCTTGCAAAATGCCTGGCAAATAATAGATGGTCAAGGAGTATCTGTTGCACGACAGTGAATTAAAAAACAATAGCGTTTCTGCAACACCACAAAGGGAAAGGCTGTTGGTTTCCTTGGAAAGGAGAGAGAGAGGCCCAGAGCAGAGCTGCCAAGCCCGCTGCTGAGGGGGGAGCGGAAGGAAGCAGTGGAGCATGTGAAGGAGGCCAGCAACTCAGACTTCATTCTGCCCGACACCTCGTGCTGCAGCGCTTCACAAACCAAGGCTGCCAGGAGCACCCCAACCCCTGGCTCAGGCCACAGGCAAATCAACAAGTACAGTGAACAACACTCAACCAGGACTTCTGGCTCAAGTCCCTCAGGCAGGTCTCCCTCCCAGAGCAGAGATCTCGCGCGTGCCACCACAGACAGATCAGTGATACCATGGGCAGCAAAGCCAGTCTTCGGGCTCCTGGGTAAGGAGGTGGAGGTCGGGTCCAGATGGCACCTTTTAAACCTAAAAGCTAGTCGTGAAGAATTTATTTCACCAGAAAGCTCATCTCTCTTTCCGATCTCCAGCACTTCAGGCAATGCCTTTATCTTTTTGTCCAAAAGGACAGAACCAAGGTTCCTAAGGCTACACAAGTCTCAGGGAAAAACTCTGAAGACAAAAATCGAGTTATGATTCGAAAAGAAGATAGTCTGGTTGGCCTGGACTAAAACCTGAGATTTGGAGCACAAAACCCAGCAGGTCTCTGAGGGAAACTCCTTTTTCCACAGGGAAATGTACAGCTTAAAAACCCAGTGTAGATGGGCCCTGTTTAATGCCTGCCCACCCACAACAAGATCCGTACTTTTGACAGTAGAGAAGCCTCATTATCAAATTTAGAAACACATGTTCTGGCCCACGTGGCCTATTACGGTTTGAAATAGAAACCAATATAGAAATGATCAATCTTAAACAGTAGAATAAGGAGACATATAACCAGCACACAGCCATTAGCAACATGAGTCAGTACTTTGTGCAAGGCGAAAAAAAAAAAAAAATCTCAAAAGTACAATAAAATAACCCTTCAGGAAAAAAAAGGGCTGAAATTTTAAAAGGGGTGTGTGTGTGTGTGTGTGTGTGTGAGTGAGAACAGGCCAACCAAAAGGCATAACAAAAAAAACAACACACAATCCGGGCCAGGCCCCAGGCAGGCAGACGGAGCTGGAATTAGTTCTGACTTGCCATTCCTGAAATTCCACTCTCCCAAGGTTTTCTGGCTCTTCCTTCTCCAGGCTTTTTCTTTACCCATTTGGGCCTGAAGGAGCCTGAGCTGTAGGAGGTGGTCGGCCCTCACAATGGGCAGGCAAGCTCCCCCAGCAGTGCATTCCAGAGCCGGAGCCATGGTGGAAAACTAAAATTCACAGGTGGTGCAAAGCTTGCTGGGAGGGACAGCCGGTTCATCTCCTTCCCTAACCAGCAGCCCAGACTGGGCCCGAGAGAAATCAGATAGAAAGCGTGGGCCAAGACGCAGGAAGGGGGTGCGGCCTGAAAGGGTGACCCGACCCTGTTACCACTTCTTCCCTCCCACAGCCAGCCAGGGGCCCTGAAGGAGGATGCCAGGAGATGAAAAAAGAAAAACCTGAACAAAACCAAGATGGTTGTGGGAATGCCAACAGAGCCAACAAATTCCCCCTCAGATTGCAGAGCCACTGGCATCCAAGCAGTCTCATTCACAAGCCAGCTGCAGGCTTGGCGCAGGCGTAACCCGGTCTCAACCTTCACCCGCAGCCAAGACGGGGGTCAGTCTCCCCTATGAGCCTCAGTCCTCCCTACGGTCTCCAGTGGACAGCAGACACCCATGTCTGGCTGGACAGCATCGCTCTCCTAAGCCATTCCGGGACTTCCAGGCAGGGGAATGGTCATCATGACATCAAAACATTAGACGGAGCCTGGATTTGGGGTGGGAAAGTCACACAGGGCCACCAATGAGGATAATTGGAGAAAAAGACCAGGAATTAGGAAAAGAGAGCCAGAAAACTAGGTAACCACAAACAGAACATTTTCATCACTCCCTATGGATGGAAGCGCTTTGCTACAAATAGATCCCCAGCAGATTCATTAAGACCAGGCCTAATGATCCCCATTTCACAGAGGCAGGCGCTGGCCCAATGCGGCCCAGCAGCCAGGCTCCGAGAGACACCCTTGCCCAAACAAGCAGAGGGTCCCCCATGAGTCTGCCACTCCCAGAGGAAAGCCGTTACCCTCCAGGCAGAACCCCTGGGCCTCTGCTTGTTGTCCGTCCTTGGACTATTCCAGCTCTGCCTTACGCCCAACTGTAAGAGCAGCTCAGAAGGGACAGGCCCGGGATCCAAGCACAGGGACCTAGGACCACACCACCTGGGTCTAGTTCGTTCTTGAGGGCTCCACCGTGCCATTCCCCATCCTGGCCTCCCCACAGAGGCCCGGCACTGAATCATCAAGTGGCCATTGCTGTTTTGTGCCTTGAACTCCTTCTCCCTGGTCCAGGCCTCGGCCCCGCACCTGTGGCTGCAGGCCGGCTGGGCCCTGCGGATGGCACCTCAGGTGGCTAACTCCCATCCTGGGACTTGATAGCAATGACACAAACAGCACAGGAGCCACAAATGCTGAACCCCAACTGTGTGCCTGGCCCTTCCCCACCTTCCCCACCCTCCAAGGTGGAGAGTGCCATGTCCCTACGTGTGTCACTGACGACTCACAGAGAACCCCAGACTTCCCTGACGGAGGAGGACCCGCACCCCAACACCGGGGCCTCCCCAGACGCACCTGACGCCGCAGCGCTGTGCACAGGCCAGCCTAAGCGGCTCCGGGAAACCCTGCGAGACTGTGGGTGCGGGGCTGCAGAAACCGAACTGGATGGAGGAAGCCACATAAAAACGCTCGTAAAACCCGAAAGGAAAAAGAAATCGCAGGGACGTGCACGATCCTGCAAACCCGAGGCTTCTCCAGGCTTCTCCCAGGCAGCCATGCAGCCAGCGACACGCTCAGGGCCGCCCAGCCCCCCTCCCACTGCTGCGGGCGGCCCGTCCCCTGGAAAAACACCTCCTCCTCCCGCCGCACCGTGGGCTCCGACCTCCCACGATATTTACAAAGAGCGAGGGGGCGGGGGAGAGAGAGAGAGAGAGAGAGAGAGAGCGAGCGAGAGAGGAGGGGGCACCGGGCTGGGGCAGGTCCGCCCGAG
>NW_005370733.1:1006761-1016145 GCF_000412655.1 Myotis brandtii
CCCATCCTCCGCCGAGCGTGCGTGTCTGTGTGGCCGCGAACAAAAGGGCTGGGAGGGCGCTCCGCCCGGTCGCCTTGGCCGTCAGGGGTCGGTCGGAGGGCGGGAGAGCTACCCGGGGTCTGGCTTCCTATTCCAGATAAATTGGCAACTAGAACAGAAAATCTGAAAAAGCAAAGACAAAACGCCCGGCCGGTGTGGCCCAGTGGTTGAGCCGGGACCTATGAACCGGGAGGTCAGGGTTGGATGCCAGGTCAGGGCACATGCCCAGTTGGGGGCTGATCCCCAGTAGGGGGCGTGCAGGAGGCAGCTGGTGGATGCTTCTTGCTCATCATCGATGTTTCTCTCTCCCTCTTCTTTCCTCTCTGAAATCAATAAAAATATATTCAGGAAAAAAAAGAAAAGGCAAAGACTAAAAGGAAGGTAGCTGCGGCCTAGGATCCAAGTCACCAGCTTCCCCTCCAGCACTTGTCCATACACCCAGGGGCGGGCCACTGCCTCTGCGGAGTGGCCTGGAGTGGTTTGTCTCATTTAATTACAACCTTTGAGAAAATGGAGACTAGAGGTTACCAGGAAGTAACTTGCCCAAGGCACACAGCTCGGCCTGGGAGGACAGCTCACCTGCTTCAGCCTCCATCACCGGGTTAGGGTTAGCTGAGCACCGCGCCTGGCCCGCGCCAGGCCCTCCAGCAATGCTGGTTGGTTTGCGAATGGAGGAAGGAGTGTCTGGCCCTTAACCATCCTAGCTGTGCAGTGAGGACCTCGGACTCCCTCACTTTCTGTGGCCGGAGGGGACGTGAGGGGAGCTTGTGCTCTGGGAGACGGGGAGACAGGTCATCAAACGCTCCGCTCCTCTGGGGACAGCAAGGGTTGCTAGGCCCTGGGAGTGAAATGACAGCAGGTGCCCCACGTGCACCCCAAAACCCTAGGGTTTTTGTCCCGGGCTCAGGACATCCTTCCCTTCCTGCACTTCGGTGGGGTGACAGCCACGACAGGGGCCTTGTATGAGCACCTTTTCCAGGCAGCGTGCTAAGCACTTTACCGAGGTGACTGCGTGCGTGGGAGATGGTTATTATTGTCCGAGCTCCATTGTCAGTGGATAAGAACGTTGAGGTCAGCCCTGACTGGTTTGGCTCAGTGGATAGAGCGTCGGCCTGCAGACTGAAGGGTCCCAGGTTCGATTCTGGTCAAGGGCATGTACCTTGGTTTCGGGCACACATCCCCAGTGGGGAGTGTGCGGGAGGCAGCTGATCGATGCTTCTCTCATCGATGTTTCTAACTCTCTATGCCTCTCCCTTCCTCTCTGTGGAAAATCAATAAAATATATATATATTTTTAAAAAAAGGACGTTGAGGTCAGAAGGTCAGTGACCTTAGCCAAGGTCACATAGGACCCGGGTGGTGGAGCAAGGACTTGAGCCCAGCGGTTTGAGCCTTTCCTAGAGAGAGGCAAGGCCAGGATGCCGGGATGGGGATGGGGCCGTTGCCTGTGGTCCGGGGCTGTCAGCCAGGGCTGGCTCCTCGGGTTTCTCCCGGGTCTGAAGGCCCCCCTCCGAAGCCTCCCAGAGTCAGGACCCAGAGAGCACAGAGGGAGGAAGGAGGACAGAGAGAGCAGAGCATGGGTGCTGGACCTGGGGGTGATTTAGTCCCAAGAGACTCCCCGCGAGCTGTGGGAGACGTTCGAGGAGGCCTGACACAGGAAGCAGCTCCTCTCCGGAGCTGGATCGCCAAAGGAATGTGAGGAATGAGGGGACCACGCTGTCCAGAGCTGGGGAGAGTCGGCGTGAACCAATGAGCAAGCGTTCACTTCGTTGTTGTCACTTTTTCCCTCTTAAATCTGAGGAAACTTGCAGCTCTGCTTCTGGGTGGAGAAATCTTTTCAGACTCGCAAACTGAGCCAGAGGGGGAATTCCACCCGTCCCTCTCGTCCCTCTCGTCCCTCTCGGCCTAATGCCGATTTTATAGAAACATGCTTCTCCCTCCCCCTCCCTGCCCGCCCCCAATGTGATCACTGTGTTTTGTTACATTGAAACTTAATGTTTTTGTAAAATGCTTATAACTGTATTTCTTTTTCTTTCTTTTTTTGTTATTGTTGTTAATCCTCACTGGAGGATATTTTTCCATTGATTTTTAGAGAGAGTGGAAAGGAGGGGGGAGACAGAGAGAGAGAAACATTGATGTGAGGCACATCAATTGGTTGCCTCCCACGTAAGTCCCGACCAGGGCCAGGGATTGAACCTGCAACCAAGGTACATGCCCTGGAGCCCCCGGGCTGACAATCTATCCACTGAGCTAAACCGGCTAGGGCATAACTGTATTTCTTTATCCATGATTTTCTTGTTAAAACAACGTCATAGCCAATGATGGATCTCCTCTGCATTCCTTTCCCATGGAATATGGGAAGCCCTGTCATTGACCAGCTTGGGGCCCTTTTAGAAAAACAAACTCATCTAGAAAGTTGCCTCCCTGTGCTCTCTCTCCGTTCTCTTTCCTTTCCCCAGGCTTCTCGTCTAACTCCCCGCTCGGCACGCCACGCCAACTCCGACACTCACTGTCACAGTCGGTCTTTCCCTGTCCCCTAAAGACAAGGCGCTCATCCAGATGCACTGAATCATTCTTTTCAACAAAATATATAGATATGTTTTTTATTGATTTTAGAGAAAAGAAGGGAGAGGGAGAGATAGAAACATCAATGAGAGAGAAACATCTATGGGCTGCCTCCTGCACGCCCCCTACTGGGGATCGAGAGAGCCACCGAGGTACAGGCCCTTGACCAGAATCAAACCCAGGACCCTTCAGTCTGCGGGCCAATGCTCTAACCACTGAACCAAACCGGCTAGGGCTGAATCATTCATTTTTAATCCCCCAGTTCCTCACACACAGTCTGTGGCACATAATAGGTTAATGCGAGGTTACGGGGTGAAAGAGAAAAAAAAGAAAGGGAGAGAGGATCTTGGGGCTCAGGGAAGGAATTTGACCCCTGCTGGTACCATGTCCAGCCCTGGCCCCCAAAGCTCCCGCTCTTCCATGGCCTGAGATTCTGAGACTTTGCTGGGCTTCTTGCATCCCTCCCTCAGTACGACTTGAATGTATTGAGCACGTCAGGCACCAGCCTGGTGCACTGCTCCCTCCCACCCGGGACTGCGGGAGGACAGTGGGTGACTTGCCCACAGCCCACTTGCAACAGGATCCAGGAGTGGGAGGCCGACGCGGTGGGTGGTGATCGCACGGCCCAGGATTCTCGGGCGGGCCTGCTTTCCTGCTCTCTGCACCTGTTCTCCACTGTGCAGCTGTGCTAATGAGAGGAGCGTGAGCCCCCTTTCCGCTCAGAAGATGCGGTCGGTCGTGTTAACCGGAGGGGAAGAGAATAGTCCGGGAGACGTTGATTCCGGCTGGGAGCGGTGGCACCTCCGGGTGCGTGTGCCTTTGCCACCAGGCTTTGGAGGCAGAGCGGAGAGTGTAACCAGAAGAGCCTGAGGAAGAACAATCTGGACGGAGGGACCAGCTTGGACCAAGGCCTGGAGGTGGGCGTGTCTGGGCCTGGGAGGGGCCCTCAGGCTGGCTGGTGGCCCCATCCCAGGGAATGTGCATTCCAGTAGGGGTGGGAGCCTTGGGCTAAAAATACAATACTTGGGTCTGAACAGGCAGCAGGGGCCACACAGGCCCTGGTGCTCACACAGGGGTTGGGGGGCAGCATCTGAGTTTCAACTGACACACAAGAGCTAAAAGCAACGTCTCCTCTGAGCAGGGATATGGCAATTTCTCTCCACATCATACATGATTTTTACCAATTTGAATTCGGTCTCCATTTTCCACTGAGGGAAAGACTCAGGGGTGGGGAGGAGAGAAAGCTGGACTGGGGAGTAAAAGAAGAGTGAGGTGCCTGGCCAGGTTGGCTCAGTGGTTGAGCATTGACCTATGAACCAGGAGGTCACGGTTCGATTCCCGGTCAGGGCACATGCCCAGGCTGTGGGCTCAATCCCCAGTATGAGACGTGCAGGTGGCAGCCAATCCATGATTCTCTCTCATCATTGATGTTTCTATCTCTCTCCCTCTCCCTTCCTCTTTGAAATCAATAAAAATATATATATTTTTAAAAAACACAGTGAAATACAACTTTATACTCTCTAGGATGGCTGGAATAGAAAAATGACAATTAACAAGTGTTGGTAAGGGTGTAGAGATGTTAGGAGCCTTGTACATAGCTGGTGGGAGTGTAAATGGTGCAGCTGCTGTGGAAAATAGTTTAGTGGTCTCTCAGAAAGTTAAACATAGAATCACCCTATGACCCAGCAATTCCACTCCTGGGTTTGTACCTAAAAGAACTGAAAACAGATGTCCAGACAAAACCTTACCCGTGAGTGCTCATAGCAGCAGCATTCGCAATAGCCGAGAGGGGGAGACAACCCCAACATCCATCAGCTGGTGACGGATAAACAAAACGTGTTTATAACACTCCCTACTGCAGTGTTTAGAATACTCCATTCAGCCACTGAAAGGAAAGTTCTTTTTTTTTAACCATTTTTTCATGTTTATTTTTCAATGACAATTGACATTCAGTGTTATTTTGTATTAGTGCCAGGTGTACAGCATCGTGGCTGGACAGTCATATACTCTGCAAAGTGCTCCCCTGATATTTCCAGTTCCCGCCTGTAATATAGTTACCCCCCCGATCATTGGCTGTATTCACTAGGCTCTGCTTTAAGGAATGAAGTTCTGTTACACGTTACAACATGGATGGACCTTGAAATCATTATGCCGAGAGAAAGAAGCCAGATACAAAAGGCCATATGTTGTCTGATTCCATCTACACGGAATGTCCAGAACAGGCAAATCCGTAGACAGAAAGCAGACCAGTGTCTGCCAGGGGCTGGGAGGGGGAGGGGAGTCTGTTTAATGGAGATGGGATTTCCATATCCATTTGGGATGATGAAATCAGTCTGGAACTAGACAGAGGCGATGATTGCACAACACTGTGCATGAACTAATGCCACACTTTCACACTTTCACAGGAGTTAAAAGGGGACCCTGGCCCTCAGTTGGTTAAGCCCATCCCCATACGCCAAGGTTGTGGTTCAGGGCACACAGGAGAAGCAACTAATGTCTGCACAAATCGATGGAACAACACATCGATGTTTCCCTCTCCCTCTCTCTCTCTCAAATCACTACTTTTTTTCAAAAATGTGTTAAAATGGTAAGTTTTATGTTATATCTATTTTACCACAACAAAAAAATAATCTAATTTTGAACGACACTTTTGCTGGGATCTTGGTCAGTGATATTAACATCATTTGCTCACATATCATTTAGATTTCTAACATTCCAGGTGATATTTAAATTTTAAGGAGAAAGATATACCACTTTCTATCTGCTTTTTGCTTTTTCTTTTTTTGCTTTGTTAATCGTCAACTGAGGATTATTTTTCATTGATATTTAGAGACAGTGGAAAGGAGACAGAGAGAGAAACATCGATGAGAGAGAGACATCGATTGGTTGCCTCCTCCACACACCCTGACCCGGGCCGGGGACCAGGGCAGGAGGTCAAGGTACGTGCCCTCGACCAGAACCGAACCTACGATTATTCAGTCTGCAGGCCAACGCTCTATGCACTGAGCCAAACCGGCCAGAGCTATCTGCCTTTTTCCCAAAAGGCGCCCTATTCTAAGCTCCAGTGGAGACAGGGTGTGAAGGCAGGGCCCTTTCCCCTGTGGCACCTGGAGCCTCCAGTCAGCGCTGGGTATCGATCCCCACAGCCGAGGCCGGCAGGCGGCTGGCCACCCGGCAGATGGCTGATCTACTTTGTCCTCCGGCTGAATAACCGGAGTTCGTCTGTCGGCTGAAAACCGTGGCCCTGAGACCGCAGCTCGTTCAGCTGGCAGCTCAAGCGCACAAGTGCTATTCTTGGAGACGCCCATTCGGTTGCCTCAGAAAGTGCCTTTCGTGTTCTTGCCGTTTTATCAGACAAGATACTAACAAGGTATGTCCTCCAGGGTGGAGATTTAATAAAATGCTCATTACTGCTTCATCGAAGGCGTTCTAAGGCAGAACTGCTTTTAGTTTTTTCTGCACGAGCGTGGCAGTAAAGATGCACCGCCTTCGTCCAGTTTGGAGGCCCTGCCTTGATCCACATTTCAGCCATTTTAGCCACCACTGCTTTTACAAATCTCCACCCAGAGGAAAGGCGAATCATGTCTTAGTGCTGTTATGACATTGCAGGTCCCTGAGAGGACCTCGGGACCTCCACCCCCCACTTACTCCCTCCCTCCCTGCCAGGGGTCTGCAGACCACACCTTGAAAACTAAGCTTGATTCCTTTATGGCCATTTGAAAGCAGAACGAATAAGCTCACCCAGAAGCAGGCTCACTCAGAGTTATTTACTGAGCACATGACTCATAGTAGGTGCTCAATAAACATTTGTTGAACCTGGAATAACGTCTCCCACTTACCATGCGTCCTATGCGCCAGGCATTGTGCTGAACATGTGATAGACATCGTCTCACTGAATCTAGCATCCCCATTTTACAGACCGGAAAAGCAAGGCTCGGAGAGGGTAAGTAACTAGCCCAGACTAGTGACAACCAGATCCAGGAGTCAAACAGTTTTGTGTGACTTCAAACCACTGTGCCACACGGACTCTGTTTGATGTCAAAGGTTTGATGATCAAGAAAAAAAAAATATAGGAAAGAAAAACAATGAAAGGAAAAGTTAAGGACATTTTGTACATTTTCTTAAGAGGGTATGTTAAGGATGACGGGCTGTGATCCTGGCGAGCCCCTTCTCACAAGGGTTGGGAGTCCAGGTTTTCATCATCCCTGTGGAGGGACAGACACAAACAACAGCAGGGGGCGGCGGGGCACCACACACCGGCGGGCCCATGTGTGGAATCTGAAAGGCAGCAGAATAATGAGACAACTGGGCCTCCCGGCTGCGTCCCCACAGGTGGAGCAGCAAGCAGCGCTTTCCCCAGGCGCTCATTCCCTGTCCCAGCCCTGAGACTGGGGATGCTCCTGTGATCCTTCCTGTTCTTTCCAGGGCAGGGATTAACCAGCGAAGTGCCAGCTGCCAACCTTGCCTGGTCTTGGCTAATGCCTCAGGCCAAGCTCCCTGCTGTTCTGGAATAAGATCCGGCCCCTCCTGACCTCTCCAGCCTCAACTCTCACCTCCCCACTTTCCAGGGTCACAGCTTTCTCTTACCTCCAGATTTGGAGGTGATACCCCCCAAGGGATACCCCCACCAGCCCCCCACAACCTCCTCTGCCTGGGTGAATCCTACTCAACCCTCAGCTCACCTCCTTTAAGAATCCTTCTCCCCCTGGCCAGGTGGCTCAGTTGGTTGGGCTTTGTCCTGGGCACCAAAAGGTTGGTGGTTCGATACCCAGTCAAGGCACATGCCCGGGGTGTGGGCTTGATCCCTGGTGCAGGGCTTGCAGGAGGCAGCCGATCAATGTCTCTCTCTCTCTCTCTCTCTCTCTCTCTCCCCCTTTCTCTTTAAAAAGCAACAAAAAAATATATATATATATTTTTAAAAAAGAATCCTTCTCCATTGGTGCCCACCTCCAAATTGCCATAGCACAAGTCTTCTTACCCCGACCACTCGGTCAGCACCAGGACTAGGGTGGCATGGCTTAAGGCAGATATGACCCTTACAGATGTTATAGGCAGTTTGACTATCTTACTTCCCATTAGACTCGGGACCGGGGGTGGTGTTTGCATGTCTCCTGCTATATCCCCGAGTCTCACATAATGCCTAGCACGGAGTAAGGAGCTCAATAAATATTTGCTAAAACAATGAGTGAATGAATGAACAAAGGAATCCATAGAAAGGAGAGGAGAGGAGAAAAACAGGTGGGAGAGGAATGCGCTGAAGCAGGAAACAGTGGACACAAAGTCGCATTCCATGGGCATCTGCAGGAGGAACTGGGCTCTGTGGATGGGGGACCCAGGGCTGGCGTGAGGGCACACAAAAGACGCAGAGCTTAAAGAGGGGCTTGAAATGCCATCACAAACAACACACCCTCGAAAGGTACAATTCATCTGTGCCAACCAAGCCCAAAGTGTCAAGGGATAAAAATTAAATAAGTAAAAATGTTCAGTAATAATAGAAATGGCGATGTGTTAGGTTGGCCGACAGCTGTGACCAACAACCCCAGCATCTCAGTGATGCATCGCAATAAACGTTTCTAGTTTATTCCCCTCCCAAGAGGGTTTTTCTGGTTGAGTGGCTCAGTCCTAAGCAGTGTTGCAGGGATTCAGGAACCTTCCATCTCTGGGTCCACTATCCCTCCCAGCTGGGCAGGCCAGGAAGCTGACAGAAAGGCAGGCCTGGGAATGTGCTCATCACTCCTGTCCACGTTCCATTGGCCAGAACTCAGTCTTGTGTCCCTGCCTAGCTGCGGGGGAGGCTGGGAATTGTAGTCCAGCGGTGTCCCCTGGAGGAAAAGGAGGCGGGGGTTGCTGAATGCAGTCACAGCCCTTATCTAATGAGAATCTACTACATGTCAGGCACCCCGCTAAATAAGTCACAGGCACGTGGTCATTTCACCCTCCCGCCAGCTCTCATTTACAGAGAAGGAAACAGAGGCTCAGAACGTTTAAGTAAATTTTCTGAGGCGAAAGATTCATGCTTGGAGAATCAACGTGGAACCCTATCTTTTCAACTCAAAGCCTGTAAATGAAAAGAAGTAAGGACAGATAACACTAGTGAGCCACACACCCAACATCATCATCATTAAGTGCTCATTTGGGTTAGGATTTTTCTAAGCACTTTCACAAAACCCTATGAAATAGATACTATTAATACCCTTATTTTAAAGATCAGGAAATTGCACAGAGAGGTTAAGTGACTTGGCTGAGATCACTCAGCAAATACACGGCGGAGAAGGAACTCAAACCCAGGCAGTCTGTCTCCAGAGTCTACCTGTCTATTTGCCCCCACTCCTGCTTCTCTACAGACAACAGAAGGAATAATTGTAGGGCAGAACCTCCAAAGAGAAGGGTTGGTACCCTAGGGAGGATGCAAACTGGGGGTTGGGGTGCGAGAGGAAAATAGGACCCTTCTATTTATGCTTCTCCTTTTGAAAAAAATCAGAGCAACATTAAAATGAACTAATATGTACGTTTTATGCAGGTTGATCCTGGTGCCTTCACTCAGCTGAGGATAAATCGGTATAATTAAATTAGTAAAATTTAATATGCTCTGATTTTTAAAAAAAGAATAAACATAAATAGAAGGTGTCACCTGCAGTGCTTGTGTAAGTGGATCCGTGTGGAATATTTTAGTTTTAATTAAACTGGCTCTCACCGTGCGGACAAGTAGTTTTAAAAGATACGGTGTATGCAAAGAATGCACACCCACATGGGTACCACTGCCCTGGAAGCCGCAGACGCC
>NW_005370733.1:1024796-1029640 GCF_000412655.1 Myotis brandtii
CATGGAAGATGGGACCTTGTGGCCACACCCCTTACCTTTTCCCCACCTTCCTTGTTTCTTCCAGAGGCATCATTGGCTACTTCACCTTGCGATTGGGCGAGCTGCTAGTTATTGGAGGGATGCGATTGGACGAGGTCGCTGCCTCTCACCCAATGGCCAGCTTCGATTGGCTGAAGTCTGCAAATCTTCACGTCCATCAGGCAGCAATAAGAGAACTAGGCTTGAGCACCAGGAGCTGGTAGGACAGTGCAGCCCCAGGGCGGAGGGGCCTGGGCGGTCACGGGCCACAGCCCACGGGGTCGCAGCTGCTGCCCCGGGAAGGACCAGCAGAGGTGCCGGCGGGAACCTCGGGAGACCGGGTTGAGATGAAGCAAGACCCCCAGCGACATCCCCAGCTTGCAGCGAGCTGGAAAGACAGTGCTGGTTCGGAACCCTGGACTGGAGGCTTCTGCTCAAGCAGGTGGACACTCCCCGCCAGGAGCAGGTACAGCAAGTTGAGGCTGACCCAGCAGGGGGATGACCCACCTGCAGGGGTGTATGCGCGAGGGAGCTGGAAAAAGCCAATCGAAATGCTGCCCTGGCCGCTGCGCTCAGTGGGTGGAGCCTCCGGTGCAGGGAAAAGTCGCCAGTTCAATTCGGGGTCAGGGTGCGTAACAGGTCGGGCACTTGCAGGAGACGACCGATGGATGTTTCTCTCTTTCTCCCTCTTCCTTCCTCTCTCTCTAAAATCAATAAAAAAAAAACATTAGGAAAATCAAAATGCTACTTGCTGACCACCGCGAGGCCTCTGAGCCTACAAGCTCATCCCCAGAACCACGCGGGAGAATTTGAAGACGTGGCCCAGGGAGAAGGGTCCAGGAGAAGTGAGAGCTGCAGGAACCCGGGCCCAGCTCCTTGGGTCTGAAGCCCTGCGACCAGTGGGCAGATAACCCTGTCCTTGCAGCGGCAGAAAGGACATCGGTGGGAATGAAATCATCCGCAGAGATCGTCATGAAGTTGGGGGAGACGTTAAACGGAGGACGCATAAGAAATCCAACCACTACAGAAAGCCAAAGGCTTCTCTGGGTCAAGATTTGTTATGTGTGCCCTGCAGTGTGGCTCAGTGGTTGAGTGTCGACCCATGAACCAGGAAATATGGTAGCATTCCTGGTCAGAGCACGTGTCCAGGTTGCAGGCTCCATCCCAGGAGCGGATGTGCAGGAAGCAGTCTATCAATTGATGATTCTCTCTCATCATTGATGTTTCTATCTCTCCCTCTCCCTCTCTCTGAAATCAATCATTTATATATATAAAAAGAAAGCCCTAACCGGTTTGGCTCAGTGGATAGAGCGTCGGTCTGCGGACTCAAAGGTCCTGGGTTTGATTCCGGTCAAGGGCATGTACCTTGGTGGGCACATCCCCAGTGGGGAGTGTGCAGGAGGCAGCTGATTGATGTTTCTCTCTCATCGATGTTTCTAACTCTCTATTCCTCTCCCTTCCTCTCTGTAAAAAATCAATAAAATATATTTTTTAAAAAAAGATCTGTTACATGTGAGATGTCTGAGGCCCGGGAATGATCCAATTCCCTTTCTAAGAGGCTGCCACGGGCTTGCTCTGAGTTCTCCGTGGCTCACAGTGCACTGCCCGTGTGGTCCAGGCAGACAGTGGCAAGAATGGCAACAGCCGAAATGGGCAGAATGTCCTTGTTATCGGCGGTAAAGCCACCGAAGAGAGAATGGTGGATCCTGCTTGTGCTGCCGCGAGGCTCCGGTTGGTGAACGGAAGCTGACATTCCTGTCTGTTGGGGACGGAGCCTGCGACAGGCCCGCGCTGGGCGCGCTGCACAGGGTCCCATGCCTCCCAAGGCCATGACGCCAGCAAAGGGTGAAGGCCACTCGGCAGTCACCTCCATGATAGGTTCTCCGAGGGCCTGGACACAGCGAGGCCAATGCCGACCAAGGGCACAGCAGAGGTGGGAGGACGGCGACTGCCCCGCATCTGCCTGTTCCCGGGTCACGGCGTGAAGAGCATCCCAAGCACGAACATGTAATCCAGGGAGAGCAAAGCACGCGATCATTCCATCAGGATCGACTGCCCCAACATGGCCCTGCGTTTTCACTTGGGTTAAACTGCTAAACAGAATGTTTGTTGTGTCCTGCCGGTTTTTCTCAGGGGTTAGAGCAGGGGTGGGCAAACTTTTTGACTCGAGGGCCACAATGGGTTCTTAAACTGGACCGGAGGGCCGGAACAAAAGCATGGATGGAGTGTTTGTGTGAACTAATATAAATTCAAAGTAAACATCATTACATAAAAGGGTACGGTCTTTTTTTTTTTTTAGTTTTATTCATTTCAAACGGGCGGATCCGGCCCGCGGGCCGTAGTTTGCCCACGGCTGGGTTAGAGTGTCGACCCTCAGACGGAAGGGTCATGGGTTCGATTCCAGGTCCAGGGCACTTACTTCGGTTGTGGTTTGATCCCTGGCCCTGGTCAGGGCGGGTGTGGGAGGCAACCAATTGGTGGACCTCTCCCATGGATCTCTCTCTTTCCCCGACCCTGTCCTCCCTCCCTTCCACTCTCTCTAAAAATCAATGGAAAAAAATATCCTCCCATGAGGATTAAAAAAAAAAAAAAAAAGTTGTGTTCTTCAAAACCAGCAGGGGGCATGCAGGCTGAAATTATAATAATAACAAATACTACACCAATAGCCAGTGCTATCGGTTTGTGTCCAGGCATTGTGCAAAGAGTTACATGAATTAATTAGTTTAATAAATCCTTACAGCCCTAGCTGGTTTGGCTAGGTGGGTAGAGCCTCGGCCTGCAGACTGAAGGGTCCCGGGTTCAATTCCAGTCAAGGGCACATGGCCAGGTTGTGCGCTTGATCCCCGGTAAGGAGCGTGCAGGAGGCAGCTGATCAATGATTCTCTCTCATCATTGATGTTTCTATCTCTCTCTCCCTCTCCCTTCCTCTCTGAAGCCGTCAGTCCTACATCCTTAGCACTGCCGAGGAGGTGGGAGAGGCTCCCGCCACCGCCACTGGGCTTGCCAGCCGTCAGCCCAGCTCAGGGCTTCTCTGTGGGAGTGCACTGACCACCAGGGGGCAAACCTGCGTTGAGCATCTGTCCCCTGGTAGTCAGTGCGCGTCATAGCGACCGGTCCTTCTGCTGTTCAGTGGATTTGCATATTAGCCTTTGGTTATATAGGATACTAATTATTCCAAGTTAACTCCCCAGACAACCAAAGGGAACCCTTTAAATTCTAAAGTTTTTGTGATTTAAATAGCAATCTTAGTTTTTTAAACACTATCTTAAGTGGAGGATGTGGGACGTGGTTAAACGTTTTTCGATAGCTTAGCTCTATTACTATGCAGCATCACCTGCGCTGTGATAGAATCCTGCCTCACCTCGCTGCCAGCCCCAGCACCCTTGGTGGCCATGGTCTGCCTCAGTAACACCTTTCTCCAGTCCTACTCTCCCACTCCCACCCCAACATGTGGCTCATAAAATGCTTTGGGTTAAGAAACCAAATGCCTTTGTTAAAAATTACTCTTTCAGTGTTTCAGCAGCACATACACTAACATTGGAACCATACAGATTAGCCTGGTCCCTGCACAAAGATGACATACACGCCAGTTCATGAAGCGTCCCATATATATTTTTAAAATGTCACCTGAGGATATTTTTTCCATTAATTTTTAGAGAGTGGAAGGGAGGAAGGGGGGAGAGGGAGGGAGAGAGAGAGAGAGAGAGAGAGAGAGAGAGACATTGATGTGAGAGAGCCCTATTGATGGCTGCCTCCCGCATGCACCCCAACCAGGGATTGAGCCTGCAACCTGGGCATGTGCCCTGACTGGGAATCGAACTGGCAACCTTCAGTGCACGGGATGATCCTCAATTGAGTCACACCAGCGAGGGCTAAAGGGCCTTTGTTTTTTGGAGCTCTGTACAGAGTTAGTTGTGGGTAAAGTGATACACTGTCTGGGGTTCATATGAAGATAATGTGGGAGTGAGGGCTGGGGCTGGGTTGGCTGAGGCTGAGATGGACGAGAAAGGCCAGGCTGTCCTGTCCAGTCCTGTGAGCTTCAAAGGGGAGGGAGTGGGTCTCCTTGCTTCTCCTTGCCTGCCCTGCCCGTGCTTGGTAAGAGCTGCGGACTTAAGTTGATCAGGAAAGAAAGGGCACATTTTACCCTAAACAACCTGGGTAGGAAACCCCTGCAATAACCACCTTTGACCACGAGAGGGCGCTGTGGGAACAGAAGCCCAGACCAGAATGGACCAGCCAGCCAGACAGCCAAGACCAGCCCAGGTGCGGTGATGACAGGTGAGAAGGAACTGTCTGCCCAAGACTTACCCTTTGTGACCACGACATCAGTGGATCCTCCCAGCAAACCCAGGACCAGGTACTGTAAGAACCCCTGCCTCGCAGATGGGAAACCACGGCTCAGCGCTGGAAACGGTTTGTCCCAAGTCACCAGGCGAGAGGCGGTAGGGTAGAGCTTCGACTCCACTCTGACCCCCCTCCCCTCCACTGTGCTGCCTGGCCATCTTTCCTCCGGGGTCCCTTCTAGATGGCCCCCCTTAAGCTCAGAGAGGTTTGCCAGGCCTGCTCAGCAGGGGTGCATGGATGACTGCGGGAGAGGCATGGCCATGGGGTGCCAGCGGCCGGGGAAGGAGCCGGGGACATGGGGAGGGAGGTCCCTGCCTCAGGGCGGGGAGATCTGCCCGGGCCCCTGGGCGCCCGCCAGGTGTATTAATATCCTGCTGAGTCAGGGGGCTCTTGAGTGTCAGCATCACAAGACCCAGGGGCTGAGCCCAGCAGGACTATTCCTGACTCCGGTGCCCTGTCTCCCACCCGCGCCCCCTCCCCCT
>NW_005370733.1:1029721-1036621 GCF_000412655.1 Myotis brandtii
GTCCCAGTTGCCATGTGGCCCAGGGAAGTCACTTCACCTGACTGTACTCCCCAGTGGCCTGGGGCACGGGCGGGGCTAAGAAGCAAGAGCTGGGCTTCCAGAAAGTGCTGCCTGGAGGGCCTGCTGTGCTCCCAGCCCTGTCCTGGTTGCTGGGGGTCCTGCCCTGGGGGGAGGGGGGTGTCAGAGTCCAGTGCTCACCGTCTGCCCACATGGGGCCCAGCCAGCAGCCACAGCGCGTCGTCGGCTGGCCAGCAAGCTCTCCCGGACATTTGGAATTGGGTCTTGGGGATCTGGTCCCATGGGTGGGCACTGGCTGGAGGGAGGAACGGCTGGACTTGGGGGGGGATCCACATGGGGGCGGCCATGACAGTAGAGGGGCCCCAGGAGAGAGGCTGCTCCTTCCCACCCCAGGCTCCAGGAGGCTGCCCTGCGCCCCCGGCTGCACCCTCATTGCTCCAGCAGCCCCCACGCGGCCCTGCACAGGCGGGTGGCGGGAGGATCCTTCGTGACCGCCCAGCTCTCGGAAGTGCCCTGTAAATGCTTTAAAAACGATTTACGCCTGGCCTGAGTGAAATACGCACGTCATCTCTGGAATAGTTTACTGATTTTTAGGGAGAGGGGGAGAGAGAGAGAGAAACATCGATTGGCTGCCTCCTGCAAGCCCCCTTCTGGGGACTGAGCCCACAACTTGGGCATGTGCTCTGACCAGAAGTCAAACCAGCGACCTCCTGGTGCCCGGGACGAGGCCCAACCACCTGAGCCACACCGGCCAGGGCTCAACCTTGATTCTACACTCATTCATTCAGTCAGTCCGGCATCTACAGCATTTGCTGAGTGAGTGGATGGGTGAATAAGAGAATTTTATCCCCAGAGAATGCCTCTTCCCACAGCCTCACTCTCAGGCCCCTGCACTGGCCCGCGGCCCCCGCACCCCACGCTGTGATCCCTGAACATCGGCTCCTCCCAGACCCTGCCCACACTTGTCTGAGGGGCTCTGGCTCCATGGCCCTCTAGAGCCCTTATCAGTCACCCCACAGGCCCCAGAGAGGCCCGGCCAGGCAGCCTGCCCTCCCCCGCCCCTCGCAGCCCCTATCAGGGGACACATTCCCAGCAGGCCTCCCTCACAAGGACCGGAAGGTAAACCTGCCCCCTCCGGCCACGTGGGGAGCGGCTCTCTGGGGGCAGGAAGGGGGCTGTGGCCACAGGAAGTGCCCGCCTTGGGCTTGTGTCTTCAGGCGGCCTGAGAAAGCCGGGCGGCCTGGACGGGACCCTCTCCGGGTGTGACCCCCGCGGGGTGGGGCGGGGAGGCCGCAGGCCTGTGCTCGGTCCAGGGCTTCAGCCGGAGGCTGGGGCTGCCCTGCCTTCCCCTGGGCTGGGCCGCTCAGCACCTGCCTGTGCACAGCTAAGCCTCAATTTTCTCCTCCTTAAATGGAGATACTGGCAGCTCCTGGCCTCCCGGTGTGCGGGAAACCGGCAGTGTGTGCGTGTGCGGCAGGGGCTCTGTACGGCCACACGGCGCTGCTGACACCTCCCTCCCCGGCAGTCACTCCGCCGTGGCAGCAGGTGGCCGCCAGCCTCCATCAGCAGCGCCCTGGGAACGAGATACGACTGGCATCCCCGTTCCCATTGTGAGGATGGAGGCCTGGGGCTCGGGTGGATGGGATCAGTGTCGGGGTCACACAGCTCTGAGCGGAGGGGCCTCCCATCTGTCTGACCTCCACTCAGAAGCTGTTCCTTCTCGCCTGCCCCCATGGCTGCCGTCATCACGCTGGAGGCCTTGGCTACCCCAACCGCGGCCGCGGCAAGGTCTGTGCCGGGCAACGTCACAGTCAGTGCAGGACACTGGGGCCCTGAGCCCAGGTCCTACCAGACCCACCCAGGCCCCTCTGACCTTCGCACAGAGCCTTTCCCAGGCCCTGCAGACCACAGGGTCATGGGTTCCATTCCTGGCCCAGGGCCTGGTCCAGGGCACATACCTGGCTGGCAGGTTTGGGCCCCAGTTGTGGCATGTGCGGGAGGCAACCGATCCAGGTCTCTCCCTCACATTACTGTTTCTCTCTGTGTCTCTCCCCTCCCTCCCTTCTACCCACTCAAACGTTGATGGGAAAAAATACCAGTATCCTCAGGCGAGGACTCACAGCAACCAAAGGAGAGTCCCATGCGGGATGGAGTCAGCGCTGTCCCAGGATATCGCAGGGTGGTTTCCCATGAGAACAATCGGCGCCATTTCCCACCTTCACGGTTAGAGGAGGAACAGCGACAACGTTGTTTTGATAGGTTGATGCTGAAGAAGGCCTTTTAAAAGTTTCACATAAACTCACGTACAAACCTCTCGACAGCGTCCGCCTTCCTCGCGCCCCCTGAGCGGAGAACAGAGAAGCGCCGCGTTCGCTGGGCCTCGTCTGCTCAGCCGTGAGGGCTGCAGGTCCTCCTGGAGCAGTGAGATTAGAAGAAAGAAAGAAATTAAAAACACAGGGTGGGAGAAGAGAAAAGGAAACACATTCTTTCAGGTATGATCAGCTATATTGAAAACCAAAAAGGAGAGTTTAGCAAGATGCCCACATAGAAAATAACATACAAAAGGCAATTGCATTTTTATACACCGGGAACAATTTGAAAATGTACCTTAAATGTGTGTATGTGTGTGTGTGTGTGTGTGTGTGTGTGTGTGTGAGTGTTGCCCTGGCCAGTGTGGATCAGTGGTTGGAGCCCCCAGCACATTGAAGGGTTCAATTCCTGGTCAAGGGCACATGACTGGGGTGCAGTTTCCATCCCTAGCCCCTGTCAGACAGGGCTCGTGCGGGAGGCAACCAATCGATGTGTCTCTCTCACATGGCTGTTTCTCTCTGTCTCTCCCCTTCCATTCTCTCTAAAAATCAATGGGAAAAAAACAGCTTCACTCCTCAGGTAAGGGTTTAAAAAAAAAAGTGTGTGTGTGTTGGGGGGAAGGGAGGCATCCTTCCCAAGAGAGTGAACGCTTTAAGTATCTGAGAATAAGGCTAAGGAAACAGGTAAGAATTAGGCAGAGAATCACAGCATTTCGTGAAAAGAGCTAAAGACGACGGAAAGGACAGCTCGTGCTCGCGGACAGGGAGGCCCGAGAGCACAGACATGTCAGTTCTCCACAAACTGGCCCCGGCGCAGAGCCGTTCCAAGCCCGGGGCCGGGGGGCTTCTGTGAGGTGTGACCAGTGATCCTCAACCTTCCGCGGCAGCACAGGCCCGCGAGGCCCCGGGAGGAGAATCCGGACGGGCCTCGCTCTTTTTCATACGAGGACTTAGAAACCGTGTGGATGTACTAAATACTCAACTTACTTTACGTGGTTAATTCTGTGAGGTGACGGCCACCACGATTTAGAACAAACTGGCAGCGACTCAATTGTTTAAAAGAAGGAGCGCTGGTCCTGCCACACGTGGGGTCGCCGGGTGGCGGGGCGGCCGAGATGTGGACGCACAGACGCTGGTGCGGAAAGGTGGTCACGCGGCTTCCGTGAGTGAAAACCGCAGGCCACAACACTACAGCGTGTCACCGCTCTTTTTGGTCAAAATACACCTATATTTTTGTGAACGCATAGAAAAGCATCTGAAGGAATAACCACAATATTTTTGCTTTTCCTGTGTGTACTCATTTTTTATTAGAGAAAACACATTGTTATGTAACCAAAAACCATAGTCATCAGGGAAAGAAATACTTTCTTTAAAAAATTCACCCTGTTCTTTGGGAGGCTCTCAGGAGAGTCATCACACGTGTGCGGCCCCGCTCCGGCCCCCCTCCCCGCTGAGGACGAGAATTCCTCACTTCTAAGGGGGTGGGGAGCAGCCAGGCCACACGGGGAGGGCCAGTCCGTGTCTCTCCCACCACCGCCTCTGAGCTAAGGTCCCCCTAGGGCCCCGCTGGCCACTGTCCCTCTGCGGAGGCTGCAGGCTGAGCAATCAGGATTTGGGGACAACCTCGCCCCCGGTGTCTCCACCAGCAGAGCAGCCCCGGATGGAGAAGAGGCCAAGCCGGGCCTCGGGCCTCAGATTGCATCTCTGACCCCAGCTGGACATCCCTCCTGAGGCCGGGCCTGGGCTTTGGCTCTCGGGTGGGGTTCAAGGCTCGCACTGCTGCCAGGCCTCACAGCTGGGGTGCTGGTGGGAGGAGCTCTCTCGGGGCCCCAGCACGGCCCCAGTCAGAGCCCCGAGCTCTGGGCCTGGCTGGACGCCATCCCTTCCCCACCAGCCAGGCCACTAACTGAGGCCGCAGTGCAGGCTGCGGGCCAATGACCAGACGGAGGGACGGTCTCGGGAATTCTCCCAGGAAGACGGCATGTCCGGGCTGGGCCAGGGACCTGATGGCTTCACGAGTGTGTGTGTGTGTGTGTGTGTGTGTGAACACATGTACACGTGTACATATTAGGGCTGTCAGATAAAATCCAGGACACACATGCATTTGAGTTTCAGATAAATGAATAGGTTTTCAGTATAAGTATGTCGCCAATATTGCATCCTGCATGTTTACTTGCTAACTCTGGCGGGCCTGATGCATGGAAAGGTGTTGTGCGTGTGCAAGTGTGGAAGAGTACACAAATGTATGTGTGCATGAACATGTGCACGTATACACGTGGGAGGTGTGTGCACCAGATGCAGGTGGCGGTTTTAGGGTGGGTGTGAGCCCCATGTGTGGTCCCATTTCAGGTGTATGTATAATGGCACCTGTGTGGATGTGAACAGGCGTGCATCTACGTGTGTTTGCACTGAGCACACGAAGTGTCACATGCAGGAGTGTCTGCGTGTGCGCACGCTACAGAGTCTGAGAGCTGGAGGAAGCCCAGCTCCCCGGTGGGGAGCCCGAGGCCGGCCCTCGGCGAGGCTGGGTGTGGGCGCATGTGTGTGCACCAGCTCCACCTCGTGCCAGGCACCCTGGCCAGACTCATCGCGTCCCCACCACAGCCCTCTGTCTGGAGGCCCCTCTCACACGGGAAGGACAGGTGGAGCGCGGCCAGGGCTCCCGCCTTGCCCTCTGCGCAGAGCTGAGCCGCGTGCGCTCCCACGTGGGTTACAGAAACGCTGGCCAAAGCACAGGCCAGATGTTGCTCCCCCATCCTCCCCCCCCCACCCTCTCCTGCCCCAGGAGCCAGATGGCGCTGATCCCGGAGTTCCTGCAGGTTTTAGCTCCTGCTGTCCCTCTCCTGCCCCTTGCGGACTTTTCCCCAGGAGGGAACGGGCTGGGGGCTCAAGGACTTTGTCCCGGACCAATTGCTGGGCTGGGCAGTGGCTTCCCCTGGCCAGGGGTCAGGCGCCCGGGATGGGGTCTGTGCAGACACCAGCGCCCCAGGGGCTCCTTGCACAGTGCTCTCCCCTCACTGCCCAGAAGCCACTTGGCGGGCAGCAGCCGGGGTGCCCCAGGTGTGCCCACTCACCCGGTGCGTCCCAGTCGCCCCTGAGCCTTGCTCCTCCTGTGGTGAAGGTGACAGCCAGCCGGCCCGACACCCCCACTGTGTTCCCAGGGCCACAGAGCCGAAGGCACAGTCTGGTGGCTTCCACGGCAGGAGCTCACTCCCTCAGCCTGGAGGCTGGGCGTCCTCGGCTGTGGGCGGCCGCCTTCTCCCTGGTCCTCACTGGCCTCCCTCTGCGAGTCGGCGCCCAGTTTTCTCTTCTCAGGACCCCGTCCTATGGGCTCAGGGCCCACCCCATGACCTCATTTTCACTTAATCACCCCTTGACAGGGCCCCAGTTGCAAATACAGACCAATTCTGAGGTCCGGGGGTTAGGGCTGCAACATATGAATTTGAGGAGGGAGCCCCAATTTACCCATCACACCCACGATGGGCTGGGCGAGGGCTTCTCCCACTCCGCCACCATCACCGGAACCCCAACTTCCTGCTCTTTATTCTGACAAATGAGACCTTTCCTGGAGGCCAAGTGGAGACACACTGCGGAGATCCAGGTGGGGGACCTCATCCGCCCCCCTCCCCCCACCTGGAGAACCGCTTTGGACCGGAGGGGCCGCTCTCGGCCCCTGCTGCTCTGCCCCCTCTGTATCCCTGGACTGCAGTTCAGGGAAGGCGCCCCAGTTCCTGGGGTACTTGGTGTGGCCCCGACACCCTCTCTGGGCCTGTGTCCCCATTGGTGAAGAGAGGCTGCTGGGCCGGAGGATTCCAGAGCCCCAGGTTGGATGGTGGCGTTGGTCCTGGGCGGGGCATGGAGGTGGTGGCCACAGTGGCGGGCGGGGTGGATGGTGCCAGGCACCTGAGCCAGTTCTGAGCATCACGAACACATCGAACACATCGCCACAAACCCGGGGGCTTCAAGCAGCACCAATGCATGGTCTTACCTGCCGTCTGGGGCGGGCAGTCCACACCGGTCTTGGTTTTGTGGGGTGAGGCCGGGTGCGGGGCTCTGGCTCCTTCCGAGGCGGGGGTGGGGGGTGAGGGGATCTGGCTGCGGCCTTTCCTGCGGCGGGAGGCCCTGCATCTCCTGGTCCGAGGCTTCTTCCTCCACCGTCAGAGCCAGCGGAGCCTCACATGGCGGCGCCCTCTCCGCCGGGAAGGACTGATGATCGGCCCACCTGGTCGCCCACGCACGTCTCTGATTTAAGGTCAGCTGATCAGCAGCCTTCACTCCACCTGCCGCCTGGATGCCGGTGCCGTCTAAGGACGCGTAGCTGGAGCCCAGGCTGGGTGTCCCTCTCCCTGAGGCCCGTGCTCGGGGCACCTCCATCCCCCAGACCCTGCTCTGGCCACGCTGCCCAGCTCTCACTGTGATGCTGAGGGGGACCTCCCCGTGGGCCATGGCCTCTCCAGGCTCCTCAGGGAGAGCCCAGGAGCCCCCTTTCCCTGCCAGCTGACACCATGGCCACCTGGAAAGGAAGAAATCAGTTCCCCACGTTAACAGAGACTCCCTCCCCCCTCTTAACACA
>NW_005370733.1:1036767-1037995 GCF_000412655.1 Myotis brandtii
CGCCTCCCTATATTAACAGAGATTCTCCTGCCTGGAAACCCAAACCACACAAAGAAAAACCACACGGGAGCGGGTCCCCTTGAATAGCATCTGTATTGTCACATGAAACGCACGTACATAACGGTTGACTTGGAAACGACCTATTAGGTCACACGGGTCCGGCCCCTGGGGGCCAAAGTGGCACCGATGCCCACGGGCCGTGGGCGCCCACAGGCGGTGGTACTGGCGGCGCTGGGAGAGGCCCGCTCACACCTCTGTCCTTCAGCTCCGGGCAGCGTCTTCCACACGAGCTCGAGGAAGCGGCGGTTTCTTGTGGTTCACAGCTCTCGCAGGAGAAAAGGGCTCTGTGGTCACATCAGCTTAGGAAACATGGTACAAGGTCCACAGGAAGCGTCTCTGCAGGACTTGTCAGAGCCTTTACCACACGCACTCCCCGTGAACGTCCACCAGGGGGCAGAGGATGCAGCATTTCCCACGTGGATTTGACCACAAAACCCTTTTGCTTCCCAGGCTGGTGTCCAGCCGGGCACCCTTCAGAGAGCGCGGCCCTAAGCTGTCGATGACCGTGAATGGCACCTCTGTCGGTGGCGGGTCGGGGGTATTTTGCCAGGTTTTGTACGGTGTGGCCCGGTGGGCACAGCCAGGAACTCAACAGGTACATGATGATGAAAGGACAAGACAAGACGCGGTCCCGCTCCTGCCGTCCTGGTTCTCACCTGTGACCTGCAGAGCAGACGCCGAGCAGGGCTGTCCCCACGCGGGGCCTGGCAAAGGGGCAGGTGGCCAGCTCCAGCCGGGAGCCGGGCCGCACAGTCCCTGCGGCCACTCACCAGGCGGAGATGAGCATCTGGCAGGTGTTGGAGGACATCCAGACCAGCTCCACCAGGCGGAACTGGAGGTAGCCCAGGACGAAGCCCGAGACGACGTCCGTGATGTGGTGCCGCCCGATCATCACGCGGGACAGCCCCACGCAGAAGGCCCAGAGCACCAGCAGGACGCGCAGGGGCACGGCCAGCACCAGGTGGCTGAGGAAGAACTTGGACACCATGGCCGCGCGGCTGGCGTGCCCGGCGGGGAAGGCGTACACGTCCATGGTGAGGTAGTCCAGGAGGCTGGGGCTCGTCTCGAAGGGGCCGCGCCGCTTGATGAGCTTCTGCATGCCGGCCACCGTCATGATGTCCAGGAGCAGGGCTGCGGGGACAGGGCCGAGGCTGTCCCTGCCCTGCGC
>NW_005370733.1:1038327-1039633 GCF_000412655.1 Myotis brandtii
CCCCCTGCTCCCTGCTTGATTTTCCTTTGCAGCAACCCTCACCGCCTGGCAGGCCACCCATTGTCTCAGGAGCTTCTCTCCTCTCTCCCCTCCAATGTGGGCTCCCGAGGACGGGACTGGATGTTCCCGGCTGGAGGCGGTCGTAAAGCCGCTGCCTGAGAGTGGGATCGGGTCTCCTGGGCCCTTGGAGGACCCGAGTTCTGACAAACAGGACCCTGGGCTGGTGATTTTTCTCAAAGGGCCTCGCAGAAGCCCCCGCCAATCCCGAGAAGAGGACATCACCATCCCCTTCTCCTTAAATATATGTTTATTGATTTCAGAGAGGAAGGGAGAGGGAGAGAGAGAGAGAAACATCCATGATGAGAGAGAATCACTGATCGGCTGCCTCCTGCACGTCCCACACTGGGGATCGAGCCCGAAACCCGGGCCTGTGCCCTTGACCGGAATCGAACCGTGACCTCCTAGTTCATAGGTTGATGCTCGACCGCTGAGCCACGCTGGTCGGACATCCCCATTTCTTTAAAGTGGAGGTGAAACTCGTGGGACATACAACCAGCCACTCTCATGCCCAACGCAGTGGCATTCAGTACATTCACAGGAGCGAGCGCCGCCTCTCTCCGGTTCCAAAGCTCTTCGTCCCCCAAAGTGGAGCCCGCATCCGGTCGGCAGCCACCCCGCGTCCCCTCTGCCCGCCCCTGGGCCCCCGACCTGTTCCTATGAAGGGAGCGGGTCCCCACGGGCCTGGCGCACAGGGAGGCCCGAGACAGATGGTCATCAAACGACGCGGCCGCAGCCTGGCGCCGGAGCTGGTCCAGGAGCCGGGAGGGGCTGCTCGCTCTCAGGAAGAACTGCTCTCCTCAGATGCTCGGAACACGCACAGACCTGCAACCACCTGGAACCTGCGCCCAGAGCCAGCGCCGTTCCGCCTGGCCGCCCATGAGCGCAGGTTTAATGAACTCGGCACCGCGCTGTCTGCGCTGTGGTGACCTGCACTGGACGTCCCCACGGCTGTAGCACAGGGGCACCTCGGTGACAGCCTGGGCCTTCCGATCACCCCGATCACCTCGAGTCACTGCGCTCCCGTTAGTGCAGACCTCGACCGCCTTCCTCGTGTTCTGTCCCTCCCTCGCCCCCCTTTCCAGCTCTTGTTTGGGATTTGAACCCCTGCTTTCCTCTGGACCTGCCCCTCTCATTAGCCACGCCCCCTTTCCAGGTGGGACACACCCATGGTGTCCCCCTCGCCACGCGGAGGGTTGTTGGAAGGAGAGGCGCTCAGCCTGCAGGCCGGCTCTCCAGCAGAACCCAC
>NW_005370733.1:1039644-1041688 GCF_000412655.1 Myotis brandtii
CACCCTGCAGGGCCCTCTCCCCTCCTCCAGCTCCGCAGCCAGGCCTGTGACCGTGATTCTGACACTGTCAGCGCATAACCTGGGCCCAGAAATAGAAGCAAATGGTGCCATCACTCAAGGCTCCGTGAATGCCGCTCACATGGCCAGTCGAGTCCCCTGGCCTACATTCCCTCCTGGATCCTGAGGGAGGCCAGTGGCCCCATAGAAAGGTCTGCCTGGAGGGCGCTCAGGGCCCAGGGTCAGGAAAGTGACTGCCACCCCCTGCCTCCCCCGTGCTGTGTGACCCGGCCAGGTCACTCAACCTCTCTGGGCCTCCGCTCACTGCAGTCAATGAGGGCAGGGCCATCCTTGGGAGCCTCCCTCCCTCATCGATAACATGAGGGTCACCCCAGAGGCGACTCTGAGGGCTCATGCGGCAGGCACCTGGGAGCAGGGCTTGGCCCCACAATCCCCTCTCAGCTCCTCTCACTGAGGGGGGGAATGGGAGGGGCTGAGATGCCTGAACCCCCAGGCAGGAATCCTGACACCTGTCCCTGGGGAGGGAGCAAAGATGAGGTTCCTTGCTGGTGAGGGGGCAGGTTTGGGGGCTGGCTGGGGCTGGGAGGAGGGGTCCTGGCTCTTCTGGCCTGAGGACTGACCCTGCCTCTACCCCCCTCCCCCACTGGCTTCTGGAGGGGGCGGGGACCAGCCGGTGGTGCTGTGGGGCAGGGTCAACTGGTCTGGAAGAGGTCTGCTGCGTTCGCAGGAGCGTCCTCGGAAATAACGAGAGACGTGCACCTGCCTCAGGGTCCAGGATGTCCACTGTGGCATCTCTCGCAGCCGCCCGTGCCCTTGAGTGGCAGGCGATGGGACAGCGGCCACTGGGGGCCAGTGGGACGGATGCGGCGGGTGGATATTTATAGCCGCGGAGGAGAGTCGGGGTTGGTCAGCGGGAAAGGCCAGTCACCCAGCAGCACTGACAGGAGGGGCCATTTTTGCAAAAAGGATGCAGCGGGTGGGTATTTATAGCCGCGGAGGAGAGCCGGGGGTTGGTCAGCGGGAAAGGCCAGTCGCCCAGCAGCACTGACAGGAGGGGCCATTTTTGCAAAAAAAAGAAGCCATGCGCTCACCTGCGGGGAAAGAGGCCCGGAAGGCGCCCCCTAAATGTGAGCCGTGCTTCTGGCTGGGAGCGAAGACGGGCGATTTGTATCGTCTTTCTGTCATTCTGCATTGAAAGTGTTTTCTCACCACGACTGCCCGGCACTTGTGCACATTTTAAAAAGTGATCTCACAAAAGACAAACATTGCAAGACTCCGCTTATAAGAGGTGCCTGGAATAAGGGGATTCCTAGCAACAGAAAGTAGGTCAGAGGTTGCCAGGGCTGGGGGCGGGGCGGGAGGGGGTGTCGGTGGGCACAGTGTCGGTCAGGAAGATGAGAAAGGTCTGGGGGTGATGGTGGTGAGCTGACCCGTGGTCCAGGAGCGGATTCGAGGTGACGCGCGTGGCAGTGCACATACAAGATGTTCTCTTAAACCCGGGCGCTCCGGGAAGCCCAGCGGGGAGGCCTGCAGGGGCAGGGAGGTGGCGAGGGAGGAGGTCCTGAGCGTCTGTCTTGTCCCCCAGCCTGAGAGTCTGAGGAATTCCGGTTTTCTCACCTGGAGGAGCTGGCCCTGCCTCTGCAGATGTCGGGGTGCAGGGGTGTCGAAATCACAAGCATAGAAGGTGGAGGGCACGTTTGTTCCTCAGCTGAGTGCCAGGCTGCTGGGCGCGACTTTAGAGCGGGGACGCTGCAGCCCTGGGGCCCGCCCATGGCTCCCTCCTCCCTTCCCCTCTGTGTCAGCTGCTGGGGGCCCTGACCTGGCTCGGGGGGTGGGAGTGGGGGGCGCCCAAGGGCTGCCCCGAGATGGTACAAAGTGGGCTGGGGCAGGCAGGAAGCATGTTCTACTCTGCAGAGCCCGCGGCTCACCTTCACCAGCGTGCTCCTGGTCAACCTAACTCCCATGGAGGGCTGTCACCTAGGCTGTCCGGGGAGCAGGGGCAGGTGGGCGGCGGAAGGTCTGCTAA
>NW_005370733.1:1041760-1045414 GCF_000412655.1 Myotis brandtii
GGGGCTGGGAGGGGGCCCCGGGGGGGGGCTGCTGCAGGGGTGAGGAATCTGGTCTGGGTCCCGAGCCCCTCAAGCATGAAGGGACGTGGGGGCCGAGGTCATCACACAGGCCCATCGGGGGCTGAGAACGAGGCCGAGCTGGGCAGAGGCCGGGGGTGTCTGCGGTGATGTGATGCGCACACAGAGCAGAACCAGAGGCCGTGCGCCAACCTGCAGTGGAGGCGATTCCCGCTGAGGGGCCAAGGGCCACGCTCGCTCTCTCATCACCTATTTGGGTCACTCTGTGCATTTTCTGGCCACGACAATGTATCACGAAAAGGGGCCCCACATCACTGCTCACAAAGGAAGCGCAAATCAAAACCCCAACACCACGTTCACACCCATCAGGATGGCAATTACAAACAACGAGAGGCCCAGGCGCACGAAATCCACCGGCCTCAGCTGGCCGCCCGCCCTGCCCGCTACAAGAGCTGCTGCTCGTTTGGTCGTGATGGCGTTACGGCATCGTGACCACAGGCCTTTTGTTAATATAGATGGGATAACGGGTGCTGGAGACACTGGAGCCTCGTGCAGTGCGGGCGGGCAGGGTGCACCAGGGGGCAGCTGCCGCGGGAACCGTGTGGCGGCTCCTCCACAAGCTGAGCTTCTGGGTCTGCGCCCTGAGGAAGGGAGGCAGGCTCTCCGAGAGACCCTGTGTCCTCAGCAGCCGTGTTCACAGAGGCCAAAAGGCAGAGCAACCCAGAGGCCATGGACAGAGGGCGGGTAAACACACTGTGGTCCAGCCACACCACGCGACATCGCTCGCCTCCGAAGGCAGGAAGCACGGATACAGAGAACCATGGGCCTTGAGGACGCTGTGCTGAGTAAGAAGCCAGGCGCAGAAGGACAAAGAACTATGGGATCCCTCGTCTACGAGGCCCCAGAGCAGTCAATTCCTAGAGACGGAAAGGAGACGGTGGGCGCCAGGGCCTGGTTTCCTGTAGGCCCGTGAGGAGCCGGGATGGGGAACCGGGAGGGGCCTGGGTCACGGGTCACCTGGTTCCCTTTGGGATCATCGAGCCCGGTGCTGCAGGGGACGGACAGAGGAGGGATCCCACAGGTCGAGAGCTTGGAGGGGACCCCGGACTTCCCTTGGTGATGGTGGTGTGATGAGGTGACAATCATTGCCACGCTAGCATTCCTGTGTGCTAAGCACTGTGTGTAATTCTTCAGTGAAGGGTCCCAGCAACCCATTTAACAGATGAGGAAAATGAGGCTCAGAGGGGCTAAGTCACTGCCTGAGTACTTGCCCTGAGGGAAGTACCGCAGGGGTGGTGCGGAGAACTCCCCTCCCCCCCAGCCCCGCTGGGACTCTGCCCAGGCCCTAAGGCGCCTCAGCCCCCCTCCTGCCCCGGGGCCGAGGGGAGCCCAGGTCCCAACTGTACAGGGAGAGGCCTCCGCTCCCAGCCCAGGGACCCCCCATTAATCTACTGGGGGCCCTGGTGTTGGAGTGGGAGTAGGGCTGGGCAGGGCTCCCTCACTCCTCCGGGCCCTGCAGCGCGCGTAACAGAGGATCGGCCTCCACTGGGCACATCCGCGGGCCACCCATTGTGCCAAGTGCTCTACCCGAGTCCCCCCCACAGCCCTGAGCCCCACGGAGGTCAGGGAGCCCAGGCTCTGAGATGGGAACTGACCTGACCAAGGTCACAGAGAGAGTCAGGCTCGGCAGGGGCCTGGACCCCAAGGCGCACCGCCCCCCAAAGACAGCAGGACCCTGCAGACCGACGGCGAGGGGGATGGCGAGGGGATGGCGAGGGGTTGCTGTCTGGAGGACTTGGGTTGGGGTCCCCAACCTGCCACGTACTCCCGTGTGGAGGGGCCAGTCCCTTAGCCTCTGAGCCTCAGGGAACACATCTGTCAGGTGGGTGTCTTCCCATTTACCTTAAAGGTCATTACACAGATTTTTAAATCATGAGCTATGGGACGCCCATGGCATGGGATGGGTACATATGAAGCTCAAGAAACGAAGTTTAAAGAACTTGAAACGACGGTCCTTCCAGAAGGGAGGGTCTGGAGTCTCGTTCTTCCAAGCCAACACCTTTGTGCCCCGGCAGCTGGTTGCCAGATTGGGCCAGAAACCTCCTAACTAGACAGATGTGCTCCCAGTTCTCACCCTGGCCCCTGGCCGAC
The DNA here is from genome assembly GCF_000412655.1 of Myotis brandtii. Taxonomy (NCBI): domain Eukaryota; kingdom Metazoa; phylum Chordata; class Mammalia; order Chiroptera; family Vespertilionidae; genus Myotis; species Myotis brandtii. The sequence goes on from NW_005370733.1 coordinate 1,043,930, forward strand.
TAGCTGCATCTCCCTGCGCCTCCGTTTCCCCCTCTTTAAACGGAAAATGCTAATGGCTTCTCCCTCATGGGGTTGTGGGAGGCTCAGTGATGGCGTGGTTTACGGAGAAGTGGACAGACAGCAGACACTAAACACATTATGGATTTTACCGCCACCATCTGGGGCGGGACCGTGCAGGCGGGTCCAGGGAGCGGGCTCGAGCACGCTCTCCACTCCCGTCCTCTGACACCAGGCCCCTGGCCCCCTGCTCCGTGTGAGGCTGGGTGGGCCCTGGGGAGGCCACGGACGAGGAGAGCAGGGTTCTGCCCCAGCAGCCCCCGCGTGGCACCTCGGCCGCCTTGCCCTGCACCCTCCCTCCCGAGCCCATGGCCCGGCGCCCGGAAGGAGCACAGGCCTGGACGCAGGCGGACCTGGTGCAAATCCCCAGCTTGAAGCCTGCGCCAGGCTTTATTTATAGGGGCCTCAGTTTCCTAATCTGTGAAGTGGGAATGATCCTAGCGCCAGTCACGTGGGACTGCTTATTCGGGATAAATAACAAGCCATGTAAAGAATTTAGTCATAAGAACAAGAAAACGATGATGATGCTACACCCACCGTCTCCTTCACGAAGCAACTGCCCCACGTCCCACCCACAGCGTGTCCATCCCCAGACTCTCTGAGGCCTCGGCGAGGAGACGCACGTTTTTATCGTAACTTCCTCGGGGACCAGTTCTCTGGGGTCTGACCCACCCCCTTTTGGAACTGGGACCCCTCGTCAGTGTCTAACCTGCGTCCCACATGGTGGCCACGCTGGGAAGAGCGAGGGATGGACATGGTTCCACATGGGGGTGGAAGCAGAGGTTCCCAGGAGCATTGGGGCTTGGAGGTGCTGGGAGGGTGGCCGGCTGGAGGGGAGGGCCTGCCTCCCACCTGGGCTGCGCCCCCCACGACACCTGGCACAGAGCAGGCTGAACAGAAAGACCTGGCGGCAAAGACGTTGTTAAAACCAACCAAAGACCAGCTCACAGGCCCCTCCCCTGGCCACTCACCCGGGGAAGGGGCAGGTATGGCTTTCAGGAGGCCACCAGTGTGTGGGTGGCCACCCTGAACCCCCTGCACCCCTAGTCCCTATGGGGCCACCTCAGGCAGCTGGCAGGGTCCCGGGCCCAGGCAGGGGGGTAGGGGAGCAGCTCACAAGTGCTGCCTGCAAGCAGCCCAGAAACTCAGGGACCCCCACCTGTGGGTGGGAGTTACGAGATGAGACGCTCCATCCAAGACCCCGATGGGACCCCACCAGCCCGACTACCTGCCTCGAGGCCGCAGCCTCCAGTGCCCACCCCCCAGCTGCCTCTGGGCAGGGGTTCCCAGCGGCCCCCGCCTTGCAGGGCCCTCATCTGCGCATCCCTGGCTCTCTCCCCGAGGCCGGAGCTCGCCTGTTTCTGGGGCGCCCTTCCTGCCTAACCTCATTAGACTGTTCCCCTCTGTTCCGGGGGCCCCGCCGGTCCT
>NW_005370733.1:1046232-1050647 GCF_000412655.1 Myotis brandtii
CCAGGGAGGCGGGGGAGTCCACAGCTGCAGCCCTGCCTCGGGCCTGGGCTATTTAAATCTCCCAATGGCTGGCTCCCCAGGCTTTGGGGGACTCTGGGAAATGTAGTCCTCCGGCTGCCCTGGCCTCAGCTGTCCAGGCCAGAGGCCCCGTGTGGGCTCCGGACTCAGCCCCGCCTTTCCCAGCTTCCCTCCCAGCCGTCCAGGCCCCTGCGAGCCAGGCTGGCCTTCCCATGGCCCGGGCAGCGTGGACTTGGTCCCACGGACTGGACAGTGGAGCCCAGGCTGAAGGCCTCTCCGGGCACCAGATGGAGTGAGTGACGTCACGACAGCATCATCTCAGGCCTCTGGGACCAGGCCCGGCCCCTCCCCTCTGTGGCAGCAGCTCATGAGGTGGGCAGGCCGGCCTTTTTTTTTTTTTAAATCACTCATGAATCTGGCTTCAGTGCCGTGGAATGGCAGCCAGGCTTGGTTTCCATGCGAGGGAGACGCAGTTCATGGGCTGGGAATGGATCTGCCCGGGGAGGTTGCCTCCATTGCCCTGCGTTTCGTGGTCAGGTGATCAAGGGCTTCTCACCTGTCTCAGTCCCAATACCTGATACTGACAACCATCAAATAGGGCTGAGCTACTTTCTTTATATTCTGCTTGATAAAGTCATATCAAGTATGACTTTAATAACCAGAAATAACACATTAAACAAATTGCATCAATGTATATCAGATATATACACACACACACATAAATATGCATTTAAAAAATGTGTTATATGACCTTAAAAAAATAACCTCCCATTTCCACGTAACAAATATAAGCCTGGCCATGTTTCCATGACAACCGATGATTTTTCAATGGCTGTTTGTCATGAGGATGGGCAGTGGTTTCTGTAAGCAACCCTCTATCATTGGACATGTAGGTTGTTTCCATTCTGTGACTATTCAACGCTATTCCGGCGCGGCCACCCTCACGCATACGTCCCTGTGCACTGAAGCAGAATATAAAGAAAGTAGCTCAGCCCTAGCTGGTGTGGTCCCAGAAGCAGGTTCATGAGCACCTCCTGGCCGGCCAGCGTGCTGCTCTTCACCAGGCAGAGGATGGTGCCCCCGATCCAGGGGATGCCGTGGCCCGTGATGCCAATGAGCTTGATCATGGAGCGGGCACTGGCCCAGGACGTGGCCCGGCCGGCGCACACCCCCAGCCGCTTGGACATGCAGATGTCGATGGCCAGCAGGGAGTTGAAGGCGATGCCCTTGAAGGAGGGGTTCAGCTGCATGCAGTCCTCCTCGGGCTGCTGCTGGGCCTGCGTGCTCAGATGCGTCCCGCTGAGACCCCACACCGCACTGCCCAGATCTGGGAGAACATGGCCGGGCTGCAGATACTTCCAGCTGACAGGCCAAGTCCAGCCACATGGGTCCCATGTCAGAGATGGCGAAGAGCACACGAGGTGGGGACATCACCTGTGAGGCCACACAGCTGGTGAAGGTCAGAGCGGGGGCCTGGGCTGGCTGGTCCCTGCCTGCTTGTCGCTCACCTGTCACTCACTCGCTCCCCCATGCAAGGACCAGCGGGACGTGCAAAGATGACTGAGGTGGCCCCATGCCTGCAGCCCACCTGTGCCCCCATCATTGTGCCACCTGCCGTGGCCCACACAGCCCCCCTGTTCTAGCACAGCCCATCGCGAGAGAGGGGCGCAGTGCGGAGTGGAGGGACCTGCCAGGTAAGAGGAGACCAGGAGAATTTGACCAAGATGGTGGCATAGGTAAACACCGGAGACTGCTGCCGCAAACAACCACTTCAAAAATACAACTAAAAGACGGAACGGACATCACCCAGAACCACAGGAAGGCTGGCTGAGGAGAGACTCTTCAACTAGAAGGAAAAACAACAGCACACCGAGGCTCAGAGGAGGCGCAGTGTGGAAAAAACTCAGGTGCGGAGGTGCGCGCGCAAAGCGGGCTGGTGGCTGAGAGCGCGGTTGTCGTTTTCGGTCAGGGGGGAGTCTCAGACTCTGAGCTCCAGATACGGGCGAATCGCTGGGGACTCGGACCCAAACGGGAGAAGCGGGAGTGTCTGGCATCAGTTGGAAGGCAGCTTTCCCTCCGAGGTTTGCAGCGGTTCCGGGGGTTCTGAGAAGCAGAGCCTCTGGGAACAGGACTGAGGGCACCATAACGGCTCCCTCCGCCCGCCCTGTTGAGCCCGCCCCGCCCAAGCCCTGCGCAGAGCCATTTGCCGGATCGCCTCAGGCAAAGGCTAGATTAGCACCTCCCCAGAGGACAGAAGTTTTCCGCGGCAGACACAGCTGATTCACACAGCCAGTCGGCCTGGTGGTCAAATCCCTCTAGTATTAACTACAACAATCAAGGCTCAACTAGAACAAGACTGCGCACAAAGACCACTAGGGGGTGCACCAAGAAAGCATAAAAAATGCGGAGACAAAAAAACATGACAGAAATGGAGGATATAGAGCTAAAAATCGCAATTTTGAGGGCTTGCAAAAATGTGCTAGAAGCTGTCAATAAACTTGAGGAGAGAGTCACGAAAACTAATGAGACCCTCGATGCTATGATAAAGAACCAACTAGAAATTAAGCATACACGGACTGAAATAAAGAATATTATACAGACACCCAATAGCAGACCAGAGGAGCGCAAGAATCAAGTCAAAGATTTGAAATGCGAAGAAGCAAAAAACACCCAACCGGAAAAGCAAAATGAAAAAAGAATCCGAAAATACGAAGATAGTGTAAGGAGCCTCTGGGACAGCTTCAAGCGTACCAACATCAGAATAATAGGGGTGCCAGAAGATGAGAGACAGCAAGATATTGAAAACCTATTTGAAGAAATAATGGCAGAAAACTTCCCCCACCTGGTGAAAGAAATGGACTTACAGGTCCAAGAAGCGCAGAGAACCCCAAACAAAAGGAATCCAAAGAGGACCACACCAAGACACATCATAATTAAAATGCCAAGAGCAAAAGACAAAGAGAGAATCTTAAAAGCCTCTCTCAAAATTGATGTTTCTACCTCTCTCTCCCTCTCCCTTCCTCTCTAAAATCAATAAAAATATATTTAAAAACAAAACAGAGTGCTCAGATGCGTCCCGCTGAGACCCCACGCCGCACTGCCCAGATTTGGGAGAACATGGCCGGGCTGCAGATACTTCCAGATGACAGGCCAAGTCCAGCCACACGGGTCCCATGTCAGAGATGGCGAAGAGTACACGAGGTCGGGGACATCACCTGTGAGGCCACACAGCTGGTGAAGGTCAGAGCGGGGGCCTGGGCTGGCTGGTCCCTGCCTGCTTGTCGCTCACCTGTCACTCACTCGCTCCCCCATGCAAGGACCAGCGGGACGTGCAAAGATGACTGAGGTGGCCCCATGCCTGCAGCCCACCTGTGCCCCCATCATTGTGCCACCTGCCGTGGCCCACACAGCCCCCCTGTTCTAGCACAGCCCATCGCGAGAGAGGGGCGCAGTGCGGAGTGGAGGGACCTGCCAGGTAAGAGGAGACCAGGAGTCCCTGGCCACGTGGGTACACGGCCTCTTCCTTGAGAGCAGGAGAGGTTTCCCGGTGGCTTCTGGGACCGAGAGCAGCTTGTACATTGCAGACACGTGTTCCTTGTTGTCTTTAAGTGTGTGAGACAGATTTACTGCTACTTCTCGCACATGGATCACCCGCCTGTACTTTGCACGGGCTCTGTGCCAGACCCGGAGCGGCTGCGTGTCCCTGAGCCATCGCCAACCGCACAGGGGGCTTGACGTGCCATTGCACGGACACGGACATCGGAGCTCAGAGCAAGGGGGTTCCCTCCGGGCAGTCGGGTGAGCTCTTCTGCTCTCTTCCTCGGCCTGTGTCCTTTCTCACATGCGCTACACTCGCTCACTCTCTGTTCATGGCCTGTGTCTTCCCAGCAGAGTGCCAACCAAAGGGCAGGGACCGCTGTCTACTTGTTCACTTGTGCGTCCAGGGCTCAGGGGCCCTGGCACCCAGTAGGTGTTCAATAAACATACATGTATTGAACGAATGGCTGTCTGATTCTGGAGTCAAGGTCTTGGACAAACTTTGCCATCAGACTCATGGCCACCAGGAGGCGGGCCATTTGGGGCAACATCCCAGAAGGGAAGGGGAGGGGAGGGGAGTGGGTGAGATGCTCCCCTCTCAGCAGCTGGCCGGAAGGAGGGAGGACCGCGCAGGGCCCCTGCCAGGGTGGGGAGGGAGCCCCGTGAAAAGGATTTTTCATCACCGCCTCCCACCCCAGGTGCTCCCGCCCGGCGGCTCACTCAGCTGCATTTCCAGGGCTGCTCCGGAGTTATTTTGGTCGGGAAACCTGATCCTTCGCGGGTTTATTTTAGCACCTTGGAGAACTCCCAGTGCCGCACCCGCACCGAGGCCGGCACCCACCTGCCCACTCGCCTGCTCC
>NW_005370733.1:1050912-1054915 GCF_000412655.1 Myotis brandtii
CATCCCTGTGCACTCCAGCTCCTGCCGCCTGACCTTGGCGCGCCGCTGGGTCAGCTCCTCCTCTGGGGACACGATCGTGGGAGGAGAGGGCGTTTCACGCTCAGAACTGTAGTTCTGGAGACTCGGATGGGGCAGCCGGGCCAAGGGACAGAGAGTCCTGAGGTCGGAGGGGAGGGTTCCCAGGGGACTGCCCTGTGCACCAGGCCAGACAAGCCACCCCTCACCGGCTCCATCCAGCAGGCGCCTTGAAGACCCCCTTCCCGAAACCACCACCCACACACCTACCTGCACACACACACACTCTCACATACACTCACATATCACACCTACTCACACCCACAAACATGCTCACCTACGCCCACCACCACACACACATCCGCACAACCACATGGACACAAACTCACCCTTCCCCAGATACACACATGCATACACCCTCACGGACACACACATGGGCACACACCGTCTGCTCACTCATACCCACACGCTCACTCACATAACCAGAACACTCTAACACATGCATACAGACCCTCACACAGGCACTGTCATACACAACATGCCCCCCCCCCCACATCTACACCCACACCACGTCTGGTCACTCACACCCCTGCACACCTCACACACTCCCACACAGACACACATATGCCTTCATAGACTCACACACACACACACACTCATGGGCACTCAGACTTACTTAGACACACTCCACACATAGTTACACACAACTGTCAACTGTCACATACACCCTGACACAGAAACACACACACTCACACTGTCACACCATCATTCATTCACACACATGCATTCACTCGAACTTCCTCTAATCCAGTGGTTCTCAACCTTCTGGCCCTTTAAATACAGTTCCTCATGTGGTGACCCAACCATAAAATTATTTTCGTTGCTACTTCATAACTGTCATGTTGCTACTGTTATGAATCGTCATGTAAATATCTGAGATGCAGGATGGTCTTAGGCGACCCCTGTGAAAGGGTCGTTTGACTGCCAAAGGGGTCGCGACCCACAGGTTGAGAACCGCTGCTCTAATCGCTCACTCACTGCCTGCCCACCTCGACCCCTGGGCCAGGCATCCGTCATCACCCACCTCCCCCCGAGCTCAACACTGGACACACGCACATCAAAACAGCGGACGCCTGCACGAACGTCCCGGCGAAGCAATCGACACTGACCCGTAACTGTTCGAGCACGAATTTGTGCCCATTTGTTATTTATGTTAATGAACCTCTATTCATCATGCCCGGAGTCATCCCTGGATGTCTCTCTGGCCCATGGGGATGCAAGTGCCTGGGGACCACTCTCGTCTGTCCTGGCCCTGCCGGTGTCCCCAGTGGCTCTGAGGGCCCAGCACACAGCAGGCATCCAGCCAACACTGGGCAAAAGCCAGGAGCTGAGGGACCTTGTCCCATTGACAACACGCTGGCTCCAGGGGCCACACTGAGTCCACCACCTCTGGGAGGGGCTGGGCTGTGCCTGCTGGCCCTCCTCTCCCCCTTGCACTGGTGATGTCACCGCAGAGGAGTCTGGGGGGCCGGGGGGCACTGTGAGTGTCCCTCTGGCGCTGGGCACCTCTCGGACAAAGGTCCCTGTCCTGTTCTGCGGAAGCCAGCAGTTCACGCTCGTGCGGATGCCTCCTGGGCCTCCTGCAGATGCTGAGACAGCCGCGGGTCTGTGCCCAACACCCAGAGCTCCAGGAAATGCTGAGCAGGAAGAAGGGTGGCGTGGGGAGGCGGGTATGTGTGTATGTGTGTGTGTGTGTGTGGCAGGGGGGCTGGGGAAGCAGCCAGAACCTTGGAGGGCCCCTCAGGAGCTGGGCCAGGGGATGCCCACGTGAGCTGAGCCTTTCAGACCCTCTACCTGTCAGAGCTGGCTCTGGGGGAGCCGGTTCGTAGCTCAGAGCCAGGCCAACGGCCTGGGCCACCTCCCTGCAGAGCTCACCTGCAAACAAGCCCAAGACGAAGCATCACATGATGGGTGATGAGAAAGGGGAGGTTCTGGGGCCGAGGCCAAGGGGTCTTTGATTTTGTCCTCACTCTCATCCCGTGCGGCTTTCAGAGACAAAGCTTTCCAGAATCGGTTCCTTCCTGGCTCAGAGGGGCTGAGGTGGCGCCGGGAGGAGGGGATGAGTGGGCTTTAGGCTTGGCCAGATCTGGGTGGGGATTCAGACTTGAAAATGCCACTGTCCCCTGACCCCTAGGTCTGTCTGTCTGTACAGCCCACCTCCTGGGGTCAAGGTGAAGGATACAGGAGACAATGCTCGCTCAGGCAGCACCTAACACACAGTGGGGACTTTATCATTATCATCACAAACCCAGGCCAAGACCAGGGCCACAGGGAGTAACATCCCTTCCGACGGGCACCCAGGGGACGGGTCCCCAGAAAATCATCCTCGGGGCCTTGACCATGTAGTGAGCAGGTCAGGGCCTTGGCCTCTGTCCTTCTTATGTCAAACCTGAAAGATGTGCAGCTCAGCACGTTCACATCCTGGTCACCAGGACAGCCCCTCCCGTGAGGGGCTTCCTGGCTAATGAGGTCTGCTCCGCTCCAGGCCCTGGGGCCGATGGTGTGGGAGCTGAGATGGGTATCCCAAAGGTTAACATATGTAAACTAAACTGCATAACCGATGTGATGACAAAGGAGGCATGGATGGCTGTAGTGAGTCCCTGGGGTAGAGGGTCCTGTGGAGGCCACGAGTGCAGGGCAGGGAGAGGCTGCTGTGGGTTGGGCAGCCAGGGAACGCTTCTTCTGGGAAACGGAAGTGTACACAGTTCTGAGGAGGCCTCTGCTGTTGGGGTGCTGCCCTCCGGCAGGAAGCAGGTCATAAGACCCCGCCTTGGTCTCTGGTGGGATGAGCTGAACTGGAGAGGGACCAGCCCGCGCTAGGCTCAGGGAGGGCCCATGGCAGCGAGCAGGTGAGAGCGGGGGTGCAGCTGGGTATAACTACACACTTCCTGTGGCCTGTGCTGCCGCTGGTATTTGATGGACCACTCAGCCTGGCTGATCACTCATCAAAGAGACCTCAACGTGGCGGAAGTCCCCGCCCCTCTGGCCCCTGCCCTCACTGGCACTCACCGGGAATGGCAGAACCGCCTGCCCTGGGCCCAGCTGCGGGCACCTTTGGGAGTCAGAGTCATGGGGGAGGAAACAGCTCTAATGTGGCTGCAAGGCTTTCCGATGCCACAAACCACCCACTCTCCCTGGGTGGCTGCAAGGTGAGGGTGAGGCTAACGGTATGAGGGTGCTCGGAGAGGATCACAGCTGTCCCCAACGCGCCCCCCCCCCCACGATCAGGTTCAAATGCCCTTTTGAACTTCCGTACCCAGACCACCAGGCCCCAGTCTCAGCTGGGCCGCTTGGCAAGTCTCCCAGGCTCCCAGCTTGGGCTGCCTGCTCTGTGAAATGCACAGAAGAGTTCTCCTGCACAGATGCTAATGGGGTACAGCACCTGTCACAACTGGGGTCCAACAGGCCTGACCGCCTGTCAGGTACCCAGAGGCCCAGCACAGAGGGAGGGGCACAGGGGCACTTTCCCTAGACGTATCCATCTCGACCTGCCCGGCCCTGGAGCCTTCCACAGCCCCGGCCCTGGCTTCAACCAGCCGCGGCCCTTCCGGGCCAGGAATATCAGGGCAGCGCGACGTTTCTCTGTGTGCCCTGCGCCCCCAAAGCCTGCGAGTTCAAAGGGCATAGGGAGCAGCTACCTGGACCCGAGACACAAGCCGAACTACACTACCCACAATCCCCCGGGCTTGCCCAAAAGGAAATGTCGTTTATGCAAGGAAAGGCTCCGCTCTCTTAGCAGCTGCAGGGGGAGAGAGGCGGGAGAGGGGTAGAGGATTACCAGGGGGAAGGCGGGAGGCGTGTGGGGCGCGAGGGTGGAGAGCAGGGCGGGCGGCTCCGCTCTCTCAGCTGCAGGGGGAGAGAGGCGGGAGAGGGGTAGAGGATTACCAGGGGGAAGGCGGGAGGCGTGTGGGGCGCGAGGGTGGTGGAG
>NW_005370733.1:1056334-1095036 GCF_000412655.1 Myotis brandtii
TTCTGCAGCGAGGGTGGCGGCCGCGCCGCGCCGGGCGGACGGGACGGGCCTGCCTTATTTATGTGTCCCCGTGTCGCCTTCTTCCCCGAAGACTTCAGGGATCGTCTCGCAGCTGCGTTTCCCGCGTGGAGGCCCGGCAGGGCTGGATGTCTGAACATGATTATCCACTAATATCCAAACTTTCCTTTTTTTAACCCAAAGAATATCGGTGATTTTTGTCCACTGCGAGAAGAACCCGGGACCCTTGAAATGCAGCAAAGCCTTTATTTATAAACAGGCCTGAGGTGTGACAGGCAAGCGCCCCCTGCCCATTGAGTTTTCTATCCTATGGATATCGGTCTGGAGAGCTGAAGGAGACTTGAAGTGGGAGAGCAGTGCCGTCTGCCCTGGGTCCTGCGGCCTCCTTCCTTTCAATGCCCAGTTTCCTCTGGGACTGCTGGCCTTCCCTGGAGCTCAGAGCGGTCCTGTGTGCCATGGGCTGTATTCAGAGCATCGGGGGCAAAGGCAGAATCTTCCGGGAAGGCATCACGGTGATTGACGTGAAAGCCTCCATCGACCCCGTCCCCACCAGCATCGACGAGTCCTCCAGCGTGGTGCTCCGCTACCGGACACCCCACTTCCGTGCCTCGGCCCAGGTGGTCATGCCGCCCATCCCCAGGAAGGAGACCTGGGTAGTGGGCTGGATCCAGGCGTGCAGCCACATGGAGTTCTACAACCAGTACGGGGAGCAGGGCATGTGAGTACTGTTCAGGAGCAAGCTTCGGGGGGCTGCTTGGGTGTGGAGCTTGCTGGTCTGGGGTGAGGGGTCAGGTCCTCACCAGGGGCAGAGGGGGGCTTTAGGCATGTCCGGAAGGGACCTCTGAGTCCTCCTTGGCCACGTGACCTCCTAGAGGGCTTGCGTGTTGCCTCAGATTGGGCTCGTGGCTCTTGGATCCTCTTCCTCCCCTGCCCCCCGAGGTTGCTGAGAAAGCAGAGGAGCCCTGGCTGGGTAGCTCAGGGGTTAGAGAGTCGTCCTGGTACGCTGAGGTTGTGGGTCTGATTCCCGCAACCAGTGAATGCATAAATAATTGGAACAACCAATTGATTTCTCTCTCTCTTCCTTCCTCTCTCTCTTTAAAATCAACCAACCAATCAATCAAAAGCAGAGGGAATTCCATCAGGCGCCTCTTTGACAAAGCAAGCATGCTGTCGGGATCAGCAGAGGCCACGGCTGGGCCCCAGGCTCCAGCCCTGCGAGCCCACGTGGCGGACGCTCAGGGAAGGAACTGGGCGCCCTGGAGCCGCCTGAGTTATCTGCCCAGAGCCGTGTGGCTGGGTCGGAACTGGTCTCTGGGGTCTTCAGACGCGCCTCGGCTTTGGGTAGAGGGGTGGGGGGTGCTTCGCTGTTACCCGTGGTGTGTTTGAGAGGATGGGGCCGGTTTTAGAGACCAGGTTTGCTTCGTGGGGTCACATTTTTTCTCTCCAAGGCGGGAGGCCACTTAAGTGGACATCAGTTTCAGGCCCCAGCGGGGCCCTGACAGCTGAGAGGAGCCCTCTGGCCTCTCTCTCCAGCCTGGCCTCCAGGATAACGGAAATCTCGGGGCAGGACCGAGCCCTGGGCTGCTTTTCTGGCATGTTCCCTGGTCCCAGGTGGTCATCCTGCGTGTGGAAGAGCAGTGGTGGACTTCCCCTGAAGAGCCAACCTCAGGCAGGGCGGGGACAATAGCTGTTTCCAGGGCACGGGGGCCTCTCCGAGGGAGCTGCCCGGCCACTCTCCCGCAGCCCCTCTCTCAGCGTCCATTCTGTGCAGCACCCGGGTCTGCAGTGAGGACGAGATGCCCAGGAGCAGGACGTTGGGCTGTTTAGGAACATCCTGGGCCGCCTGAGATTAGAGGGGGGTCTGGAGGGCATGGGGATGGGGGGGACACCAAATGCTACGGCTGCTCCACCACTGACTGAGTTATAAGGGAAACGGGAACACAGTCAAACTTAGAGGAGGGCGTAACTGAGATCGCCCATGAGGCCTATCTAGACGGACACTCACGATCCTCCGCCAACCTGTTTCCACGCCCAAGCCCTTTAATTCCCGAAAGCGGCCCTTAATCCAGGCCGGGGGCCGACTTCCCATTCCAGAGGGAAACGTGAGCTTCAGCTATTTGGTGTGAACCTTTCCTAAGTAGCCGTAAGCTCGAAGCCTTCGAGGCGTCCGGGCAACTAGCGGATGGAAGGGGTTCCAGAGCCTCAGGCCAGGCTCTGGGGTCGGGTAGGCAGGGGCCCTTCAGCACAGGGAGGGCGCGGGTGCCGGGGGAGAAAGGGGTGTGATGTGATGAGGTGAACGTGAGGTGCGGCAGGAGGGCACAGGCCTGGCTCGGAGCCTCAGTCTTCCCATCTGTGCATAGGGTTTCCAGTCCTCCAGGCCTTGCCCTCTGTGCAGCGGCTCTGGCGACGCCCAGGCACTGGCTGGAGGCAGGCCCGAGCCCGGAGACCCGAGATGACCTTTCTCTTCCTGTGCCAGTCCTTGCCTCCTGGGTGGGGAGCCCAGAGCGCACCTCAGCTGCAGTCACCCAGCCCTGGGCGGCCGTCCAGGCTCTGCTGCTCTCCAGGGTGTGACCTGAGCCACTCTGACCATTGGTTTCTTCCTCTGCAAACCGGGGCATCCTAGCCCGTGCGCCATGGCTCATTGCGAGAATGATGGGAGACGCTTGTCAAGCAGTCGGCGGCACGCCAAGCCCCCGGCACAATACTCAAGGCGAGCGGCCCTGTGATGGTAATTGGGGTGATTTTCTGATGGGGAGGCAGCGACCGCATCTGTAATGAGTTGAAAATCGTGGCTGAAATCAGAATGCCGACCGACATGAGTAACTCTTGCAGTGAGTTTTCTCCCTGGCCCCGGCCTTCCTCTTTTGACACAGGGCAACTCCCCGACTTCTGCAAGTTTTGAAATAGTTGTGAGCGACTGGCATTTCCAAGGGGCTGACGGCCGGCTTCCTGGCTGTCTACCTGCTTCCCTGGGTCCGTCCCCTCCCCTTGGGACCCCTCTGTTGGTCAGGACCCTCTGTGTCGGCGTCCCACCCTCCTGGGCTCCTGATCCCGGGTGGAGGGGCCCAGTCCCAGAGGAGGGGCAGAGTTTAAGGCTCCCTGGGAGGGTCGTGTCCTTCATGGGCTCAGACCCTGGGGTCGGGATGACTGACCAGTGGTGATGCCAGGGCTTGAGGGTCAGCGCTGTCATCGGCCGCTGTGAGGGTTCGAGAGAGGACAGGTGTAGGTGAGGGTTCGTGAGATGGTTCGTGTAGATGACGCCCCGGGGCTGAAATGCTGAGTTGGAAGCTGCTCGACTTACTATTAATCAACAAAATCGTTTTAAGAATCACCGAACAGCGCGGCTGTTCTGAGCCGGAGCCACTGGGAACGGGAAGGGCTGGCTTAGAGGAGGCCTGAGTGTGTGACGCAAACACCCTCCCCATCCATCTCCCTGACCCCCAGTGACTCTTCATGTCTTTAAGCCCCGCGACATGAGAGTGAGGAGGGAGGAGCCGGCAGGCTGCCCAGGGGCCTCCCGCTGCCCAGAACTGCGCCCTGGCTTCGCCGGGACCAGAGGCTGTGCTGTGCGTAGTAGGACGTGGTCCAGAGCCCCTGGTTTCCACCTGCTCGATGACAGCAGCCCCCCAAAGCCCTGTTGTGACAACCAAAAGTGTCTCCAGACACGGCCGGCTGTCCCTGGGAGGGGTGCGAAGCCACCGCTGGTTGAGAACCACCGGGCAAGACCCAGACAATTTGAATCGTTCAAATGAAACCCACGCACTGGGCTTCAGTGGCCCGAGGCGGGCCCGTTACACATGGGCTTGTACTCAAAATATTAATTCCAAGTACTTAACCAAAACCTATTAATACCCCCAAACATTATCCCTGCTGGAGATTAATCTCTATCCAGGGGAACTTTTTAGAATGATAATCTGGGTCTGAAATATTTGAAGGGGGACAATAATGTGACTCCCACAGACAGCCATACAATGCTGAGCTTCTCCGAGCCAGCTTGAGAGGATGCTATATGGTTTTGGGTCCAACCCACATTGCTTTCAAAGCCTCCCTCCCCCCCCTCCACCCCAAACTGTTGGAGACACCTGCCTCCACAGCCCCGTCCCCCGCAATTCCTCAACCGCCACCTATCAGCTGGCACAGTCTTCTGAGTGACAAGTCACAGTTTCTCGCCTGTGTGGGAGACGCTTCACATTGTCCCCAGTTTGCCCCTCTCTGGAGCCCCCACGGGAATCTGGCCCACAGCTATGCCAAGGGCCTGGTTCAGTTCTGGCTCTGGGTTCTGCCAAAGGGCAGACCTGGGGGGAGGGGAGGAGAGCAGCAGGGCGTGGGCCCAGCTCCGCCATTCACTGGTGCTGCGACCTTGGGCCCTTCTCTCAACCTTTCTGAGCCCCACTGTTCCCATCTGTGAAGTGGGGAGAACAGGCCTTCCCTCACACAGGGGTGGTGAGGGTTACGTGAGGGCAGGCACCGCGAGCACCTAGCACAGGGCCTGGTGCATCGGAAGGCTGGATCCGTGGTAGCTGTCAATGTCATGACTGCTGGTGATTAATTATTAATGAGCAACGCCGGCAGTGTCAGCATAAAGATGGCTATATTGTGTTGTCGCTGCGGCTGCCTCCTCTCGGGGTTGGGTTTCACGCACCCGTCTACAGTGTGAGCGCCCTGGACGATGAGATGTGTGAGGGTCTTTCCAGCCAGAAGGTGGAGCGGTACAGGCTGCCTCAGGGTGAGCTGGTAGGAAGGGCCGGGCAGGTTGGAGGGGCCTGCGGCCTGGGGCTGGGGCGCTAGAGCTGCTGGCGTGCAGCGGGGCCTGCTCCCTCTCCTCTCTGTTACTTTCCAAGGACCTCATCTGAGGAGGAGGAACCAGCCCGAGGCCTGAAGCCACTGCCCAAGGAAGCTTGCCGCTCCAGTGGGTCTGGGACAGGCCGAGGAACGGCCGGTGACCACATGGCCTCTTCCTGCAGCCAGGCCTGAGCCAGGGGCCCCCACACAGAACAATCGAGGATGCTGCTTCCTCTCTGCGACCGGAAGGTGGCCTCCCCCGGCTGCTGGGCCTGGCCGAGGGCGGGCGGCGTGGGTGGGAGAGGGAAGTCCTCGTTTCCAGGCTTTGGGGTGGGCGGAAGTGGCGGGGGACTGCCCGGCCAAAGGGAACTCCCCCCGACTGGCTCTAGCCAAGGGATCCCCCCCAACCCTCACCACCGAGTGCCCCAAACAAAGGCTGGCTGTTCGGGAGACGTGCGCGAAGGCAGCGCCATGATCAGGGAAATAAATTAAACACACGTCCATGTTTTTGCGGATCGGATCTGGGTAAAATGAAAACGATCAGTAAGTGGACTATGGTGGCTCCCACGAGGGAAACCGATCGGATTCTAGATGGCATTGGAAATAAGCTGTAAAAGACATAGGGAGCCATTTTTCATTAAAAAGACGTCGTGACAATGGGAACGTAGACTGTGTGTGTGTGTGTGAAAGGTCTAGAACAGCGGTTCTCAACCTGTGGGTCGCGACCCCTTTGGGGGTTGAACGACCCTTTCACAGGGGTCGCCTAAGACCATCGGAAAACACATATATAATTACATATTGTTTTTGTGATTAATCACTGTGCTTTGATTATGTTCAACTTGTAACAATGAAAATACATCCTGCATATCAGATATTTACATGACGATTCATAACAGTAGCAACATTACAGTTATGAAGTAGCAACGAAAATAATTTTATGGTTGGGGGTCACGGCATCAGGAAGGTTGAGAACCGCTGGTCTGGAAGGATGTTTACCAGCGGGTAACCTACCTCGGCGAGGGCGGGCAGCGCGGAAGAGACGCTTTCATTTCTCACTTTGTGCACTTCTCTGCGGCTGGTGCTAAAAAAAAAAAAGCACAGCTTTTACGACTAAGAACTGAAGTTAAACAGGCACCTTTGGTCTATTCCTTCCTGTTAGGCCCAGGGCCGGCGTGGCCTGGGTGGAGCGGGGCGCAGGGCAGCGTGGGGCTAGTGTTTGGGGATCCAGGGCAGGTGGGGAGTGGGGGGCACTGCAGCCCCTCCCCCAGAGAGCAGGCGTCCGTGACCCGTTTGGTGGGGGGCCAGCCTGGTGGGTGCCCACCCGCCTGGGGCGGAAGTCAGGAAACCGGGGTCCCACTCTGGCTTCAGGGTAGCTTTTGGGCCTCAGTTTCTGTAAAATTGCAAAAATTTGCAGAATTTGAACTTTTTGAAAATTGTCAAAACTGTTTTCTTGAGGACGAGGCAAGACCATCCCTGGGTGCCCGTCGGGCCCAAGCCAGGGCCCGGAAACCAGCGGCAGGAGCTGGGCGGCCCCGGGCCGCGGCCTCAGTCCTCCCGTGACTGTTTCTCAGTGCCCAGCGGGCGCCGTGAGACTAGTGTCAGCTTACTGTCACTTGAATTTAAAGCAACACATTTATTTTAATATATATGAGAAAAAATATATCGATATGTATTTAGCATCTTTGTTATTTCAAAGGTATTTCTTAGGAAAAGTTTAGTTGAGTTTTTTAAAAAGTGATTGATTTGAAGGAAAACAGTGCAGGAGGTGTGTGCACAGGACCCCAGTGAAGATACAGGAAGTTGGCTCACTGCTGAGGCCTAGGGGGCTGCGTCCGCAGTCAGAGTCCCGCCCACACCCACGGGGAGGGACCCCAGGGGTGCGTCTGGCCGTCCATGCCCGGGAGAGCCCAGGCCCAGGCTCACCACCCTGCCTGGCTGGGTCTGCAGGAGCCAGGGCTGTGCCCCCGTGGTCCCAGGAGGGCCTCCCCCGCACACCCTGGGCCTCGGGCCTCCCTGGTTTCCTCTGCCCTCTACTGAGAGGCCTTGCACTGGGCCTGCTGGGACGGGTGGCTGGGCCTGGAGCCACAGGGTGACCGTCCCAGCCCTTGTGGCCTCAGCAGCCTCAACCCCTTCTCCAGCTCCAGGGACGGTCCTGCTGTAACCCCTCAGACCCGCGTTCTCAGACAGGCATGCTGCTCAGAGCTGTGTGCGCGCGCGCACATATGTGCATGTGTGTATACACGTGCATGTGTGTGTATACACGTGCATGTGTGTGTACGTCTCTGTATGTGTCTATGTTTCTGTCTGTGTATGTCTGTGTTTCTGTATGTGTCTCTGTGTGCATGTCTGTGTGTGTGTGTTGAGCGAGGGTCCGTTGGAGGCCAGTTGCTCAGGCTGTGGGTCCTGGCCCAGCGCCTCCCTGGTTATGTGACCTTGGGCCAGGCCTCCAACATCTCCAAGTGGCCCCTATGAAAGGCGCCCTGAAACCCCGGCCCAGGCTGAGGAGAAGCCCAGGACGGGAGAACGTACGTAGGGTGCCCAGTACGTAGGGTGGCCGATGTGCTGCTGCTGTGGGGACGCCCCGGTGGGACTGGCACTGCCAGCCGCAGCGCTCAGGTGAGGGGCGCACCAGCAGTGCAGCTTCGGGTGAGGGTCCCGTGGGCTCTGCCCTGCCCACAGGCACTGGTCCAGGCTCCAGCGTAAATCCGAGGTCTGGCCCTGCCTCCCGAGATCCTCAACAATGACCATGTGATTATTTCATCACCCGCGAGTGTGCCAGGAAGCAGCAGCAGGAGCACCACGTGGCATCGGCCTCGTGGGAGGGCGAGGGTGGGCTTCCTGGGGACTCCAGAGCTGAGCCAGGAGCACCGCCCAGGAGCACAGGGAGGCCCGGCGCTGCTCCGGGGGAGGCCCTATGGGGCGGGGCGGGCCCATTAGAGGAACTGAGAGTGGTTAGAGGGTCTGCAGCCTGGGGAGGGCGAGTGTGTGTGTGTGTGTGTGTGTGTGTGTGTGTTTTGTGCCCACACATGTGTGTGCATGCGACCTGGGCTTCAATGATATCAGCTTTAAGGGTCATGGGGAGTCATGGCAGGTTTGACAGGGTTGGAGGGAGGGATGGTGCGATTAGTGCAGCGGTTCTCAACCTGTGGGTCGCGACCCCTTTGGCAGTCGAACGACCCTTTCACAGGGGTCGCCTAAGACCATCCTGCATATGAGATATTTACATTACAATTCATAACAGTAGCAACATTACAGTTATGAAGTAGCAACAAAAATCATTTTATGGTTGGGTCACAACATGAGGAACTGTATTTAAAGGGCCAGAAGGTTGAGAACCACTGGATTAGTGTTTTTAAAAGATCACTCAGGCTTCTGCAGGGGGCGGGAGGGGAGGCTGGGAGGCCTGGGCTGCTGGCTGGGGTGAGGTCAGGGAGGAGGGGGACTGTCTCAAGGCAGGGGGGAGAGTCAGGGATGGTGGGGGCTGGAGGGCACGGGACCCCCCTCCATCTCTGTGGACCAGGGCGGCACCCTGTCCATTTCTCTCCCAGCTTGTGGCCAGCGTGAGTGACAGGTGCTCTGCAAACTCTCGTTGAGTGGGTGCTGCTGGGGACTGCAGACGGAGCTGGGTGTGGAGGGAAGCCGAGGGGTCCCTTTCTGACGTGATATTGGGGAGCCCAGAAGGCGGCTGAGGTCTGGCGCCAAGCCTGGACTCCCTGCCGTCCTTTGCCTTCCTACACCTACAAGGACCCAGCACAGCCGGGGTCTGGAGAGAAGGTGGTGGGGCAGGTGGACCGAGGCCTGTGGACCTGGGGCAGGAGCAGGCGTGTTCCCACCTCCAAGCAGATCCGTCGGTTGCACACTTGTGCACAGGCCTGGTGCTGGGAGCCTTGCTTACTCACCCCTTTTGGTGGCATCTGCGAGTCAGACACTGTATTGCTCAGTGTGTGCAGGGCCGGGGTCCGAGCCCCCACTCCGTCCTGTGGGCAAAGCACTGAAGGTCGGCCTCGACGCCCAAGGTCATTCCAGAACCAGCAGGAAATCTCAGAGGAGGCCCAACTGCGTGGAATCCACTCCTTGCAGAGCACGTGGAGTCTGAAACCACAAGTGAGGTCAAATCAGGGCCGGCCGAGCCTAAGTGCCGACACCTCCCTCCAGCGGTCCCAGAAGTCTCCACGAATTGCCGTTTACTGTGTACCAGGTAATAGACATCAACGCATGTGGTCACCCCCAGACCGTGTAAGGTGGGCGGGGCTGTCCACAGTGGACCGATGGTGACCCCCAACTCAGAGATTTGTGACTTGATCTGTGCCGGACTGAGACCAGACCCAGGCCTGGCCTGTGGCCCCCAGAAGCCGTGCCCTTAACCCCCCTCCCTCCCACCTCCTCGATGGGCACACCATGCTGGCTGGCGATGACTCGGAAACAGATGCCTTGGCCCTGGTTCTGAGTAAGAGCCCACGAGACACGCTGTCTGCCAGCTCATGAGGACCGTCCCCTGTCTGGCTGAGCAGGGGCTTGAGCCTTTGGGGGCTGGGGCAGGAAAGGCATTTTAGAATTTGGGGTCAGAGGCAGAGAGGGAAGCCGTGGTGATACTGGGAAGTCCCCACTCCCCAAACAAGCCAGCTCAGGAAGTGAAAGGGGGCCAAGGAAGCGCCAAGTTCCTTTTGCAAGTTTGCTTTCTGCCTTCTACAATGTTTCTGCAAGCGCACGTAACCGCCGGGAGCGGATGGAGCGGGTGCCTTCGAAGCGGGCCTCCGCCGCAGCGGGCGGGGCTGGGAGAGCAGAGCGGCGAGATGGTGGGGACCCGTGGGCACTTGAAAAATGTGAGGTGGTTTGAGCTGCTGCCCAGGCTCCCTCTGAGAGATGAACTCAAGGCCCTGGGCAGGAGACGGCTACCCAGGCAGGTGCCATCCTAATGTGTGACTTTCAGTAAAATAAACAGGAGACAGATGGAGAAAACCAAAAGTTAGCAAAGTCTCGTCGGTGATCATTCCTCCGATAGCAACTTTGCTAACTGCGAACGTTGCATGATGTGTTTCCATAGAGGAATGCATTTATTTACTGTGATGCGATATACATAAAAGTTCCATCTGGGCCATTTTTAAGCTCAGTGGCCTTAAGCGCATGCACAGGGCTGCGCACTCATCTCCAGCGCTTTCACCCCAAGCGGGAACTCTGTCCCCATTAAACACGAACCCTCAGCCCCCGGTGACCATCCTGCTTCCTGTCCCTGTGAACTGACTCCTCCAGGGACCCCGTGTGTGTGGAATCACACAGTGTCTGTCCTTCTAGGTCCGCTTACTCCCCAGCATCATGTCCTCAGGGCTCCTCCGTGTTGTAGCAGGTGTCAGAATTTCCCTCCTTTTACGGCTGAATGATGCTCCATCGTGTGGATGGACAGGTTTGTCCATCACCCGCCCCTGGACACTGGCTGTTCCCGCCTCTGGGCTGCCGCGAATGCTGCTGCTGCGAGCAGGAACGCTCGGGCAAGGCAGGGGTCCCAGGGCACCTGTGGCGAGTGCGGGTGTGCAGCACTCTGAGGGCCAAGCGTCCTGGGCTGGCATCACAGGGGCCCGGGCGGAACCAGCCCTGGACCACGCCAGGCTGCCTAGGTCCGAGTGCCACTGCTTAGCCCGGTCACCTGGGGACAAGCCCGGGCCCGGCTGCGCGCTCCTCACCTGTGCAGTGGGGCACGTGACTGCTGATCGTCCCTAAGGGGGCTCCCAGACACTGCTGTGTCCTCGGAGCAGCTTGGACGGGCTGAGCGTTGTTATAGCAACAATAGTGACGGCAGTGGTGCTGGCAGCGACCAGTTACGGGCATTTACTTTGTGCTCTGCCCTGGGCTGGCACATTCTTGTCTTCCTCAGTGACCCCAGCAGGGACATGTGTCTGCACGGGGTCTCCCACCAGGGAGGGGGCAGCTGAGACTGGCAGCAAGGCCTGTGGGGTTCCAGAGTCTGAGCTCTGGGCACCCCGGCTGCCTGCTCCCTCCCCAGGAAGGCTGAGCCCCTAGGCCTCTAGCAGCAAAAGCCCAGTGCGGGCTGCTGGGCAGCAAAGCGCGGATGTCTCCCAGAGGCAGGGCTGAGCGCACTGAGACGGGCTGGTTAGGCTTTCTTGTTTCTACTGCTCCAGGGACCCGCCAGCGATCCCGGCTGCTTGGTGCTTCCTCTTCTAGGCAGGCATGAGCAGAAAGGAAGGGGGGGTGGGGGGAGGAAGGGGCATCTGGGTCCCTGGAAGCCTCAGGTGCTTGCTGTGGCCTGGGGGAGGGCCTGGGAGCCCAGACTCCCATGAGGGAGAGGAGACACGGAGGTGAGAGGCCAGCCCCTAAGCCAGCGGTTCTCAACCTGTGGGTCAAGACCCCTTTGGCAGTCGAACGACCCTTTCACAGGGGTCGCCTAAGACCATCCTGCATGTCAGATATTTACATTACGATTCATAACAGTAGCAACATTACAGTTATGAAGTAGCAATGAAAATAATTTTATGGTTGGGTCACAACATGAGGAACTGTATTTAAAGGGCCAGAAGGTTGAGAACCACTGCCCTAAGCAGAGGGCCCTGGATGCTGGTTCTATACCCGAGGCCCGTGCTAGGAGGAGGGGCCGGAAGCTCCCCCTTTCACGGGTGTGGGCACTGAAGCTCAGGGGGCAGGCATTGCCCAGGTCATGCACTGGTCAATGGAGGGGCCAGGATTCATCCCAGATGTGCTAACCCCGTGGCCACTGGGCTCTGAAGTGTGGCCTTTAAAGCAAGAGAAAGTCATGGACCCGAGGGGCGGGCAGCCGGCGTCTGCGTGCAGGCCCCCTGACGCGCTAAGGGGCCCAGCCTCTCGGGGCCTCTGCCTCTGCCTCAGCCACGGTCCCACGTGGCCGTCCCAACAGCAGCTGGCACAGCGGGCAGGGCTCTCCTTCCTGTTCCCCATCCCCTCGGGCTGGGCAGCCAGGGCTTCCCGCAGCCCAGCTGGGAGCCAGCGGGACGGCAGTGGTTTCAGGGGGAGACCGTTTCGAGACGATGCAAGAGAACAGGGTGGGTTTTGAGGGGGGGTGATGCTGGGGGAGCCTGTTCGCCACCGTGATGTCGGATGTCTCTTTACTGTCTGGCCCCCCGGGAGTGAGCCCCGGGCAGGGGTGGCAGGCGGCCTGTGGGCGGCCGGCTGAGCAAACTGCCTTCCTGTCCGCAGGTCCAGCTGGGAGCTCCCGGACCTGCTGGAGGGCAAGATCCAGGCCATTAGTGACTCGGACGGGGTGAACTACCCCTGGTACGGCAACACCACGGAGACGTGCACCATCGTGGGCCCCACCAAGAGGGACTCCAAGTTCATCATCAGCATGAACGACAACTTCTACCCCAGCGTCACGTGGGCCGTGCCCGTCAGCGAGAGCAACGTGGCCAGGCTGACCAACATCTACCGGGACCAGAGCTTCACCACGTGGCTGGTGGCCACCAACACCTCGACCAACGACATGATCATCCTGCAGACGCTGCACTGGCGCATGCAGCTCAGCATCGAGGTGAACCCCAGCCGTCCCCTGGGCCAGCGCGCCCGCCTGCGGGAGCCCATCGCGCAGGACCAGCCCAAGATCCTGACCAGGAACGAGCCCATCCCGCCTAGCGCCCTGGTCAAGCCCAATGCCAATGACGCTCAGGTCCTCATGTGGCGGCCCAAGTACGGTCAGCCGCTGGTGGTGATCCCGCCCAAGCACCGGTAGCAGCGGCCGGGGCGCCGCCAGCTCCGACTCCAGCCATGAGACCGCTCCAGCAGCCCCACGAGGACGCCCAGCATCCAGCAAAATACAACCGTTCTACCTTGTCCCGCGGGGTCTCACTGTGCGCACGCCCGATGGCCTCTGCCCTCTCTGATGAGCCGCTGCCTCGCGGGGAGGGGGAGACCAAGGGGGACAGAGTAAGATGAACCCCAGGTGCGCCCTCCTGTCACTGGGGTTTCCTCTCCTCTCCTCTCCTTTCCTCAGTTTCATTCACCTGCAGCAGACGCCCCACACAACTGCTTTCAGTCCTTTTTCTTTAGACGCCTCTCTAGGAGGTGCGGGCGGGAGGAGGGGGAGCTGATGAGTGACAGGCCCGCTCTTACTGACCGTGGGTGCCGGGCTCTCCCACGCGCCCCCCCCCTCGCCCTCCCTCACGCGGCCTTATGTAGACTTGCTTTGCCAAACTTTTGCCTTAAGCTGAATTGAAAGGAAAACCACCGAAACGGATCTAAAGCAGGATCTCTCTTCCACTGGACTTTCATCTCCTGCCGAGGGGTTGGGGAGGGGTTGGGTCCGGAGGAGAGAGACTCCCTGAGCCCCTCCTCCCGGGCATCTTGGGACAGGAGCAGGGACACAGACCTAAAACCAGCGGCTTATTCTTGTGTTTCAGCAGCAACAGAACCACAGACAGACGCTGCCTAAAGAGCCCCAGGGGGAACCCCCACCTCCCCTGTCCCCCCGTCCCCCATCCAGGTGGCTCTGCCGGGGGCTGCCCTCTCCTCTCTTCCCCGCAGCCTTGCCCTGCTCATGGGTCGTGGAGAGAGGGAGGGTCCTGAGAGCTGCAGGTGGAGCCCCGGGCATTTCCGCCCTCTGTGCCCATCACCATCGCCCCCCGGGGGTCTGCCCCCACATCTCACTCAGTGCGCCTTTTCCTTCCCTTCTCAAATGCGGGGGGCGGGGGGCAGCCACGTGGGCCCAGGTTTAGCTCTAGTTGGCAGGTAAGAGGAAAGGCACCCCGTGCCCTCCAGGCTCCTTCTCAGGGGACAACTGAACACAGCGCTGGAGGGGGCCACGGAGGGAGCACAAGGCTTGCTGGGCCTGCAGCCTGTCCTAGGAAGTAAACCAGGGCCCAGGGTTGAGCGGCGGCGAAGCGCAGTGGAGGCTGGTCTGGGACAGTGTGCCAGCCTTTGAGGGCCACCCTCCCCTCGGCCTGGGCACCGGGAGTCCCAGGACTCGGTCCCCAGGGACACCACGCTTTCTTAGCGATGTCTGCCTTGAAGGCTGCTTGCAGGAGCTGTGGGGGGTGCCCCGCTGAAGCCCCTTCCTCCAAGCTTGCCAAGCCCACAGCTCCATCACCCAGGCCCCGCATTCAAACTAGTAATAATCAAGCACAGAAAACCATCAGATGAGAAAAATGATCATTTCTGCACACGAGCCACTTGTAGGAGCCCCAGTGACCACACAGGAGGCGTCGGTCAGCGAGTCCTCGCTCCCTCGTTACCCACGTGACAGTGTATTTATTCAGGGTGCTCACCGTCCATCCAGTCCCTCGCCCGAGCCCCGCTCCTGACAGGCGCGCAGCTATCCTGGGACAACTGGATTGCAAACCGCTTGGTGCTTGGGGAGCCTTCCCCGGAGCTGCTGGTTCCCCTGGGGGGGTGTGAGCCCCGCCTCGAGGTGAGGGCGGGGAGCGCTGGGTCCCAGCTCCCCGCGGGGTGGGACGGGAGGGACCGGAGTGCCGCCTGGCCTCCTGGTGGAGGGCCCTTCTCTGCTCTCAGGTCTTTCTTGTACTACAACGGAGAATGGGCCCGGGGCGGGGTCACGGCGGAGGGGTTCTGACTGGGGTAGAGGGTGGAGGTGGATAGAACAGCAGGGGGGTCTGAGCTGTTTGGGGGTAGAATCCCAACTCAGACTTGAGAAGGGGAGCAAGCCTGTCGGCTGGGGTCAGCGCCTTCCTGTGGAGGGCAGGCCGGGCTCCCCTGCCTCTGCCTGGGCCCCTGCATGTCTGGCCCCCGCTCACCCACTCCCACCCCTCCCTGCCATCTGGCCTTGCCGAAGACCCTGAGAGGCTGCAGGGCCGGCCAAGGACGCTCCCCCTCCTGTCGGGAGCACAGGCCGGGCTTCTGGCCGGGTCCCCAGTCCCCTTGTGTCCCCCCGTATGGACACTGGCCCAGCAATAAGAACCGTGGAGACTACTGTGAAGCAAACCAGTGCACTTACCAGGAGGCACAGACTCTTGAAGAAAATGTAAAACGAACCTTTAAAAAAAACAAAAATATTCACAAAGAGAAATAAAGTGTAATTTTAAAGTAGGGCTGGCCAGGGTCTGGATGTTTCTGAAGTGGCGGTTCATTGTGGGGTTGCCGGTGCCGTAATTTGGGGGCACCTGTGGGGCTTGTGCTCAGGGCCAGGGGGACCCCGGGAGGGGCAGGCCACTCGATGCCACCGCTGCCATCCCGGACCTCGGTCCTCACCAGCGTTCTGGCTGGTCCCTGTGGGGAGGAGGGGGGCAGGCTTGGGGGCAGCTTGGCTTTTTGGCAAACAGTAGAATCCCACATGAACAGGGTGAGTGTACAGACCTGCAGACCTGTCTTCCTAAGGAGGGAGCTGCTGGGCCACGGGATCCAGAAGGTGGCTCTGCCCGGCCCTCAGCCAGCAGCTGATGTGGGGTGTGTGTTTGTGTGTGTGTGATGGGGGGTGGGGGGCTGCACGGACGCTGAGCCCTGCAGTTCATCCTGTCTTCTAACCAGACTTTCCTATGAGAGGGCAGAGGCGGGGGGCTTGGGGGGCCTGGAGGGGGGGTGGGTTGGCGAGTCTGGGCGAGACACCAAGCCCTGCTGAGCCCCACCTCCCTTGCATGGGACATGGGCTCTCTGAGGCCAGA
Source organism: Myotis brandtii (assembly GCF_000412655.1). Lineage (NCBI taxonomy): Eukaryota > Metazoa > Chordata > Mammalia > Chiroptera > Vespertilionidae > Myotis > Myotis brandtii. Next base: position 1,071,727 of record NW_005370733.1, read on the forward strand.
ACACCCCGCTGTTGGTATCCAGGTGTTAACTCAGAGTCCTCACGACCACCCGGGGTTACCAGGATCCCATTTCAAAGATGAGGAGACTGAGGGAGAGCGAAGGGGAGAAGCTGCCCAAGGCTGTGCCTGTGGGAAGAGTAGGTCCAGGATTGGAACCCAGGCCCCAAAGCCCAGACACTGTGGTGCATGCGTTGGGTGCTCAGTCCCAGTGACTGTTACAGGCAGGCCCCAGGCCTTTGGCTCGCTCCCTCCTGGGCTCCCGGGGCAGGAAATGCCTTTCTCCCCCCACCTGCCCCCGGGTGTAGTCGGTTCTTGCCCACAGTGAGCTGGGCGCATTCCCTCTGAGGAAGGGCTGCCCGGCCACTGCAGGCCATAGGCTCGCCCGCCGGGCACTGCCCATTCACTGGGCATCGGGGATCGGGTTTCTCCTCTGGGTCCCACCCTGCAGGAGCCCAGCGGCATCCTGCCTCCTGCCTCCTGCCTCCTGGTCGGAGCCACGGCAGCAGGAAATTGCATAACAGGCTTCGCTGGCCGCTCTCCGCCCAGAAGGCTCATGGGTGGTGCAGTCACTGTTGCAGTTTGGCTTTCGGTTGTGGAGTCGGCTCCTGAGCTCTGCCCGCGAGAGAGCGTGGGGTGTGTGTGTACATGCATGAGTGTGAGCAGGGAACGGGTGCAAGCCTAGCCGACGGCGGGAGAAGCTGAGCTGGGTCACAGCGGGACAAAGCCCCAGAGGCGCGGGCACCCCACCTTCTTGCAGCCACGCAGCTGAGCAAGGGCACCAGGACGGCAGCTGCACATGGGGTGACATTTGGGCGGGAGGGGCCTGTGCAGGGAGGGGTTGCGAGTAAAGTGGATTCCGAGTGGCCTTTCCTCACGGTGGAAGCCCTCCAGCCTCTCAGGCTGATAGCAGGTTAAATTTAGAAATCCCAGACTGGGACGAAACAGACACCAGACCCAGCCAGCTGTCGCAGGAGCCGGGACCTGGGAGAGCCTGCTGTCCGGGCGGGGCCGCCCACCTGCCCCGGGACGTCTGGGAGAAGCAGGTGCCCCGGGAGCCAGCCACAGCCTGCCTTCCGAACGGAGTGCCGGCGCCGCCACAGCCCTGTCAGGTCACCATCCAGCACATCGCGTGGTGCGTTGCCCCTTTTACAGACCAGGAAACGGAATCTCAGGAAGGGTCAAAGGACTTGCTAAAGGTCACGCAGCTGGGAAGCTGCAGAGCTGGGCTGGTTTCCAACAGCCCTCGTGTGTCCGCTCGGTCACTGCTTTTTCTGAGACCACCCGGCCCTTCCACACCCCGATTCTCCAGCTAACTGCGGGGCACAGGGCCCAGAGTGACGCTGAAGAGGCACAGCCCGTTGGCACTGGCCGATGGGAACTACTAGATGCCAGCACACACCCCAGCAAATGAGCTCCATCCCTGAGCCTGTGTCCGAGAGGCAGACTCACACGACCGACACGGGTCCTGGCGCAGCCGCCCGCTCCGCCCAGGCAGGGCCTGCCCCCTTGTCCCTGGGAGTGAGACGCAGACAAGGTCAGTTCCTCCACTGGCTTGGCCTTGATTCATATTTATGGTCCCTTTCAAATCCAACAGACAAAGGGCGGCACGCGGGGTGTTTACTGCGAGTGGCACAGTGAGCGGCCCGTGCTATTCTTGGCGGCCTCTTGACTTGCGGAGTGAGGCCCGCTGGCCGCCTGACCTCGCACGCCCGTTTCCCAACCCGAAGCCAGGACACGCACACCTGGCCCGTCTGCCTGTTGGACTTGGAGAAATATAGGGGTTGTGCTCGGCGTTAACCACACACGGGCTGCCTGAGAGTGAGGGCGCTGGGCTGGCGTTTATACCGGACTAGACTTCTCAGTTAGGCCTAACGCCACCACGACGTCCAGACAACAGGACTTGCTTATCCATGACTCTCAGTATCAACAAACAGATCTCGATGAATGTAGTACCATTCCCCCTTTTTATAGAAATGAAACTGGGGCTCAGAGAGGTTAAGTGACTGGCCTGAGATCACACAGCGAGGACGGGACCCAAACCAAGGCACATCCATGGTCTTAACCAATAAACAATTTCTTCCCCTCTTTGGGTCTCAGTTCCTTTCTATATATATTAATATATTTCTTTATTGATTTCAGAGAGGAAGGGAGAGGAAGAGAGAGAGAAACATCAATGATGAGAGAGAATCATTTATCGGCTGCCTCCTGCACGCCCCCCACTGGGGATCGAGCCCACAACCCGGGCCTGTGCCCTTGGCCAGAATCAAACCTGGGACCCTTCAGTCCACAGGCAGACGCTCCATCCACTGAGCTAAACTGGCGAGGGCGCCTTTCTATATTTAAGGAGGAAATCAAACAAGATAACCTTCAGCCCTAAAACGCTGGGCTTCTTTAATCCCCGCCCGGGCCCGCTTTGCCTCCCTGAACACACAGCTCACAGCCAACACACGTGGTGAGGAAAGGGCCTGGGTGCACTGTGCGTGGCTGGGACAGCCAGCCCCCGGCTGCCAGGAGAAGGCACGAGGTGCATGCCGTGCTGCCAGGGGGCTGGCGTGGGGGCAAGTGCTTCTGGACAGTGACATTGGCCCCACCATCTGTGACGCTGGCCACCACTCAGCAGAGTCCAAGCACCTCTTGGCTTGAATGTCTCAGAGACGATGTTTATTCGTTTCCAGAACGGCTCAACGTGAAAAAGAAGTCCCTATAGACAAGCATCAGGGCTCAGCCAGGTCAGCTGCCTGAAGCCCGAGTCCAGGCCGGGAATCGGCTCAGAGCAATTGTTGCCATTTGAGAAAGAGAGGCGCTCCCTCTGGGCCCGGGGAAGGAGGGCCTGGGGGAGGAATCCAGGCTGCACCCTCAAATTACCACATGCAGAACCTTGTGACATAATTGTAAGTTTCATTTACCTTCGCAGGGGCAAATGCTGGTTCCCTAAAACACAGAATGAAACTGAAAAGCAAACATCCAAGACTTGAGGATCCTAAATGCTCTGACAATATTGGCGGGTGACAAGCTGCTCCATCCGCTCACACAGCCCCTTCTGTCAGCTGCAGCCAGTGACTCAAAACCCAGCATGCGGCCCTTCCTGCTCCCCACTGGGCACCAGCAAATGAGCTCCATCCCTGAGCCTGTGAGAGCTGGGGGATGGCAAGACGGGCAGGGGGAGTGAGCATGCATGGCTGTTCTTGCCTGCAGGGAGAAACCTGCCGACAGGCCAGGGTATAAGGGGTCCTCTCCCTGCGCTAGCCCTGCCCGAGGGCGTCCCTCCTGGGGGAGGGGGTGTCCGGGTCCTGAAGTGAGTGCTGCTGGGTGAAAACACTGTGGGCGTGGACTCAGGGCAGGGGCACTGGGGCTTGTGCTCGAGCCAGGGAAGCCACCTGTGAGCTGGCCGTGCCTGTGCCAGGCATTCTCCCGCGCCCTGCGCATACCTGCCCCGAGCTGTGGCATTGGCCATTTTAGCTCGGGCCACGGGCACCTGTTCCAGCTGGTAAGTGGTGGAGGATAGCCTTGTCCTTGGGTCTGTGTCCAGTTTGTGCTCATCACCCACTGTGAGCCAAGGACAGCTGCTCCGGCTGCAAGCTAGCGCCTCCCTGGGCTGGTGAGAACCAGAGGCCACTGCCGGAGGTCTGGGCCAGCCCGGGGCCTGGCTCTGACGCTGGCCTTGCTGTGGCCCTGGTGTGATGGGCTGGCTCCATGCCCTTGAACCTTCTGTAAAAGCCCTGCCCCCACCCCCTCATCATCTCCTGCTGGGGTCTGGCTTTTTTTTTTTAAATCTTCCACTGCACTAACTGGTTTGGTTCAGCGGATAGAGCAACAGCCTGCGGACTGAAGGGTCCCGGGTTCGATTCTGATCAAGGGCACAGGCGGGGTTGCTGGCTCAATCCCCAGTGGGGGGCGTGCAGGAGGCAGCACATCAATGATTCTCTCTCATCATTGATGTTTCTCTCTCTCCCTTTCCCTTCCTCCCTGAAATCAATAAAAATATATATTAAAAAAAATCTTCTACCAAGGAGTAAGGATATATTTCCCATTGATTTTTAGAGAGAGTGAAGGGAGGGGCGTGGGGGAGAGAGAGACATGGATGTGAGAGACATTGATCAATTGCCTCCCACATGCACCCAGATTAGGGGTGGGGATTGAACCTGCAACCCAGATATGTGCGCTTGACTGGGAATCGAACCCATGACCCTCCTGTGCCCAGGCCGACACTAACCACTGAGAAACTCCGGCCAGGGCGGGGGTCTGGGTAGTCATTCTAGGGGGGCATCTATCCCAAAGGTCCTGCCTCTTGCTGTCCTGGCGCCACCAGGGCTGAGAGACAAGGCTGACGTGGTGCCTGCCCTCATGGAGCTGACTGTCTGGGGGGAGGGGCAGATCAGACAAACAAATCGACCAACCAGTCACACACATAACCAGGCAGGAGAACGGACCGGAGCTGCTGGAGCCGAGCAGGGCAGGCAGCCCAGGGAGGCGGTGGGCAAGGGAGTGATCTACACTGACTGCAGGCCGAGGCCAGACAGGCCACTGGAGGAGCAGAGCAAGTGCCCAGGGACTGGAGAGTATGGCGAGAGGGGGCAGGAGAGGCAGGGGGACCGCACGTGTGACCCACAGGCCATGGTGAGGATTCCCAGGTGGACGGCCCAGCCTAGGCACGGCTGTCACAGCCTCGGAGGGTGGGGAAGCACTTCTGCTTCTGATCCGGCCACAAGGAGACGGCGGACAGTGCTGGAGGGACATGCGAGGGGAGCTGGGCACCACTGCAGCGTGCTGCCGCCCCTCCCCCACGGAGGCCCTTTCTTCGCAGCTGGCGGTCCAGGGCTGACAACAATGTGGAGAATCTCCGGCCAGGGCTGCGGAATGGACGGGGTTCTATTTATAAGCAGAGAGGGGCTGAACAATGGCGCAGTGGGTCTGACCTCCTGTGGGACTGGAAAACCTCAAGCCAGGCCCCGGAAGAGAGAGCAGAGGAAGGAGGGGATTAGACGGCCGAGGGCGTGCAGCCAGCTGCTTCCTCCAGACCTGAGCCCCTCACCGGAAAGCTGGCAGGCCCATCTGTGTGTGGGGCGTGCCCACCCCACGTCGCTACACAGACTCAGCCTCTGCCCCTCCCTCCTGGGGTTGCGGTTTAGACAGACGATGACCACGTACAAGGCTGGAGACAGCAGGGTGGGGGCAAAAACTACACGATGGGCGGAATGTTTGCTGTGGTCCACGTCCATGGTCAGCTCACTTTCACAGGGTGGACAGGACAGCTGTGTGGTGAGGGCTCAGCAGGGTCCCGGGTGCCAGTGGCCTGGTATTTCTTCTAAGACAAATGACGACTTTGGGGAAGGCGGGGTGGCCGGCCTAGCAGAGGGCAGGGGTGTGGCACAGCCCGGGCTCCCTCTGGTTCCACCACTACCTGGCTCGAGACTCGGTAAACCGCTCATTCTCTCAGCCTCCCGTGCTCACGGAAGATGTGGGTTATGGCATCTCGCTTGTAGGTCGAATGTGAAAATGTCCGAGAAGCACTTAGGATGGACAGTATCTGTCACGAAGGATCACCCAGTGAACCACCACTATTGTAATCGAACACACGGGCTCGGGGTGCGACCACGGCCTCCACTGAAGTCAGCCCCCAGATCTGCAGATTCCCAACTGAGGCTCAAAAACACGGCTGACCCGTACACGGCCGAACTGCGTGGGCCACTGGACTCCACGTGTGAGTGGGCCCGTGCAGTTCACACCTGCGCTGCCCCAGGGTGGATGGCACAGGGAGGGATGTGCTAGACACAGCCTGCGGGAGGAAGCGGTGCTTCTGCCCAGCGACCCCAGCGACAAGCCGTTCCCGAGGAACCTGGTGCCAGCAGGACGGTTCCAAGGTCAGAACGATTTGGAAATGGCAGCGACTTCCCTTCATTGATTGACGAAGCACACATGAATATTAAAGACTCTAAGGAGTCTTCAGTAAAGAGCTATTAATTTTTGTTCTGTCCGTTCTTTCCCCAACTTGTGAGACCAGGGAGCCCATTCGTTCTGGCTCAGAATAAACTCCCGTAGGAAACACTGAAGCCAGCGGGGTTAGGGCTAAAACCACCTCAGGCCAACTGCTCTGTCCACGCGTGAGCGATGAAGGAACAACCGGGGCGAGGAAGGAGGGAGAGCAGCGCCCCTGCTCTCCGTGCAGCAGGAACGAGGGGTGTAAGAACCAGCAGATGTCGACAGCACCAGTCAGGTGTCCGTGGGGAACTGTGGACAGGAGCCCACAAGCTGACGAACCTGGGGGTTGGGGGGAGGACTGGGAGCCAGGCAGGCGGACACAGGGTCACTCCTCCCCCCACAGGACTGTCCCGAAGGACGGAGGCTGGCCAGGGTGGGGACACTTCCCAGGAGGCCTGCAGAGCTGTCTGAAGGGCAGGAGGGGCCAGCCACCTGTGCTTTCACCTATGTTCTTGAGCAGGTGCCCAAAGGACAGCTGAAGTGAAACTCTGTCCCACTTAAGTTTCAGGAAGGTCCCTTCCCTGGGTTAGTGGCAAAATAATTATGTCCATGGGCGTCCGACTCTCAGAATCGGGGGATGGAGTCACAGTGACTGTGGTCAAGGCCTCACAGTGTGGCCCCAAACCATCTGCACCAGAATCACCTGCAAAGCTGGTCACACACAGATGCGAGGGCCCCACCCAGCGCCGCTGAATCAGAACCCCAGACGTGAGCGCTCCTGCATCATCGCTGCGGCCAGGGCTGACCCCTCACCAAGGGCTCTGTGTTGGACAAGGGGCCCACCACCAGGGGGAAGATGCCCCCAAGGCTGTTTGCCCCAGATGCAGGGCAAGGTCCTGTAAGGTGTGAACTCACCCACATGGGGCCAGATGCTCACCTTGCTCACCCTCACCCTGCCCGGCTGTGCTCCAGTCTCCATCTCACCCCGAGGGAAAAGCCCTCACAGGAGGAGGCCCAGTGCCTGGTTCTGTCTCAGAGCTACTGAGGGGTAGGGTCCGTGGCAGCTGCACGTCCTTCCTGGAAGGCCTGACCTGAAACGCCTCTGGAGAAAGCAGAACTGAAGACGTGCAGCAGGCCAATCCGGGCGGGGCGGGCCGGGCCGGGCCAAGGGGACCGCCGCAGGTGCATCGGCATGAAGGGGACATGACCACGCCCACGTGTCATGTGGGCTCTTCCTGTGCCTGGGAAACCCGACTCCTGGCCTCTGTCCTGCTGCCATCAGAGGCACCGATTATGAACACACAACGTTTACATCTAGAAAAGCCAAGCAAAACCACCAGCTCCTTAAACCGCCACCCCCTTTCCTTCCTGCCTTTCCCGAGTTACTCAAGAGACATAGCGAAGCCAACTGTGACTGCGGCCCTGAGCAGCTGTGGTCCCTTCTCCTTACTGGGGCCCAGCCCCCACTCACCCCAGCCCTGCCCACCCCCTCAGGGAAAGGCTCCTCCCGGGCAGGCTGGAGCCGCAGCGCATTCCCGGCCCACACCCAGAAGCTTGGGTTTCAGGGGCTGCAGGCTGGCTGCGCTCTGAGATGACCCCTGCCACCTACCAGTGTAATCGACCCCAAAAAAGGAGCGGAGAGGGCTCCCATGCCAGCACCGCATTCCCCGCCGACGGTGCGTGCTGGGTGTTATCGGCCGCGCACAGCTGATACGGCCTGTGGAGCACTGCCACATGCCACCTCGATGGAGGATTAAGGCAGAGAATTTGAGGTCAAGGGTTTAGGCCGAACCAGCTTCTATTTATAAAAAAGCGCCTCCGGGGGAGACAGACAGGCAGGAGACTGGCTCGGTCTGCGTGTCGGTCGACAGGATGACACACCGAGGCAGAAGGCACCAGTCACGGTGCTCCCTTTCAAGCACGGCCTCCTCATGAGCTGCCCATCAAAATTCAAGTCCCTTTGTCTCAGGACAGCTCCTGTGTAGACTAGGGAGCTCCACGTGCAGGAACAGCCCGTGCCCGGCTGTGCGTGTCCCAGGCACTGCCCCCTGCTCCGTGGCTGCGGGGCCTCGTGAGAACAGGCGGGGGCAGGCTCTTCAGTTCCAAACGGACCGAAAGGGCACACGCTAAACTCTGGAGGTCACGCTCTTTGAATGAGGCAGATGCCCTAGGTCAGTGATGGCAGTGGGGACAGACCCCCACAGAGCAGGCTGCGTCCCCCGGGGCCCTGGGCGCACAGCACTCCTCTGCGGGCGGGAATAGCCTGCACTCGGCGCCCAGTGCCATCATGGGGTCAGACCCCACAGCAGAGCGGGACCAGCAGCCAGGCTGCGCTCACGGGCCTCGGTGAGCCTCACCTTCCCCAATGTGAACCGTTAGTAAAACATTTCAGCATTTTAGTTTCCCAGCGCGTGAGATGAACAACTGTCCTTTCCAATGCTCCCTGCTAACAACCACAGATGAAGCGCGGCATGTTCTGGGCGGACAGATAACGGGATCCCACACCTACTTTGCTGTGAGGGGGCCCTTGTCAGCCACCGCAATATCGCCGCCTAAGAAAGGAAATAGCCCAGACCTGAGACCCCGCCCGACAGGCACTGTGGAGACTGAAGGTCGGACCTCTGGGCCGGCCTTGCCAACACTCTGCTGTGACACCAGGAAGTAGCACGTCTTCTCGACCCCGGGGCCGCGCAGGGTCACCGCCCTGTGGTTAACAGTGGGCCAGTGTGTGGACCAATGTCACCGTCACTTACGGAGATAAAGGCTGTCTTCTCAATCACCTGCCTGCCTCTCCTCCGGAGCAGAAGACATCAGCTGTGGGACACACGGCGCTAAGGGCCAATGAGATGAACTGGGCCTGCTCCAAGGACAGCCCCGCCGGCATCAGCGCCACTGGTCTGTTCCAGGTTTGCCTCCCGGCTACCTAACCTCTAAGGGGCTACGACCTCTTCCGAAACTCCGCTGGCGCCTGCGTGAGTTTCTCCCTGCCACCCAGTCAAAAAGCTGGCACCGAGGGTCCCGATACCCGACAGCAAAAAGGACACAAGAGGATACGAGTTACTGCCTTGGAAGGTGACAAGCGGCCATCAGTCTCTTTCCTGTGCGGAGCCCTGGGTCTGAGTAGACGGGGAGACTGGCCGACACCCGTGCTTGTCCTTGAAGACGTCCTGCTGGCCAAGGGAAGGTGCACCAGCTTCTCAGAGCCACAGAAACAAGGAGACCTCTGTCCTTGGCTGTGACCTGAAAAACCCACTTACAGCCCAGTGGGTGTGGCTCAGTGGCTGAGCGTCAACTTATGAACCAGGAGGTCACGGCACATGCCCAGGTTGTGGGCTCGATCCCCAGTGGGGGGCGTGCAGGAGGCAGCCGATCAATGATTCTCTCTCATCATTGATATTTCTCTCTCTCTCTCTCTCCCCCTCTCCCTTCCTCTCTGAAATCAATAAAAATATATTTTAAAAAATGAAGACAAAAAACCCCCACTTACATTTTGTATGCAAACAAGCCAAACAGTTTAATAACAGGGGCAGAGGGGGAATAAGCAACATGAAATAAAGACCACGCGCATCTGCCGAGCTGTTCCTGTCTGTCTGGGTGTGCCAGCGAGAATGTCCGCTTTCACGGCTGCTGCTCAGTGACGAGGAGCTGAGAACGCCGATGGTCACGGAACCGAAAGGAGCATGACACCCACTCAGCTTCGCCAGCCACCAAAGCCCTGGACAGACCTGCAAAGAAGGGCGGGGAGGCAGGTCAGCTTCCGGCACGCGACTGCCTGTGCGCCAAGTCCAGGCCCTGAATTTTCACTGTCATCCAATTCTCCACCAAAGCAGAGTGATGATCACAAAATAAGGCTACTGGGCCTGGCACCCAGTCCTGCCTTCCAGGCTCTGCTGACCGGAAGGCCCCCCTCCTCTCTTGCACATGGCCCTGGACAAGGCGCGACCTGGCACCTCCTGCCACATCCCTGCCAAGATGGGCAAATCCACAAAAGCCCAAACCTGCTGCAGAGCCCCATGCTTCCAGGATAAGCTTTTAAACAGGAAGAGAGTACACACAGAGCAAACTGGGTGGTCCAGTATTTTCCCAGGCCACACACTCTTCCATCCTATTTAATGACTCAGAACTGGAGATACTTACGAGTTCGATGATCCAAAGCTGAATCCTGGAAAAGATGGACAGCGGGAAGTTAAAACACACATACACTTGAAAGACCAAGGTGGACCCTCGGCCAGACCCCCTCCCTTCACCCCCACGGAACGCCTCCTGCAGGCCGGGCAGGAAGGTGGGCTGGCTCATGTCCCCAGGGCTCCTCCCTCCTCCCTGCCTGGGTGGGCAGAGGGTCTCTGGTCGGGCCCCCCTCACGTGGCCCCACCGTGACACACAGACCCATTTTTGTTAGGAAAGTGTGCTTTCTCTCCATTCCCACCCACTTGCTTCCTCCTCTCCGTGAGGCCAGAGAAGCAGGCCCGGGGGGTCTGGGCAAGTGGCCCCTGGAGTTTTGTGTCTTATCTGCACAAGAGTAAGGGCGCCGGCTTCTGAGCCGCAGTGTGTGGCACAGACAGAAGCAGAGCATGGACGCTCCAGTCCTGAAGCAGCAGGGCGTAAACGAAATGAAAGGCGTTTCGTGAATAAGGTCTCTACACCTTATTGTTTGTTTGCTGGCTTGGATTTCTGAACCAGTATCTAGTGAGATGATTATTATCTTGCGTTCTCAAATCTTGAGAAATATTTAGTAAAAAATGACACAATGTTGTAAGTCTACTTTAAACCTAGAAAACAACGTTCTGAAAACCAAAAGCCCCCACACCCTGCCCTTCAAGCACTTCCAGCTTTGACAACACTACGACGAAAGCCAGGTAAACCGCTCATCTCTTGGGCGAGGGGTATCTGCTGTCTGCCTACCTCCTGTGCCCGATCCGAAGCCGGAGAAGCCCCCGCTCTGGGTCCCGAAGCCCGAAGTCTGCTGGGACAGCGACCCGAAGGTGGGCGCGTTCTGACCAGCGAGGGTGCCAAAGGACGTGGTGCTGCTGTTGCTGCCAAACCTGGGCCAGGGAGGAACCGACAGTCAGCGCCAGCTGCCCCTGCGGCCGAGGCTCAGGCAGCCTCGTGGTCTCAGGCTGCACGACACGCGAATCGAGGGCACGTGCTTGGTGTGAACCAGCAGCCAGAGCCCAGAGCAACCACCTCTGCTTCGGGGAACAATGACAGGCCCACGAGAGGCAATCCAGCTTGTCCAGTGAGTCCTGTGCCCGTCTGGACACTGCAGGTCGCTTGGAAATGAAGCAGTACTACATATTTTGCTCTTTCTGTCTTCAATAATTCCTCAATTTTATTCCACCATTTCAGCATTTCCCATTTATCGACATCCCCGCCCCATTTATTCGCCTACTCCCTGGACCTTGACCCTGTCTACTTCTCACGCCGAGGTGAGGTGTCCCTGTCCTCACTGCCCACTCCCGCCGCGGGGAGGGCCTTTCTCAAGCAGCAGCGAGGACTCCTCCGACGTGTGTGGGGCCAGAGACCAGGGCCCGCACCAAGGGCACGGCCATGGCTCCTCGGGGACGTTACACTGGAAACCTTCAGCCGGCCCCTGTTAGCCCTGCTCCACACGGTGGCTTGGTCTGAGCTTGTAGGGTCCCTGGGGGCTTACCCGAATCCTCCTGCGCTGGCAGCTGCAGTACCCTCTCCGAACACTTTGCCTCCCGTCGAGCCCAGAGGGCTTGTAAAGGCTGGGGCTGAACCGAATGCTGGCACCCCTCCAAACCCAGGGGATCCCCCAAAAGTAGGAGGGCTGCCAAACACTGGAGCAGCACCGAAGCCACCTGAGCAAAACAGAGGCAAACAAACAGAACAGGGAGAAAGGAGGAGACAGGAAGAGAAGACAATGAGCAGTGAGAAACCAAATCAAAAGAGGAAGAAAAAAGGGAAAATACGTTAGAATCCAAACACAAAGACCTCCAGCAAAGGGCAACACCCCTTCTAGCAGCAAAATACCAATTAAACCCAAAGCAAACCCAGCCACCAAGCCGCCTCCCTCCAGCTCGAGCAGAGGTCCGGGGTCCACTCGCGAGAGCTCCCTGGAATTCTAAGAACCCCGCAGACCCCCTATTTGCCTTGAGCTCCCCGGTCCCTCCCAGAGGTAAGCTGGGCCTGTCGGCTCCAAGTCTTGTCAAATCAGATCGACACCCGGAACCAACATGGCGCATTTCCGGTCCCTTCCTGCTGGGCTGCACTGTGTGGAGACTCCTCATGGTAAAACCGTCCTCAGAAACTTCAATGCCTGCCCCTCGGCCAGAGATGACAGACAGGTTATCACTCAGCACCGCAGGCGAGGCACAGCCTCGGATGCTCGAGTCCCTCTCGGGGAGAACGAATGGGCGACAGCCGAAGTGAGTGGCTCGGCGCTGGCGCTCAGCCAGGCCTTTTATTTATTTACAGCTAATGGCTCTCCCGTCTCTCACCACCGTCTTTCTCTCTCTGTGTGTCCAGAAGAATTTTTGAAATGCTTCCTCTCTGGGGTCAGGAACTACTCCCCCATAAAGCAGCACCCCGCATTTCTTCCCGGGAGGAGGGCTGCTGCATGACAGTGGTCACAGTGTCCAGCTGTGCTCACACGGCCAGCCGGCCCAGCAGAGTGAGCGGCTAAGCATCCGCGCAAAGCCCCCTTCACAGGCCCGGTCTGTGCTCATGGAACACAGGCTGGCGGGCGGCCTCCGCACAGAAAAGGGTCAGGCGTGCCCAGGTGGCCGCTGGGCTGGCCGAGATGCCAGCAGGTGGGAAGAGGACTGTCCTTCCCTGACTGTCCTTTCTGCCTGGGCAGGGTCCCCAATCCCCGAGACACTGTTGAAATCCTTCTTGGCTATCCAGAGACCCTCAGTGAGAGTCTGCTGAATGAAATGAACAAAATAGTACAAGAAACGTGCCTTAAGGGGGAATATTTCTTAAAATGAGTATTGACCTGGAGCCACACGCTGAAAGGAATGATGGCAGCCGAGGCGCAAGCAGCCTGAGGGGACCTGGCTTCTTCCCGCCTCTTTCAGAAAGTGAAGCCCACAGCGCATCTGCCGAGAGGGTCAGCCTGGCCTGAATCCCACCACAAGCCTCTGCCCCTGGACCGGGAGGGCCGGCCAGCTGCAGGTCTAGCTCGCTGTTCTTTCCGCCGTTTCGTGCCGGTGGGCCATTTGTAGTGGCTGCACCACTGAGATGAACTTTTTGCTAAGGCTCACGTTTGGGTTAATATTCTGACTTTTAAAACCTTGAGTGAAATTCCAAGCTATCCTAATGGGCACTGTTGGGTTACAAATATAATAGACTGGAAAAGAAAAAGCGCTAAAAACCCTGCCGCTGAATTATTTAGGACTGACCACAGATCCAGTTACTCTCTCTTCCTAGACACATGCTGGGGGCTGGGTCTAGTGCCTTGCACTCCATATTATGCTGGCTTCTTGGTGGAAGGGGAGTGAAAAATGAGAAGTCACAATGATACAGAAAGTAAACTGCAGGGGGAGAGGAGGAGATGAACACACACCAGCACAAGCGCACACACGTCCCCACGCCCGGGTCACGGCTAAGTGCGCCAGGAAGAGAACAGTCATCCTGGTCTTATTTCTGAAGATCGACTCGCGGGGTTTGATTTTATTAGATGCCTTATTTTCACGATTTTCTTCCCCTGAAGAAACAGAAATGTACTAATAATCAATGACACTGAAATATCTGGTTTACTGACGGCCCTTCACATGCCAGCTGCTGTAGAACAGTCTGCTGTAATCCACCCCAAAAACCTGGAATCCCTACTTCACAGGTGAGCAAACTGAGGCTGTGAAGATATGTCCCGTGTCTGAGTCTAGCCAGCAGGTAAATGGTGCAGCTGGGACTAGAACAAGGCTGAGTGACTCAAAGACCACCTAGCACCTAACCAGTATGTGCGCCCCCCTTCCCCCCACTGCCACTAACCCAGCAACTCTGGCACAGGAGCAGTGGGGTGAGCCCCATGGACTGGGGTGGCAGCCCGGTCATTTTCAGCCTGTCCCTCCTCCTGTCCTCCCCGCCAGTATCTCCAGCAGCACAGTTCCGAATGCAATCGTCTGGCAGGAGGATGGGCACTTTTGGAATTTTTCAGAGATGCCTTCAAACCAGCAGTCAAGGAAGGCTGGCCCCTTGGCAGAAAGCAGCCTCGCTGATGTTCGGAGGCACCTCTCCTACAGAAGCAGCTCCTGAAACGGATGCAGCTACCGAAGTCCCGAAGCAGGAGAGCAGGCTTTCCCACCCGCACTTTCCCTTCCTGGTCACGCGCTCATTCAGCTCATGTATTTGCCTGGTGGCTTTCTCTGTTCCAGTCCTCGAACTAGGTGGTTTCATGGGGCAAAAAATCAAGTAGAAAAAATATTCTGAAAGGGAGGTACATTTTCTTTAAGATTGAAAAATTAAAGGCATCAGATTCTCCAATCAACAACCTGATCCCAGGATAAGAGACAATATATAAGAAAAACATGCCAAAGAAAACATTATCAGGTTCCCTAAAAAAAACAGTCTTGATAATTAATGAACTAAAATCTCTTAGTCAAATAGTATTTGCCTGGTTAATGAGGAATGAGTTTGTAGCCCTTTCATTTTTAAATCATTCACTTCCGGGAAGGTTGGGGCAAAATAGAGCTGCAATGCCCATTTCTTGTCCATCTTAAATTCTAGGAAAAGAGCATCCCAAACTGGCCACCAGAGAAACCTGCCGGGCCACAGGCCTGAGGAAAGTGCACAGAGCATTATGGAAACCACAGCGACTGTGCTCCAAGCGGTGGATTCCAGATGCTAATGGGGGCGGTCCTGAGTCAGAGCCACCTACACATCTGGTCCGCAGGTGGGATCCTGAGCCACCTACACATCTGGTCCCCAGGTGGGATCCTGAGCCACCTACGCATCTGGTCCCCAGGTGGGATCCTGAGCCACCTACACATCTGGTACCCCGGTGGGATCCTGAGCCACCTACACATCTGGTCTCCAGGTGTGATCCTGAGCCACCTACACATCTGGTCCCCAGGTGGGATCCTGAGCCACCTACATATCTGGTCCCCAGGTGGGATCCTGAGCCACCTACGCATCTGGTCCCCAGGTGGGATCCTGAGCCACCTTCACATCTGGTCTGCAGGTGGGATCCTGAGCCACCTACACATCTGGTCCCCTGGTGGGACCTTCTCCTGGCACTGGCGGAATTTCAATCTCCCACACATCCGAGCAAGGGAGTGTCCTGCCGCTCACCCCGGGAGCCTGCTTGAAGGAACCGCTTTCTCAGCAAACATCCCTCCTTTGCCTTGTGCCTTAAAACAAATCCTTTCACACAACTGTCCATGCAACAGGGGCAGGAAGGCAGACCCATGCAGATCTCAGAAACAGAAATGGGACAGAGGAGGCAGCTGACAGAAACGAAGTATGTTTTTGTGTCTAAATATACAATGTTCTTTAAAAATTTAATTGTAAATGTAATGCATGATTATAAAAAGTCACCATTCACAAATGTATACTGTAAAAGTAATGCTGGGATAAGAAGTAGTGCTGGCAATGTTCTTTATTCTCGATTACATGGGTATTTTCCAACTGTGAAAATTAACTCATGATATGTGAATATTTGATATTGTATATGTACATGTACTGTATATCTAATGTACTTGTTTATTATACTCAATTAAAAACAAAAAAACAAGTGACTTGGGAAAGAAGGCAAAATGATACGGACAGAAGTTAAATAGTCTGTTCGGCCTGCGACAGGCAATGGGCACCAAGAAAATGAGCGACTCAGGACACTTTCATGTTTACATTTTAGGGATCACTTTCTTCTGTGTTCCCTTACTTTGGTCATCCTGCACTTGCTAAATGTTTAAGTTTTCTTCCCCAAGAAGACTCTAAGTTCTCTTAAGGGTTACAGAATATGCATTCTGTGCTGTTTAACATTTCTCAGGAGACCTAGAACAGTGTGAGGAACATAGTAGATGCTCAATAAAAATACAAATAAAGTGGGAGTCACTTCATCCACGCGCCAATCCTACTCCCTCGAGAACCTCTCCAGAGAGCTCCCTCCTTCCAGCATCTCTGCATCTGAGCTCATACGACGCAACCTCAGCGGGCAGGACCGCAGTACCTGTCTTATTTGGAGAGGAGAACCCGAAGCCTTGGGATGCCACGCTTCCTCCTCCAGCGCTGAAGGTGCCAGCAGGTTTCTGCTCTCCAAACGACGAGCTGGCAAAGCCACCAAACGTCTTGGCCCCACTGTTTCCGAACAGGTTAGAGGTATCTGACGAAATGAAAGACATGTGTGAGGGAGGTCAGAGGGAGGAGAATGTCCTCAATTACTTCTCACCAGAGAAGGAAGGAACCTCAGCTGGGTGTTTTGGGAGCAGGGAGAAGTGAGCAGGAAGAGCAATGGACGCCTTCTCTGATTTGCATGGGTCTTGGAGGCCGGATTTAATTACGTGGGTGTCCAGGCTCAGAATTTCCTGACTCAGTTCTCAGGCACAGAAACTCATCTGCGCTCCCGCAGGTCCTGGCCCGCCCACCATGGGGACCAACAGCGCAGCCTCACGCCAGAATGCCATCTGAGCACATCCACACCAAGCACATGGCTCCAGTGCAGCTTTCACTGTCAAGTCTGGCACGCTGGCTGCTGCCCAGTCTGCTCAGAGAACAGCGGACAAACAAAACCTCCGGGGCTCCGACCTCTGATCTGACGGGAGCCAGGGATGTTCTGAGACCGGAAAAGAGGCCAGCAAGACTTCCAGTCTGATTTCCTCTTTCTCAGAAGTTCAACTAAGTTCCAGATGCCTATCTAGTGGGTCACTCCTTCAAATACACATCGAGTCTGCTCCAACAATGAAAGGAAACTAACTACTAAAACCAAGATGGGTGAGAAGTATTTGTTTGTTTCCCCACCACATATAGATGGGTGTTTCATTAAAATGAGTTTGTAGCCCTAGCCGGTTTGGCTCAGTGAATAGAGCATTGGCCTGCAGACCAAAGGGTCCCGGGTTCTATTCTGGTCAAGAGCATGTACCTCGGTTATAGGCTCCTCCCTTTCCTGGGCTCTGGTTGGAACTTGTGCAGGAGGGAACCAATTGATGTGTTTCTCTCAATCAATGGGAAAAATATTCTCGGGTGAGGATTAGTAATAATAATAATAATAATAATAATGATAATAATCTATATATATAAAAGCCAAGCGACCCGAATGGCAGAACGGGCGGACAATATGATGCACACTGTGGTGGCCAACCGTCTGGATGTGGTCCCTATCGGCAACCCCCAACTTCCCGTGGTCCCTCCCCCAATCAACCCCCCATCAGGGGCGGGGCCAGCCGACATCCTGCACACCCCACACCCCACTGCTGGCCCACCTCCCACATCCCCTCCCCCCTGCCGCCGGCCCAGCCCGATCGGCTCCCATCGGGATGGGACGGCCAGACCCCACCTGTGCAAAAATTTGTGCACCAGGCCTCTAGTAAAAAATAAAATGAGTTTGTACCCACAGAAGGCAGGGAGAAGCTATCCTGAAATGAGGTCGATGCCCAAAGGCAGAGGCATAAATAGGCTGCAATGACAAGCTCTGGTGGGTAAAGGAGAGCCAAGTCTATGCCCACACGTGAGAAGTACAAACAGCTTCATGACGCCAGGCTTCCCCCAGTCAGGAGCTCAGTGAAGGTGATGGAGGGAGGGGTGGAGAGCAGTCCTTCACACTCCAAGTCAGCTGCCTAAAGAGGCAGTCCACCACTAACCTGTCAACCTAAGGCCCTCATCTCGCTCTGCTGCTGATCCCACCGTGTGAGATTCGACTATTGATGCTTCAATTATAAGGAAGTGAGCAGCCTTACCTCAGGGACACGGCCAGCTCAAATTTCCAGGCACCGATAACAGAGCCTCAGGCCACATGGTCACTGGCTCTCTGAAACTGCTGCTGACAGTTTGAGAGCTGGGCCCTGACAGTGGGAGTGTTGACCCTCTCGGGGGTTCAAGGGTTATTTATCCCACGCGGAAGTCCCCTCCAACAGTCTGGTCCTTCCCGTGATGAGCTAACGGGAGGTCACCTTTGACTCCTTCAGTGGCAGTCCATTTGACACTGGAGACGAAAACAGCTGTCTCAGTCATTCCTCTAACTTGGTGTTTCAAAAACAGAGGACTGCAATTTCCCACCTTCGTGCTAACGATGCAAAATTTCAAACAGCAAACAAATACACATGCAAGGTTAGGGGCTAGATCCCCTCTTGGAGAAACTCCAAATACAGAGGTGAAATGACTTTACTGGACAATGCTGGGAGACTTAAACTCCCGAGAGGCCAGAGAGCATTCAGACGTGTTTGGGCTTTTTTTTTTTTAATCTTCACCTGAGGATGTTTTTCCATTGATTTTTAGAGAGAATGGAAGAGAGAAGGAGAGACAGAGAGAAACATCGATGTGAGAGAAACACATCAATTGGTTGCCTCCTGCAGGAGCCCTGACCAGGGTCCCAGGCCAGGAAGAAGTCTGCAACCAAGGTACATGCCCTTGACCGAAATCGAACCCGGGACTCTTTGGTACGCAGGCTGATGCTCTATCCACTGAGCCAAACCAGCGAGGGCGTGTTTGGGCTTCTTTATTCCTTATCTCCTTAAGACTCCTTCATCTTTTAGTTGTTCGTAGCACATTATAATGGAACAAGCACGAGTTCTGCATTCAGATCTGGCTTGAGTACCTCATAGTTATGATGCTGGGCAAGGACTGAATTTTCCTGGGCCCCCGCCCCGCACACAGGAAATGGGGACAGCAGCTGTGAACACGCAGAGCTGCGGTGAGGAGTTAACGAGGTGGGTGCGTAGGGCACCTTGTCTGGCACATGAGATCCTCAGGCAGCACAACTTCCCGTCTCTGACTCTTCCTCCGGCCACACCCAGTCATGGTCAATACAGTAAGACAGAGTAGGTCAGCTGCGGAACATGAATCCCTCCCATTTTGCGAAGATAACGAGAACGCGACCCGCACTTTGTAGCAGCTGTCATTTGCAGTCTCCAAAGAAGCCCGGTGTAGGGAATTTTTGGGAATTATTTGAGCTGCTCTGACACAAAGTGGCAGAACCAACATCTGCTGCTGTTTCTGTGGCCTACGTGTCTCTCCGCTGTCTCCTATGGCTCCCAAATTAGAGTCTCTAGTTCCTGAAAATGTGGTAGAGACTCTCCTGGTTGTTGGGACAGCGTTTCCCTGTAAGGTTCCTGTGAGGAAGCTAGCCAGTAAGAAACTGCTCTCCGCGGAGCCACTGGACGACCAGCTGGAGGGGAGAGGCAGGCGAGGGGAAGGCAGTGCAGGTGAAACGGGCGTCTGCTCTGAGCCCTGCCGCTGCTGCGGGCACACCGATCCTCACTGGTCTTTGATTTGGCAAAAATACTAGCATCACCTAACATCACCATGTCAGTATCATCGCAGAGACCAGGCCCCGTCCACCCTGCAGGGCTCCGGGCACTCACGAGGACAACACGCACTGAGAAAGGACTGGAGAAGCACCTGCCCAGGACACTTTTCAGGATATTTTCTTCAGAGACAGGTGTGCAGGGAGCCTTGTGCGCCCAACAGATTCTCATCAGCTTCTTCATCCTCACAGGAGCCTCCCAGGCCCCTGGACAGAAAGAAAGGTGCTGAGGACGGCGCCATCCATGTCCTCAGACATACTCGGGAGGCAGTCGGTCCTCACAGGCAACAAGCCACGTGGGTGGACGGAAATGACCCCAGGGTTCAGCGTGCCCTGGTCCTGTCTCTGGGGAAGACAGGAAGAAGCCTGTACAGAGCGGGGCCTCGGCATGCAGTGCTCACAGCTCGTCTTTCTCAGTCATCGCGCATTCCGGTCTCTCCTGAGGGCTGACCCTAATGTCACACAGGGAACTGCTGGAAGCTCGATGTGTGCTCAGATACTGTGTCTGCAGGGGAATGTGTGATGCCAGGAGCAACGAGCACACCTGGGAGGGCTGACGTCACACTGCCAGGCCAGCCAGAGCCCAGGAGGCAACGTGATGGAGGAGAGCCCTGGAAACACATCTAGACTGAACTCTGGCTCTGCCACTGTTACTCCCTAAGTCCGCATCCAAAATGGAGACGGCCACATCTAAAAGTCCTGTTGTAAGAAGTGACCAGACCAGAGACACAGTAGGTGATCAATAAAGGTCACTTCCCTTCTGCTCCATGTCTCATCAAGGAACAGAACACAGGATTCCGACAGGGAGAGGCACTGCGGGCCCC
Organism: Myotis brandtii; assembly: GCF_000412655.1. NCBI lineage: Eukaryota > Metazoa > Chordata > Mammalia > Chiroptera > Vespertilionidae > Myotis > Myotis brandtii. The sequence continues at coordinate 1,091,887 of NW_005370733.1, forward strand.
TGTGACCCTGAGGCCACGCTGCCCACAGGAAGGGACTTACATTCACCCTTAAAGGACGGGCAGGTTCAGGTGCGTGGAGGGAGTAGCAGGGAGAATGTGTTGGGGGAACTGAATCGAAGTCAGAATACTATGTTGGGGCTCTGCCTGGAGAGCTCAGTTAATTAGAGCGTCATCATGATATCCCAAGGTTATGGGTTTGATCCCCCGTCAGGGCACATACAAGAAGCAACCAATGAATGCATGAATAAGTGGAACAACAAATCTTTCTCTCTCAAAAAAAAAATCACTTAATTTTTTTTTTTTTTTAAGAAAAAAGAAAAGCATGTTGGAGTCAGCTCAAGGAGCCCCGCAGTTCAGCCGAAGGAGCTGGGTTTTATGCTATTGTCGGCGGGATGCTGCCAAAGGGATTGAGTAGGGATCGTGGCAAAATAACAGCGGAATCTTAAGCCGCTCTCTCTGGTAAGGATTTCCAGACCCCAGTGGGGGAGACTGGAAGCAGGGCGTTTGGAGACTACTGTAATACCTAGGACGATGGGGAACACCCCCCACAATGACAGAGAGACCGACGGAAAGGGAAAGGGCTGTCTGAGAGGCAGGGAGAACCTGGACCGCCGTCCACAGCCCAGGGAGGAAGTGGTGCTCAGAAGTGTCTAGTGTTGCAGTCGCCCAGGCGATCTGCAGCAGCTTCCTTAGTTCTGGGGCCTCTTATCCTGTACTTGGTCCTCGGGGTGACAGAGGCTCCTGTCCCCATCCCCATCCAATCCCACACTTAGTTTTTAAAAGGAAAAAAAAGTGAAGTCGTTCCTGTACCCTGTCAGATGCACTTACACTCCCCTGAGGCACACAAGTAAACTGCTGGGTAACAACTGCCCACGGTCAGGAGATGAAGACCAGCAGGTGTCTGGTGCCAAGAACAGATGCGCTTATTTTAAACCAGAATTACCGAATTAGAAACAAGGCGTGCCAGTGAACAACAGGCTGGGGGAGCCACCGTTCAGTCTGCACTGTAAACAAACACTCCCTGCTGTCGCCGAGCGTGGAGCTGCGAGAGGTTGCACAGCGGGCTCTCCTGAGCCGGCCCAGCCCTCAGGGAGAAGGCAATCCTTTGACAGGTAAGAGCTGTGGCATTAAGAGATGAATCAGCCAGAAGGAAAGGAATTTTTACAAGGATATGACCCGCCTACATTTTAACGCAATAGGCTAGTAACACAATCCCGCAGGAGATAACCTACCTACAGGGTAAAGCCACATTTCTAACCAGCATGTTACCAAGGGCCTGTTCTGTGCCAGAGGCTGTCTGGCACGTTGTGTAAGATGTAGCTGAATTCCAGACCTGCCACTTTCTGGCTTTGTGACCAAAAAACCCCCGGCAGGTGTGGCTCAGTGCTTGAGTGTCGACCTATGAACCAGGAGGTCACGGTTCAATTCCTGGTCAGGGCACATGCCCAGGCTGAGGGCTTGATCCCCAGTGGGGAGTGTACAGGAGGCAGCCAATCAATGATTCTCTCTCATCATTGATGTTTCTGTCTCCCTCTCCCTTCCTCTCTGAAATCAATGAAAATATATTTAAAAAACAAAACCCAAAACAAAGAAAATCACTGAGCCACTCTGAGCTTGTTCTGATTGGGAAAGGGAGAGTGCCGTGCAAGGACCGTGCTTTCAGTCTGTGCAGGGAGTCCTGAGCTCTGCTGACAGCTGGGGAAGGGGGAACACCCGCGTGTGGCTCTGGTTCCGACCACCGCTTCTGAGCAAGCTAGTTTCATCTGTCTTGCAAGTCAGGATTCTGTGTACGAGTTCATCTGCAGAATCAGTTTTTGAAAGCTACTAGACTCGATTTCTAAAAGCTCTTCATTCTAGGATTCTAAATTCTTCCTGGCAGACTGCAGGCTGCAGAACCAAACCTCCGATGACATAATGTTACAGATGAAAAGGTACGGTACGTGTCTCTTGACCATGATCTCTCTTTTTATACTACCAGTCGGACAGCGACCTCAAAATAACAGATCTGGGACTCCAGGGGACTCGGGAGTTTTGTTTTAGCTACAGGAGCTGAAGGCACTGAGGAAGTATCTGTTCTGTCCATGGGGCATGCGCTCTCGGTTCACAGAGGAGCCTTCTGTATGGCATATTGCATGAGCGAAGCTAAGACAAAGAGGACAGGTTCCCAACCTCCCCTCTCAGCCCCATCAGCAGCAGGATATATATATATATATAAATAAATATCTGGCACGTTGTGTAAGATGTAGCTGAATTCCAGACCTGCCACTTTCTGGCTTTGTGACCAAAAAACCCCCGGCAGGTGTGGCTCAGTGCTTGAGTGTCGACCTATGAACCAGGAGGTCACGGTTCAATTCCTGGTCAGGGCACATGCCCAGGCTGAGGGCTTGATCCCCAGTGGGGAGTGTACAGGAGGCAGCCAATCAATGATTCTCTCTCATCATTGATGTTTCTGTTTCCCTCTCCCTTCCTCTCTGAAATCAATGAAAATATATTTAAAAAACAAAACCCAAAACAAAGAAAATCACTGAGCCACTCTGAGCTTGTTCTGATTGGGAAAGGGAGAGTGCCGTGCAAGGACCGTGCTTTCAGTCTGTGCAGGGAGTCCTGAGCTCTGCTGACAGCTGGGGAAGGGGGAACACCCGCGTGTGGCTCTGGTTCCGACCACCGCTTCTGAGCAAGCTAGTTTCATCTGTCTTGCAAGTCAGGATTCTGTGTACGAGTTCATCTGCAGAATCAGTTTTTGAAAGCTACTAGACTCGATTTCTAAAAGCTCTTCATTCTAGGATTCTAAATTCTTCCTGGCAGACTGCAGGCTGCAGAACCAAACCTCCGATGACATAATGTTACAGATGAAAAGGTACGGTACGTGTCTCTTGACCATGATCTCTCTTTTTATACTACCAGTCGGACAGCGACCTCAAAATAACAGATCTGGGACTCCAGGGGACTCGGGAGTTTTGTTTTAGCTACAGGAGCTGAAGGCACTGAGGAAGTATCTGTTCTGTCCATGGGGCATGCGCTCTCGGTTCACAGAGGAGCCTTCTGTATGGCATATTGCATGAGCGAAGCTAAGACAAAGAGGACAGGTTCCCAACCTCCCCTCTCAGCCCCATCAGCAGCAGGATATATATATATATATAAATAAATATT
>NW_005370733.1:1095159-1125300 GCF_000412655.1 Myotis brandtii
CATTTCCAACCATGAAGAGACAGATCAATAAAGTGCTTTAACAATGAGGTGGAGAAGGAAGTGCCAGCAGAAAGATGCGGCTTCACTTGAAATAAGACAAAGAAGCAACGAAGGCTTCCACTGTCGGGCGACACTTCTGACAGCAGCTGGATTGAGAGTCAATTCAGAGTGTGACACAAATGAAGACCCAGACGTGCTCGGCCGCTCGCACTTAGGCCTGTCTGCCCGCATCCATCCCAAGTCATTTCAATCTAATTCAATTCAACCCTCTCCCTGCAGCTCTGATGTCTTTCCATGATTATATAGGACATGTCATTAAAAAACTAAAAATAAACACCAAAATCCACAGATCACACTGCCTTGGGGTAGATATTTTACACTTGATCTTAGGTAAAAGGCCAAAAAGCCATGGGGGTAAGGTATTTTAAAAGGCCCTTCTAGACCTTTCCGTCCAATACTTGTCAGCGAAGCATTGATAACACCATGAGGATGGCACTGGCATTTGGGGTGGCGGGGTTGGGAGAACTTTCTCCACTTACTTGGGGTGGCTGTGGATCCGAAGCCCCCGCTGGCCGAGCTGAATGGGTTTTTGTTGGCTGCGTCCTGGCTGGGTTTCCCTCCAAGGCCACTGAAGAAACCTCCCCCTCTTCCAGCGCTGCCAGACCCGAACACGCTGCCACTGGAGGACGGCGACTGCTGAAAAATAAAAGGGGCAGGAAGCAGGCAGGGTGAGAGGTCACCGAGCGGCAGGCCACATCCGCGGACAGGAGGCGCTCACAGCTGGCATGAACGGAAAAGCAGCAGAGGTCTGATTAGTTCTGGTGCGGATGCTCTCGCCACCACAGAGAAGCTGGGCTCTGGCACAGGGCCTTCCTGCACATCAAGTGCTCAGCTAGCCCACACTCGCGGGCCCCTGAAAACATGACTTATGGTGGGTGGGAACTTTAATTTTTCTCTCTATATTTACTGGTTGATTTCAGAGAGAGGAAGGAAGAGGGAGAGAGAGACAAAAACATCAATGATCAGAGAGAATCACTGATCGGCTGCCTCCTGCAGGCCCCGCACTGGGGATGGAGCTCACAACCTGGGCATGTGTCCTGACCGGGAATCAAACTATAACCTCTTGGTTCATAGGTCGACACTCAACCACTGAGCCACGCTGGGTGGGAACTTTAAAGGTCTCTGCCCTGCTGCCTGCGGTCTCTGCTGACACGATGCCAGAGGCAGGAACACCACCCCCGAGAGTTCCCCCACGTGAAAAGGTGTGGAAGCATTTCTAGGCTATCCTGGGCACCTTATTTCGATTCCTCTCATGTTTGGCTGAACTCATCAGCAACTGCTGCTCAGTGACTACGCTGTCTTTTCTCTCAGTTTGAGCACTTGTATTTCATAATGACTTTCCCAGTGCTGCAGGGACAGGCTTAAATTAGCTCCATTGTTGAAATGACGACCACAGCTGAATTCTGTCCAAGTGCGCAGATCCTGCACGCGAGGACACTAACTTAGGGTGCGCTGACTCAAAGCTGTGTCAGGCACCGCACTTCATTTCTGTCTGGAAATTGGTTCTAGAAGGACCAGTGCCAGATCTGAGGGACCATTAATATTAGAGCTAAGTGTGAGATGACCCCCTTGGCTGATAATGTAGAATACGATGGGCTTTTAGAACTGGGTTGCTTGTCTCAGAACCTTGCAGGGGCCCCTCCCAAGCAGGTGGAGTGGTGCATAAGGCCCCCTTACAAAATAAGGGCAATAAACTACTCTTCCTAGCTCATTCATTCCCTTGGCATTTCGAGTGAATGGACAGTTATTACATCCTCATAATTGGGTTAGAAAGAATCCAATGGATTTTAATTGCTAAAAATAATTGCTTTTAAAACTTTAAATTATGGAAACTCTCAAACACATACAAAAATCAGACAGAAGAATATACTGAACCCTCCATATACCCATCGCCCAGCTTCAACAATGAACTCAGAGCCACCTGAGTTTTCCCTATACCTCCTTTTACTTTCCCTCATCCTTCATTAGTATGAAGAAAACCCGGTATCATTTCATCTACTGATTTTCCTACATAAATCTGTAAAACATAAACCATAACCATAATACCATTATCACGTCTAAAAAATGAACAATTCCTTTATATCATGAAGTAGGGAGTTAGTGTTCAAGATCCAGCCTCAAATGCGAAAAGAAAAGAATCCAACCTGAATCTCATCAGGCCCCAGACCCAGCACCACTCCACAGGCCGCAGCAGAGGGCAGAGGAGCAGGGGCTGGAGGCTCTGCTTGGGGAAGAGCAGCAACCAGACCACAGGGGACTCGAGGACACAGACCTGTTTCGTCAACCACTGAATTATGAGGAAAAATCAAAGGGAAAGAGACTTACGAGACCTATAAACCAATCTCAATGTGTGGACATGATGTGATCCTACTTCAAAGAAACAAATGTAAGAGACATTCATGAGAATTCTTCAAGAAGACATTTCCAAACCGTCTTTCCTGATTCGCTGCCCTGCTTTATTCTTTTCGTAGTCTTTGAAACAACCTGAAATTAAAGTGTTAATAAATAAAGGCCGAATCCCTCTATGAAACAGGCACCTGGGTCTGTCTTACACGGAATTCCTGGTGACTGGTAATCCGGCCAGCTGTGGTTCTGTATCTACTCGCTAAGCACTGTCACTGCAACAATATTAACTCTTCTGATCCACGATCACGGGATGTTCTTCCATTTACTTATATCATCGTGAATGCCTTTAAACAACGTTTTATAATATTCAGAATAGGTTTTGCACTTCTTTTGTTGAATTTATTTTTAAATATTTCAATTTTTGATGCTATTGGAAATGGAATTTTCTTAATTTTTAGATGGTCCTACGCAAGTATATGGAAAATAACTGATTTTTATATATTGATCTTGTGTCCTACACACTCACTGAGCCCATTTATTAGTCCGAATAGTTCTGCACTGGATTCCTTAGGATTTCCCCAGCGCATGGCTCTCCTGCTGCCTTTCCAATCTGGATGCCTGTGAGGTCCTCTTCTTGCCCAGCTGACCTGGCTGGAATCAGCATATTCTCCTGAGGTTCACCCACGCTGCCGCACGCATAGTCCTTCCCGCTCTGCAGCTGAGCGCTCCGGTGAGGACGCTGTGCTACCGCCTCCGGGGGAGGAACAGCTGGGCTGTCTCCAGGTGTGGGCCATCATCATAAACAAAGCTGCCACGGACATTCTTATACAAGCCTTCTTGTGAACATGTATTTTCTTTCCTTTTGGGTAAATACCTAGGACTGGATGGCTAAACCATAACACCAGTGTACAGGTGAAGGACCTGCCAGATGACTCTCCAGAGTGACCACGCGGTTTCACACTCCCACAGCAATGCACTCGGAGAGCTAGCTGCTCTAGCGCTCTTCCACATGCGATTGTTTGTTCTTAAATTTCAATCATTCTAGCGGGTGTGAGGGAGTGTCTCACTTGGTTTTAATTTGCATTTCTCTGATGACTAACAATGCTGAGCTAGTGTTCATGTGCTTATGGGCCACTCACATACCCTCTTTTGTAAAGTATCTGTCCAAGTATTTTGTTTATTTTTAAAACTGGGCTGTCTTTTTATTTTTGACTTATAGTTCTTTACACATGGGTGGGGCAAAAGTAATATTACAGTTGTGAGTACGTGAAAGTTTATTCTTGTATTATTTATTAATTCGTGTATTATTTTCCGTATGGAAAACTGTAAACCTACTATATTTTCTTCCTGTCTATGCCCTGCCTTTTCCTTTTTATGGCAAGTCTTTTGATGAGCATTAGTTTGTAATTTTAATGAAGTCCAGTTTTTCCATTTTCTTCTTTTATGGTTAGTGTGTTCTGTGATCTAAGAAATTTTTGTCTACCCATGGCTTTTCACATGGCGCTGCTGACATCGGGGCTGGGTAATTCCTTGTTCTGGAGGCTGTGGGGTGTTGAGCAGCATCGCTAGATGCCAGGAGACTCCCCCACTCATGAGCACCAAACATGCCCAGACACTGTGCTTGTGAAATTCCCCTGGGGGCGAGCTGGTGCTGCTGGACAGCCACTGGCCTACTCCGAGGTCGCAAAGGCACTGCTGCTACGGTTGTCATACATTTCGTATCTCGTCAAAGCCACACGATCCATTGTTTCCCTATATGTCCTCTTTTTCTTTAGCTGCTTTCAAATTTAAAAATTGTTTTTCAGGCGCTTAACTATGATGTGTCTAGGTGTGGTTTTCTGGTATTTATTCTGTTTGGGATTCGCAGTTTCTTAGATTTGTGGATTCCTATTTTTCAACAGATTTGGAAAAGATTGGCCATAGTTTCTTCAAATATTTTTTTTCTGTCCCATTCTGTCTTCTCTTCTCTGGGACTCTGATTACAGACACACTGGACTGCCTGATACTGTTGCCTCTATGTTTTTTTTTCTCCCACTCTCTGAGCTTCATGCTAGATAATTTCTGTTGACATGTCTTCAAATGCCCTGTTCTTCTGTGGTAGTCACTCTGCTGTTAACCTGCCTAATCACATATTTCAGGTACTAGATGTCAACTTCAGATACAGACCACTGCTTTCTATCCCCTTTGCTGAGATTCCTAATCAAAGATCCCTTTATTTTCTTGTAAATCCTGGAGTACAATAGCTATTTTAAGTCTTTGCCTGATAGTCCCAATTGTCTGGATCATCGATAGTTTATTTCTTGCTATTTCCAAAATATGACTCCCTTTTTGTTTTTGCTACTTCATAAGTTACAGTTATTTGGGGGAGGGGGCGGTATACTGATCTTGTACATAAAAGACACAGTGTGTGGTGACTGAAGAACACCTCATGCTTTTTCTGGAGAGAGGGAGCCCTCCTTTTCATCTGTACCCTCAAGTGAGGAGGCAATCATTCGGACTCACTAAGCCCCTGTCTTGGCTCAGGGCTTAGGCTCTGGGTCTTATTCTGCGTTGAGCCTGGGGCCAGGAGGCAGCTGGGCTGCAGCATTTGGGCTCAACAGTTCCAGGCACAGGAGAGTACAAGGCTGTAAGTTCTTTCGTTTTTCAGTCCTACCCTGACTTCCTTTTTCTCAACAGAAGTGGGGGAGGGTGGACAGGGAGATTTTACTCAAAAAATTACTGTTGTCCCTGCACATCTTTCAGACCCTAATTTGTTTCTTTAAAACAAAACAATTTTATTGGGATATAATTCATATACCTCAAAACTCACTGATTTAAAGTACATAATTCGATGGTTTTGACAAAAAATATATATAACATAAAACTTGCCATTTTAACCATGTTAAAGTATACAACTCAGTGGCATTAATTAGTCACAATGCTGTACAACCATCACCATGACTTATTTCCAACATTTTCTCATCACCACAACCATAATTCTGTAACCATTAAGTAGTAACTCCCCTACTCTCTCCTCCCCTGGCCATTGGTAATCTCTAGTTTAATTTCTGGTTCTATGAATTTACCTATTCTTTTTCTGTTTTGAAAATAATTTTTAGCTCCTTTATGTTTATTTTTTATTGTGGTAAACACAGATATTATAAAACTTACCACTTTAAGAGTACAACTCATTGGCACTAAGTACAATCAGTGTTGTGCAACCATCACCACTATCCATTTCTAGAAATTTTTCATCATCTCAAACAGAAATTCTATACTCCTAACAATAATTCTCCATTTATCTAGTCATTTTAAGTGATTACTTTTTAATGAACTGATCCTAAATATGTCATATAAGTCAAATCCTATACCATTTGTTCTTTTAGAAGGGGCTTATTTTAATTAGCACCATGCAGTCAAGGTCTACCACATGTAATATGAATCAGACCTGCATTCCTTTTGGAGGTTGAGTAATATTCCATTGTGTATGTATCGTCTTATTGTTTATCCAGTCATCTGTTGATGGACACTTGGGTGGTTTTTGCCTTCTGGCCATTGCGGAGTCCCTGCCCTCAGTGCCTCTGGGTACCAACAGCATGTGCTCTCGAGTCCGGCTTCTGCACCCACTGTGTTTCGTACAGGAGCGCTACTAGTCTTTACTGCTCTCCAGCCTCCACAGTATGAACACACCACAGTGACTCTTCCCATTCTCCAGCCAGAAGCACAGGGGCTGTTTTCTATGTGTAGCATTTATGAATACACTATGAACATTCTAACCACATGCTCTGAACAAAGGCACTCATTCCCATCGGCTCCACGCCTAGAAGTGGATTTGCTGGTCCAACAGGGATTTTGTGTATCTAATCTTGATACTACCAGACGGTTTTCAAAGGGTAATTTACCCCATGTTAGCAACACGTGGGTGCTCCTGGTCATTCTCCGCCTTCACCAACACTGGGTATTGTCAGCCCTGTCCATTTTAGCCATGTTGGTGGCGGTATAGTTGTCTTTTCTTTTTGATTTGTACTGTTTATATGTTCTGAACACAATTATTCTTTTGGTCCTATATGCTACAATTTTCCTGGTTCATGGCTTGTTTTACACTAAAATTAAGAAAGTTGTCATTTTAATGAGGTCAGATTTTCCTTCTGCCTAATTTTCTTTAGAATTTCCTTGAAGCCTTCTAGGCATAGATTCTCTCAGTATCTGTCTGAAAAAATGCTTTGATTCCATGACATCCTATTAAAGATATTTTTTGCTAGGTAGACTGTCTCTGGCTTTGTCACGGCCGAGAAGTGAGCTGTCAGTCCAACTCCTTTGAAAGTAACCTGTCTTTTTGCCTCTGAGTATTTTTAACATTTCTGTAATTCTGCAGCTTAACTATGATAGATCTTGGAATCAATTTTCTTTTATACATTCTGGTTGGCATTTGTCTGACTTCTGAATCTGTGGCTTACTGTTTTCAAATTTCTGTCTTTTTCTCTTCTAATATCACCATGTATTTTTTTTCTCTTCCTTCAGATTAAATGTATTTTGGATTTCCTCTTTTAGGATTTTTACTTTCTTTTGCATCTTCCATTTTTCTTTGTTCTCCATGAAGCAGACCAGATAACTTAATCTGACTTACCTTCTAGTTCAAGGGTCAGTCAACTATAGTTCACAGGCCAAATCCAATCTGTTGTGTTTTTGTAAATGAAGCTTTACGGAAACATCATGCCCTCGAAGTCTAAATGTTTACTACCTGGTGCTTCACAGAAGTTTGCTGACCCCTGGTCTAGTATATGACTGTTCTCTTCATCTGGGTCTAATCTGTTGGTATTAAATTTTACTTGTTATATTTTTCTGTAAGTTCTATTTGGTTCTTTTTCAAAGCTGCTATGACACTTCTTGCAATTTCCTATTCTTTATTGGTACTTTCAAGTTTGTCTTGCATTTCTTTTAAACATGTAAAACACAGCTGTTTTACAGTCTAGGAAGTCTTTGCAAATGTATGCCTGACGTTTATTCTTGATCATAATTCCTTGCTTCCCTTTATGACTAATTTAGGCATGGAAATCAGTGTCCTTAGAAGTTATTTGATATGAGGAGAATATAACTAATAATAGTGTGACAAGTTTATGTGGTAACAGATGGTTTCTAGACTCAGTGTGGTAAGCACATTGTAAGATAGACAAACGCTGAATCACTATGTTGTAGCTGTATCTGAAACTAATATAATACTGTATGCTAACTGTGCTTTAATAAATTTAATGATTTGAGGCTGAGAGTAAACTTACTTTTCTTCAGTGTCTGCTGCTCTGCCATGCACCTGCAGACACCACCCTCCCAGGACCACGCCAGGCCACCCGCATGCTGAGGCCTTTCACTTTGTGCAGAGCTTGGTTAGTGATTTCTGCTCCTGTACCCTTCCCAGTTATTAAAATAGGAAATTCAAATTATAGTAGTAAATGCTCTCAGGGCAAAACTGGGTTCTGTGCTCCACTCACTTCCAGAGGTGCCCTTTTTCTTTTAACGTGGCAAAACACCCTGTCAGCTTATCAGTGCTTTAGAAACTGTGGTGTCACCCAGTATTTTAGCTGTTTTCCGTGGGAGCGTGATCTGAATGCTCTAACCGCCATCACCAGAAACCGGAGCTTAGAGGTTTCACTTCTCGCTGCCAAGGATCCCTGACTGGAGCCAGGACTCCGTCTTCAAAGGAAGACGATACAGAAAATCTCTTCCTGAAGATGTACAGAAACAAAGAACGTGCCTACCACTTGATGAACTATGGGTAATACAACCCCCTTCAGAAAGTCACAGTCATTTCCAATCGGTCCGAGTGCCTTTCCTCAGAAGGCTTCCTGATGCGGGTGCAGTGATCTCAAAGCAGCAGCCTCGCTGGGTCCTCAGTGTCCTCACCTGTCCCGTGAGCACAGTCACAGCATGTGCCTTCAGAAGTACTAATGACCACAGGAGTCAACTGTATAAAGCCCCGCACAGATAAGCACTAGCTGTACACACTGAAATAGCTTAGGTCACCAAAAGGAGCATGTTTTCCTTCTTTTTGTTTAAGTAACCATTTGAAAAGGTAACAACTGTTCTTAGGTCAATGACCTTAAAAAATACACACACAAAAACAAAAATCAAGGCCAAGGAGCGGGTTTAATCCATGGCCCTCGTTTGCCAACCCCTGGCCTAACAGAGCAGGTGGAAGACGGATGGAAATCAGGCAATGTGCTTTCAAAGAAGGATGAAAACTGTGGTGATTCTCTTGAATCAGAGGCTGAGACTTCTGTGTCCCTAAGTGAGCCAAGAAGGTGGGGCTTGAGAAGCACACAGGCTGCTTCCTGGGGTTAGGTGGGCAACACACACTGACTACAGTACATGCAGGGACGAGGACGGGGTGGGTGTAGCTGACATGAAAGGGGCGAACATACGTATTTACCTGGCCAAACACTGTCCCACTAGTATTGGCTGCTTGACCAAACAAAGAACCAGCATTACTGGACCCAAAACCTGTAAAAGAAAAAGAAAACAAAAGTTTAAATTGGAAGTCTTTTACAACATCAAAGTGGTGTTTTGTTTTGTTTTGTTTTTTAGAGTGGCTTTTAGGTATGCTAAGATAACCAACAATAAATCAACCCATGAATAAAATCTGGCTTCCTATCTAGGAAATGAAGAAACTGATTTGTAAATAAGGATCTTTTTGCATTGCTAACACTTTACAATAGTATAAATTCCAAAGTCTCAAGGGCTGAATCCTGCCTCCTACTGAACCCCAGGGGGTAGGCACCAAGAAGGTACCCTCAGAGCAGCTGTTCCCTAGACTTCACTGCCAACAAGTCTTCCCAATGACTGAACGTCATGAACATTTCTGCTCCCTGGTTTCCTCCAACCTCAAAGACCAGATCCATCCCGGGCAGTTTATCTTTCTGCGGAGTGGCCCAACATGGTTGGGGGCTGGGCTGAGCAGGGCCTGGGAAGACCAGGCAGCGCTCTATGTTATCACAGGCGCCCTGTAAGGAGTAGAGTACAGGAGTTCCATTCTCATTTCTGTCCTTGGTCGAGGCAGGGAGCTCAGGCAGTCTCCCTTCCTGCCCGGGGTGGAGGGACTGCCCAGGGACCAATCCGTAGCTACTGTGTGGAAGAAGATTTCTTCAGAGGTTTGTGATCATGATGAGGTAGTTTGATCATAGTGTGTATAAGGGACTCTCAAGTGTTGACTGAACAAAGGATGCACTAGAGATAGTGTTAAACACCGACTCCCTCTGAGACTCACAGGGCCTCTTCCCTGCCCATCTCTAGGCCACATTATCACATTTCCCATCACTCCCATCGGCCATCTGGCCTCTCCACAGGCCATCAGGTGGGTTTTAAAACTGTCTTTCACAATGTGTCCTTGTAGCCAAATGTAGTGGGAGATCAACAGACATTTGTTGAAGAAAGACAAGAAAAGATTTCCTTTCTAAAAATCTAGGAACCATTTTCAAATAAATTATCACCAAAGGAATGAGTTAGCAGTTCCTGCCCACCAAGAAATCAACAATCCTTGTTCCCCCCCCAGAGCCTACTCCAGGAAGAACTGCCTTTCATAAGATAACCATCAGAAGCTTAGGAAAAGATTTTCAAATTGGTCTGCCTATTACTAACTTTTAGAAGTAAAAGGAGCTGCTAAAATTAGATAAGCAATAGGGAGGATTATGTTTTACTTTTAAATATTTTAAGATTTGGGTTTTTTAAAAAAATTATAACTTTGAAAACAGAAAAGACCAAACTTTTCAAATGTGGGTATCTGCCCTCTGGCGGGAAGACTGAGCGGAGGAAGCAGCCGGCTGGCAGGGCGTGGCCTGGGAGGAGCGGAGCAGTGCTGGTCTGCAAGCACTCACTGCAGGGATCGGTCTGCCTACCGCCTGACAGTTTGGGCATAATGACCTCCAAAGTGCCTTCTGACTTAAAAATTTCCTATTTCTGAGTCACTCATTACTTGCTGACCTTAAGCTTTTTTTTTTTACCCATGAAATTGGCACCCTGGTGGCTAGGATAGGAGAGAACTTGCTGAGAAGCAGAACTGGACCGATAGTCACTGGGCCAAAGGCGTTCCCTAGGCAACAGCACCCTCACTCCCTTCTGGACTTCAGTTTTTTTTTTTGGTTTTCCCTTTAATTACAAAGGCAGTACTGGTTTGTTGCAAATGTTTCAAATACTACAGAGGAGAATAAGATAAAAATCTTCCATAAATTCTTACCTGACGCTTGACAAAAGCTAAACCCAGAGGATGCTGCTGTCGTGGTGGTGGCCGAGGTGCTACCAAACACAGAGCTTCCTTGTCCAAAGCCTGGGCTCTGCCCAAACGCAGGCGGGGTGCTCTGGCCGAACACCCCTGCGCCGGTGTTGGCAGAAGACTGGCCGAAAGAGAAAGAGATGGAGCTACTGGCGCTTGAAGAGGCACCAAAGACGTTCCCGCTGGTGGACGTGGAAGGGGAGGACGCGGATTGCCCAAAGGCGGACCCGGAGCTGAAGCCAGGCTGACTGAAGGAGAAGCTGCTGGCGGGGCTGCTTGTCGACTGCCCGAAGGCCGGGGCCTGCCCGAAGGCCGTCTGCCCGAAGACCCCCGTGGCCGAGGTGCCAAAAGCTGGGCTGCCGAACCCCGAGCTGCTGGCCGGCGGCGTGGCGGTGGCTGTGCTGGCTGTGCTGGCTGTCTGCTGCCCAAATAGGCTTGGTGCGGTGCTGGCTGCCGCCTGCCCAAACACGGGGGTGGCCGAGGGGGTGGAGGCCGTGCTGCCGGTGAGCTGGCTGAAAGCGGAGCTAGAACTGGCAGCAGGTGGCTGAGTGAAGACAGAGGAACCAGAAGTGACAGTGCCAAACGACACTGAGTCCACAGCGGGGCTTGGAGCAGCGCTGGAAGCAGCACTGGCGGTGGGGGGGGGACTTGGTGCTTCTGCGGTCACAGGGCCTGCACTCGGGATTGGAGCTGCTGTGACAGCCGGCTGCCCAGGCACTGAAAGGGGGGGAGGAGAAGCTGGTTCCGTCTTGACGTCAGGGACCCCGGTTGCTGCTGCCGCAACCTCTGCAGAAGGTGCTGGGAGACTGGAACTCGGTGCCGTGGGGTCCAGGCTGCTGCCTGTGGGCGGGGCAGGAACAGGCTCCGTCTTCACGGGGTCGGGAGTTTGCAGAGGAGCCTGGGGAAGCGGCGCTGACGGCTGTGGCCCCAGAAGCGAGGCTGCTGATGCTGAGGCCTCACTGGTGCCTAGCTTCTCGGACGAAGATGGGGACGTCACCTCCTCTGTGCTTTTAGCAGAAGACACAGGTGGGGTGGGAGCAGATGCTGAACTGAGGAGGCCACCGAACGACAAGGTGGAGAATGATGTGGGAAGGGGAGTGGCAGTGGTGGCCGGTGGTGGGGCAGATGGGGGTGCTGTCCCACTCGTGGGCTGACTTCCAAATGAAAAGCCAGTCTTGCCGCCACTCAGAGATAACCCGCCAAAACCGATGACCCCCGAGGCTCCTGTGCCGGTGAGGGGCAGACTGCCGAAGACACCAGTGGAGGCACCGTTGGTGCTGGTGCTGGCTGCTGGTGCCACCGTGGTGGCGGTCACAGAGGAGGTCAAGGGAGGCTCCGTGGGCTTCCCTAGCGCGGCAGGGCCACCAAAGTTAAAACCCGAGGAGATGAGGGAAGTCTTGGCTGGTTGTGCGCTACTCAGGCTGGTGGAGGGAGCCTTACTGGCTGGCTTTGTGGAGTCATCTGCTTGGCCGACTCGCAGTCCTGAAAAACTCCCCAGAGTCTCGCCAGCCAGAGAAGTTGGAAAGAGGAGCTCCCCTGCCTTAGATGGCGCAGCTTCCAACTTGCTGGGAGGGGTGGAGAGAGCAATTCCAGGAGGGGCCGCAGGCCTGCTGCCCAGCGGAGCCGACTCTCCTGCGGGAGCACCGGCGGCTCCGGGGGTGTTGGGCGCTGCTGTCACTGTGGAGGGAGATGAGCTTTCGGGGATGGCCTCAGAGAAAGGTTTGCCTCCCCCACCAAACGGGAATGTGTCCGGCTGGCTGGACTCTTTAGCCGGGGGTGTTGCCCCTAGTAAGACAAAGAAATTAGGAGATGAGTTGGATTTAGCAGAATCTGACCTGGCGCATCTCCACTGACTACTTCTAAGCCAGCCTCTCTCCCCCTCGATGCAGTCAGGAACGGCTGGTCCCAACAGCAGCCTCCTTGAGTGGGGAGGACAGAACGGTCCCTCCGTCTGAGCCATCTCACTGGGGTGAAAAGCACAACTATTCTTTTCATGACCATTAAATCACAACAAACACACCGTATCTAGAATGCAAGAAGTTAACACATGCTCCCACAAGAGACATAAAAAGGCGCCTCCCCTTACTTTCCCACGTGTGCTTCCCTCGGGAACATCCCTGGCAGAGCTAGCTAAGGACCAGCCGATTCTAAGGGAGAACAACACCACACGCACTGCAAATGCTCGAGGCAGGACTCGGCAGCAAGTAAAAGGTCAACACATCTGTCAGAACCCTGCCCGCGCCCAGGGGAACACACAGGTCATGCTGAGCAGCAGAGACGGTACCTTGTGTGGCAGCGAAGGTGGAGGACGGTGTTGGTGTGATTATCCCAAAATTAAAGCCGGTCCTGGGGAGTGGGAGAAGAGAGGTTAACCAGGAACCGCCCCAAGGCACACCCCTTCAGCCTGACACTGTGTGATGCACTCACACATCTCTCTCCAGGAACTTACAATCGCGCCGATACACAACAGAGGAAAAGCACGTATCTGCGGAGCAGTAAAGCCACCCCAAGACCTGAGCGGGGGAGGCAATCGGTGGAGGAGGCAGAGGGAGAAGCAGCTGGGAAGGCCTGGAGGGATGGCTGGGCTTCCCCAGGCAGAGGTTCGGGTGGGGACCTAGCTCAAGGAAGACAATGGAGTGGAAACGCACAGGAACGTGTATGGGGAATGGTGGCGAGAGCAGTGGGCCACCTGGTGAAGGAGACAAGACAGGCTGGTTAGGGACAACCTCCCAAAACCCACCCGAGTATCACAGAGCGTGTCAGGACAGCGCCACGCTACTCGGGGACACAATGGGGCGCCTGACATAGAAGCCACTGTCTCTGCGGTTCTGACACAACCCTTGGACCTGGGCGGGGAAAACTTGGTTCAGAAACTTTTCTGACTCCTTCATGTCCTCTCTCTTTCTGTACTTCTCCTTTACACTGTGAGCAAAGACACCATAGCCAAAGAAAAGTCAGTCGAAGAGTGAGCGAGAATAGACTATTCATTGTGATAAAAGCTCAAATAGCAAATTTAAATCAGTCTAGTTTTAAAATATAAGGGACCTCCCGGTCAGTGTGGCTCAGTGGTTGAGCACTGACCCATGAACCAGGAGGTCACAGTTTTTCCAGGTCAGCACACATGCTTGGGTTGCGGGCTCAATCCCCAGTGTGGTGTGCAGGAGGCAGCCGATCACTGATTGTCTCTCATCAGTGATGTTTCTATCTCTCTCCCTCTCTGAAAGCAATAAAAATATATTAAAAAAATATTAAAATATAAAGGACCAAGCACATCAAATGTAATAAGCAATGTAAAAATTTAGATTTTTTTTTTTACCCATCATGGCCTTTGTCTAACGGACAAAGACCATCTAAAATGTTGTGTTAAACATTGTATCATATTTAAGAAAAACCCCTTTTCTCTGTCTCAACCTTGGTGAAGAAATTTTATATAAAGAGATAAGCCACTGACCCAATGACCCAACCTTTTCAGCTTATTTTAAAAATGGGAAGAAGAGCGTCAGTTCACGAGGTAAAGGTGAATAATTAGCGTTTAAAAGATGCACTAGCTCCTGGCACCAACCTACTTTGTAAAATCTGCTCCCAACTACCACTGGGAAGTATCGACATGATTCACCACGAAGAGGAAGTAATAATGGCAGGTTTCACCTCAGCCGCACGGTCCCCACCGCCGTGGGGAGAGGATGCTCGGCAGCTTTCAGGGCTTCGGTGTGAGCACCTCCCCCAGGTGAAGTCCTTGCCGCCTCTCAGAAGTTTAGCACGTTGATCAGTAAAGCCAATCCCAAATCTCATCCCCAAATGGTGTCAGAATGAAAACAGCTCCGCGTGATAGACTAGGCCAGTGGTCGGCAAACTCATTAGTCAACAGAGCCAAATATCCACAGTACAACAATTGAAATTTCTTTTGAGAGCCAAATTTTTTAAACTTAAACTATATAGGTAGGTACACTGCTATTAACTTAATTAGGGTACTCCTAAGGCTTCGGAAGAGCCACACTCAAGGGGCCAAAGAGCCGCATGTGGCTCACGAGCCGCAGTTTGCCGACCATGGGACTAGGCCAACCATGGAATTTGGCACAGACCTAAATAAAATGAGGCTCATCATGCAATAACACATGCACAGACTTGAATCGAAAAGGGGAAATAGATTCCTATCAGGACATCAAGCTAATATCATCAGCTGTATTACTGCAGTGATAAGAAGTCTGGGCTCATGGACATTTGATAAGCATCTTACTGATCGTAAGATTTGGGGAAGCTATCTAGTAAGTGACTTCCCACAAAATGTAAGTTTATTACTGACCCTGATGAAGAAAATGAGAAAGGCTTGCTGAACTGCCCGACAGAAGATGGGGTAGAAGTCACAGCGGTTTCTATCTTGGTTGCCCCTGGCCCTGAAATCAGGAAAAAAAAGTAAGAACATTACAAAAGCCAGTTAGAAACATGGTTCCAGTTTGTAATTCTTGCAGCACCGGCTGTGTGGTGCACACAGAGCGGGCCCCAGGCCGCAGGCCCAACATGCACCCCATACAACCAAGGGGGCCCCTGGGCCTAAGTCACACTCAAGGTCTCAGACCTGGCCCTTTGGCTCTGTCAATGTTAATTCCAAACCAAGACCGCCACAATCTCCTTCCTAGGAAAGAGATCACAATAATTCTAGTGCAGTTAAAATGTAAAGCTTTAAAAGGAGCTTGATAATTACTGAAAAGTAATGTATACCGAAGGGAAGAAATCCAAAGGAAATGGGTTAGAGTAACTAAATGTCTCTAGGAGTGACTTCATGTTACTTGTTTTCTCCCTCCATTTCTGTATTTTCCATAGTAGTATTTTTGCATTTAACAAATCATAGCTTCCTTTTTTAAAATTACGGAGGTAATAAGATGGCTGTAATACAGGGAAGCGCAGGAAGTTAATGCAATCCGTCACCCTCCCCACATTCACTCTCACTGCAACTACTTGTTAACAGTTGGGGTATTATCTTCAGTCTTTCCCAATTACTCTACTTTCAAAGGGGGAAGGGAAGGAGAAAATCACATTTTAAAAAGCCCAAACCAAACCAAACAATAAAAATGTAATACTTTCTAAGTGAGTATGGGGTAACTATCAGCGAAATGATTTTTTATCAATATAAAACAATGTGCTGTGGACACGGACACTCAACGCAGCGCTGCTTATCATCAGAAACCTCAGGAAGAACCTAAATCCCATGCAGGAGGGAGAGCTGCGGCAGCTCTGCAAGCATGACCAGGATGCTTACTGTGCGGGGGAGGGGCGTGAAGGGGGAGAAACGGCCTCCAATGACTATAGACAGGGTAGGCCTAATTTTGTTTAAAAAAACCAACAATGAAGTAACCTCAGGAGATACATATCAAATCATTGAGGGTTATCATCTCTGGAATGTGGAACTTAGCGGGCAGCTCTCACTTGCCACACTATCTATCTCTAATAGACTAGACTCTAGTAGATCTGAAATAGTTTTATAATCAGAAAAACAATAAAGGTATCTCCATTTATTAATTAATATTAGTGGCCCGGTGCACGAAATTTGTGCACTTGGGGGGGGGGCGGGCGCGTCCCTCAGCCCGGCCTGCGCCACCTCGCAGTCTGGGAGCCCTCGGGGGATCTCCGACTGAAAGCCAGCAGCTGGACATCCTTAGTGCTGCCACAGAGTCAGGAGAGGCTCCCGCCATCGCTGCTGCGCTTGCCAGCTGTGAGCCCAGCTTTTGGCTGAGCGGGGCTCCCTGTGTTGAGCATCTGTCTCCTGGTGGTCAGTGCTCGTCATAGCGACCAGTTGTTCTGCCATTTGGTTGATTTGCATATTAGCCTTTTACTATATAGGAAGAGAACTATTCTACTGAGGTTTCAGATATGCTTTTTTTTTAAAGGAAATTTTTGGCAAATTCTTAAATAGTAGTTCTTAGGGAACACCCTCTCTCCCAAAGTCCTATTCTTTTGATTATCCAGCAAGTGGATGCAGAATCAAACACCTAGCAATGAAAGAGTATCTCACAGCCACCACTCAGTGATCCCTCTCCAAAGCCCCTTTGCGTCATGCTAACTGCGTTAGACTTGCACAAAGCAAGGGCCCTTAGAGTCCCTTCACTCTTCACTTGAGGAGTAAAAAAGCTCTCCATGAAGTTCTTGAAAGAAGTTAGGATAAATGATCTTACAAAATATTTTTCTAAGATATTAGACAGAATAGAAAGAAATTTCTTAATTTGATTCAAAAGTCGTTGACAATTCTACTAAAATTCTCCTCTAACGTAAGGCTTTAGATCCTGGTCAAGAAGTGCTGCATACCTTCCTCTCGTGTGAGGCAGACTATAACAACTGTGGCCCTGCCTTAATCCACATTCTAGAATACAACTTTGGTAACGCAACAATGGTTTTTCTGCTGAGTGTAAGGAACATTTAGTGAAGATAAACCCAATACCCAACAGAAAGCATGATGACAGAGTGTCAGGTGGGTGTATGACTGAGGGGACTGGAAAGCAGTCTGCTGGCGTGTGAAGCTCAGCTTCTCTACCAGAATCAGCCTGAAGGCCCACTGGAGCAAAGTCACACAGGCCACAGGAAGTGGGCGACAGAAAAGCAGCCAACAAAAGGGGGGCTGAGGCAGATCCCGTATTAAAGGTCAGTATACACAAAGCACACTCCTGCCTCACTTGGGCAAGCGGATGCCTGGTCCAAGACCTACAGTAAAACTAATTTTAGTAAATAATTATGCTTGAGTGAGTGTTGAAAGTACATGAAGTCAAAACATCTTTTAATATTGACATTCCATCTACTTTCAACTCTCGCATTGTAAGAGATCATTTTACTTTTATTTAACTGGCTGTTGAACTGTCATTGTGAACTAAGAGTTTTTTATTCCTTTTAGAAGAAACTGAGTCCAATGTTCCGATCCACTCCTCTCTGAACTGATCATCCACAAGCAGGTGAAGACAAGGCTACAGCTCCTTTTTAGGAAAAACTTTTACAGGAAAGTTTCGCCGATTGCTCTCCAATTGCAGACGTGAGCAGAGCTGTGGAAGGCCCGCTAATGTCCTGGAGATCCTTCACCAGCCAAGGCCTTTCGAGTGTCTCTGCACTTGGCCTCCTGTGCTGACTGACTTTGTGATCTAGAACAGTGACCTGTGCTGGAGCAGTTCTTTCACCTTTATTTTAACTAAAACAAAAATGCAAACTGACCTGAAGCTTTATCACCGGATGACAGTTGACCGGAGGCTGATGTGGGCCCAGGCAGCTTTAGGGAATTTATTAGCGATCCCTACAAGAGAACACAAGCAAAACGTACGTGTGAAACTGCTGACCATCCTTTGGAATAAAGGAACATGTAAAATGATAACATAGTTTAAATAAACAAGCATAAACCCATTTATTTAGTTTAACACTTTTTTTAGTTTCCAGGTAAGTCAATATTTTTAAGTGTCTGCCACATGTAAGATCATATCAGAGGATGGAATATTCATTCTTAAGTGATAAGAAAGCAGGGCCATGCCTGTCTATCTTGTGGTTATCTTCTCCGTGCCCAGCACAGTGCCTGGCACATAAAAGACACTGGAATATTTGGTAGACGAGTGAAAGAAGCAGTAAATGAATTAAATGAGTTCTGGTTCTCAAAAAATTTATAATGAAGTGAAAAAGCAAAACTGTTTGACTGGTATCCACCTCTAGGCAACGTTTCTTTACTCTTGTATGTTACGATTGATGCCTTGCCCTGTGTCCTCCAAGGTGAGCGTGGAAACTTCCAGAAGAGGGATCAAATGCTAAACGCTTAAATGTCATTTAAGTCACAGCAGAGAAGGAACAGAGAGCCATGCCTGAGAACTCACAATCGGCAAATTCTGGTGTTCAATCTCTATCACAACCTAATACCACCGCCTCAGAGAGATGAGTGGCAGAGCACCCCGCTTCTCAGGGAAAGCTGCAGCCACAGCCTGACCTACCTTTCAGCCATCTTCTATTATTTAACTGCTGACAACATAACCTATTTTTGTAAGAGACAATGTTTACCAGGCAAAAGCCTGGAAGTAGACATAACAAACATCACAGAATAGCGAGCTCTGAAAGCCAGCATGCAGGAGAAAGCAAGAGAACCTCTCCCACGGACACGAATCCTGAAAGGTATAACGAGAAAAGCATGACGGGAAGAAGTGGAAAGGCTTGGGTCCCAGCTCTGGTTCACATGAGCCTCGGCCTCTCCATTAGTGAAGCATAGCTAAACCCCTCTCCTGTCTACTGCATGGCCGTTGCGTGTTAACTAAGGTAATGTTAAATGAAAGTAACTGCAAATCCAAATACTCCATATAAATATAAAGCATTAAACTATGACCCACGATTGCTAGATGCAGACGGGCAAGTGGCCTATGAGATCATGTCGGGTCCTAATCAGCCTGCTATATCAAGACTGGATAAACTGTGGAGCAAGGACTTATGGTTCATGTAAAACAAAGTGAGGACTCCAAACAGGATTGCCTCAGTTACCCTGCGTGGCTGTTAACAAGGAAAACCAGCGACTTACCGGCTTGGCTTGGTTATTCGCAGCCCCGGGGGTCAGCACTGGGTGAGGGGTTTTGGCTGTGGAGTGTGACACCGGAGAACTGAAAAACATAAAGCCAGCGCTCAAGGGAAAGGCATGACTGGGGAAATCACACTCACCCTTGAGGCAACCTCCAGTCAGTAAATAATATCAGTTCTTTCCTATCACAGTATAGATGTCTGGACCCTAACCAAAGTCATTGACATTTTTCAGATTGGAGAATAAATCTTTAAATGAAATATGGGTCTTTAACATAAAAGTCAAAGCAGTAAACTTAACACTTATTTTCTTCCTGCAATCCTAAAACAAGTTCTAACTAGTCAGAAGTAGGTCTTTTTCTTACCTGGAGTGTGCGCCCTCTCCACCCACCCTACCACCCCGGCCCCAGCTGCAGACCATGTGGGCAATTCCTGCTCGTTTCTAAGCCTGAGAACACGTGCACGGGATCGGTGGCTCTGCTGCCACAAGTGGCTCGAAGGAGTTACTCTAAGGACAGAGAGCTCAGCTTCTCACAGAAGCACCCAAGAGCCCAGTGCTCACCAGGCCGGCACACAAGAGAGCTGACTGTGCCACTGCTCCAGGTCCAATCGCACCTTTGCTACAGGATGGAAAGTGCACCCAGTATTTGCAGGAAGAGCTCTCACCATCTTTTGCTAGCCCTGAACTCGATAGGCAGAAAACTGCTATTTCAACAATTACTTAAGCGTTAACATGTAAGAAAAAAATCAGCAGTTGAATGCAATCACAGATGAAAGCTCTATTGGTGGCTCTTGGGAGCAATTTTTAAAATCAAATTATCTGTTCTCAGTCCTGAGCGACTTTGGTTCGTACAGTGGTCGTAGCTATAGGATCTGGTCTGATTTTTCAGAACCCTCCCTAAAGTTAGGAGGATTAATTTCTTTCCATCCAAAAATCACCTTGGAGGCCCTGGCCAGGTAGCTCAGTTGGCAAGAGCGTCGCCCCGATATGTCAAGGTTGAGGGTTTGATCCTCAGTCTGGGCACATACAAGAATCAATTCATGAATGCAAAAATAAGTCGAACAACAAATCAATGTTTCTCTCTCTCACTCTCTCAAATCAATAAAAATAAATAAATAAAAATTTAACTCGGAAGAGGAAAGACAAAACCAGCCCAGGCCTCGCAGAAAAAATGAACAATCTCACAAGCACCTGTCTCTGCTGGAAGCACAGGAACCTTCCCGCACCACCTTTTCACTGACAGGGAAGAGATAATGGAGTTCTTTACAATGCAATGAAACTCCCTTTGTTCTTCTACTGAAGACAAAAGCTACCAACGGTGTGTCTCTGAAGAAACACATTCCTGCTCCCCGAGCTATTCTAACAATCAGGGACACAGCTACAGCTCCCTCACCTCTGCGAGTCTCCAGCAGAGAAGAGGAATGTGTGTGAGGCCGCTGGGACTGAGATCCCTGAGCAGACACAGCTGACTTGGGCAGAGAAGTGGTTTGAGCTCAGGAGAACCACAAGGGAAATGAAAATCTTCCATGCGAACGCAGAGAAAAGCAAAAAAGAAACTAGCAATAAAAAACAGAAGCAGCAAGTTCATCCAATTTTGGAACATTTTTTCCAACCCCAATTTAGTGATGGCATGGTGGTATATTAAATCACGCATGAAACAGACCGAGCATAATTACTGTTCCATTTGCTTGTGAAAATGCTATACATCTCGTGAGTATCCTAAGTCCCCTACACACTGGGCCATGTGACAGCCCTGCAGAGAACTGCAGTTCAGTGCAACCAGCTAAGTCGATCCACCATGATCCAAGAGCAAGCAGAACACCACACACCACTGACAAAAATTAACTCAAAATGGATCAAAGACTAAGTGTAAGAGCTAAAATTATAAAACTTAGAAGAAAACCTAAGCGTAAATCATTATAACCTTGGTTTAGGCAACAGTCTCTTAAATGTGATACCTAAACCACAAGGAAAACCAAAACCTAAAAAAAAAAAACCCACACCTAAATTTCATCAAAATTAAAAACTTACATTTCTAGGACACTATCGAGAAAAAAACCACCCAAAGAATGGGTGAGCAGTGTTTGCAAACTACGTACCCAAGGGACCTGAATCTAGACTATATAACAACTGAGAAAAGAAGCTCAGTTGGTGGGAGCACTGTCCTGGACACCAAAGGTTGCAGGTTTGATTTCTGGTCAGGCACATACCTAGGTTGCAGGTTCGATCCCCCATCGGGGTGTGTACAGGAAGCAACCAATAAATGTTTCTCTCTCTCAAATCAAGGAAGATATATTTCCTTGAGTCCTCACTAATTAAAAAAATGTGCATAGGATCTAAATAGACATTTCTCCAAAGAAGATACAAATGACCAATGAGCACACAAATAGATGTCCACCCTATGACTAATGACTAGCTATTAGTCATTAAGGAAATGCATATCAAAACCACAATGAGCCCTGGCCAGGTCGCTCAGTTTGTTGGAGCAGCGTCTGTCACACCAAAAGGTTGTGGGTTCAATTCCCATGAGGGAGGCATCGACCAATGTTTCTTTCTCTCCCTTCCTCTCTCTAAAATCAATAAAAACATTTAACCCTCCAGCGAGGATTAAAATAAATAATAATAAAAGCCCCACAATGATAACATTTAATATGCACTAGGATGGCTATCATAAAAAAGATGGACAATGACAAATGCTGGTGAGGATGTGGGGAAATTGGAACCCTCGCCCATTGTTGTCGGGAATGTAAAAAGGTGCAGCCGCTTTGTGAAACAGTTTGAACTACGTTTAGCTCAAAAAGCTAAAAAGAAGTACCGCGTCATCTAGCAATTCCATAAAACATTATCCAAAATAACTAAAAGCAGGGGCTCACACGGATACTTGTACACCAATGGTCACTGTGGCATTATTCACAATAGCCAAGAGGGGGAAACACCCAAGTGTTCATCAACAGATGAATGGGAATATGCACACAATGGAGTATTATCCAGTCATAAAAGGCATGAAATTCTGACATATGCTACAACATGAATGAATCTTGAAAATTCAAGTGAAATGAGCCAGACACAAAAGGATTCCAATTAAATGAGGTTCCTACAATAGGCAAATTATTAGAGACAGGAAGTAGAATAGAGGCTACCAGGGACTGGAGGGAAGGGGGAGTGAACAGTTATTGTTTAATGGAGACAGTTTCAGGGAGGGAGGGATGACAAAGCTCTGGAAATAAATAGTGGTGAGGGTCACACAACACTACCTGTACTTAATGTCACTGGATTATACACTTAAAAATGGTTACGATGTCACTTCTGTTCCATGTATATTTTACCACTATAAAAACAGGAAAAGCTTCCTAACTGGTCTCGCTGTTTCTACCGTCCCCCACCCCAGTCCCTTTGATCTAGTCTCAAGATAAGAACCAGCGCTTCCTGCTAAAACCGTAGGTCATATACAACTATTTGCATTTATCAAAGCTCATAAGAATTTTACAATTAGAAAAAGATGAATTTGACTGTTTGTAAATTATGCCTCAATATTAAAACACTGCTCAAGTTGTCATCCTTGCGGGCCATGCTAATCTTCTCTGTATCCTTCCAATTTTAGTATATGTGCTGTCAAACCTCAGAGGGAAGGCAGGGGAGGGTGGGGGGAGCGATCAACCAATGAACTCATATGTGTATATGCATAACCCACAGACAAAGACAATAGAGTGATGAAGGCCTGGGGTGGAGGGGTGGAGAGGGGAGAGGTCAATGGAAGAAAAAAGGGGACATATGTAATACTCTCAACAATAGAGATTAAAAAAACAACTGCTAAAGTTAAAAAAAAAACCAAAAAAGAAATCAGATCACTCACTGCTCAAAAAACATCCAATGTCAACCAGGTCCTGACCCAGCTTGCTAGCTGAACCAGGTCGTGAGCCCCACGCGCCTACCCTGCCCCTGCCCCTGCCCCTGCCCCTGCCCCTGCCCCCATCTCCAGGGCTCCTTTCTCCCTCCAGCCACCAGTGCCACCTGGCTCTTCCCTGAGCCGGCCAGACACACCCCCACCACAGGCCTGTACCGGAGCTGTTTCCATAGGATATCCACGAGATCTGCTCTCTGGCCTTTTGATCTTCATCCAAATGTCAAGTGTCAAAAGCCACCGGAAGGCAAGACATTACAGAAGACAAAAAATCCAGCTTGAGGTGAAAGAAACTCGGTCTGGTATGTCTGAGACATTGTAGCCAGTAACCAGGGGGAGAAACACCCGCCTGCCTTGACCACACTGTTTAAAACTGCAACCCAGCCCAGCCAACAGTCCTAACCCCCTTTCTACTGCTATTTTGTCCAGCAGACCGGCCACCATCTGAAACACTATGTACTAGTTTATTTCACATCTCAGTCTTTCTATGACTAGGGCAGGGTGGGTTTTGGTGGTCTGTTCAGTTAAACTGCTGCTTTATCCCCAGCACCTAGAACAGTGTGGGGCATACAGAACACACTCATTATTTGTTGGGAGTAAAAAATGAGCACATGAACAACAAAATTCCTGAAAGGAATGATGTGTCTGGTGTGTGTTAGTAAAAACAAACAAACCAGCCAAACCTCCCACCTCATCCAGCCCCCTTCTTCCCTCCCCACTTCCTGCCAGGCCTCTGGCCACAAGGGGCCTTCTTCCAACTTTACTTCCAACTTCATTCCCAACACTGTCCTTGCCCAGATCTGCCGTCACACATTCCAACCTCGGTTCAGCACTCTTCTCTGCAGTCTTCGCCTGGAAACTTCTGGCCACTGTTTAACTTCCAGCTAAAACAGCGTTTCCCCACCAGCCTCGTCAGCCCCGACTCCACCAGCCCGCGCATGCCGTGCTTTCTCAGCAGCTGGTCCCTCTCCTTCTGAGCTCACTACACTGCAGTTGAATAACGCTGTGCAACTGGTGTGAAGTGGCTGTCTCCTTGCTAAAGGAAGTGCCACGAAAGCAGGGGTTGGTGTGACTTCCTCACTGCTGTGCCCTTCACACCCAGGGCAGCATTGCAGTTGCCCCAGACTCTGCTGAACCAGGTGACTGAGCTCCGCAGGGGAGTCGACAGCCCTGGGTTTGCTCCAGGTAAACCCTCTCCCTTAACACAGGGCGGTTAGTTAATGAATATAAGTGGATGAAGCCGATGAACGTAAGAGGCCAAGGGCAGAAATAGATAAGCTCATCTTACGGTTAATCTTCTATAAGATACTACTCTAAAAAAGTCAAATGCAAAATTAAATATTTAAAATACATCTAAGAACTACTGCTTCACAGAATCTGATAATGAATGCATTTCCCTCTGAAGCTTTTTTATTGGGGGAGGCGGTAAATACCAATCTCCACTTATTGATTATGCTCGGAGTTTGTTACCTGATAAGTGGTTATTAAAAAGGAACTACACTCCAGGCACATGCTGGGCAGACAAGTTAAATCACTGTACCAGAGTCCAACTCTGTGGGGAAAGGAAGGAAAAGTTTCTTCAAGATTCCTTTTGAACTTCTGTGTCTATTTTTCTTAAATCAGAAAAAGGCAAACTCAGAACTGCTCTTCTAACAAAGCCCTTTTCTCAGATCAGCTCAGTTGACCCATTCGAGGGAAACAAAGCCTGAGAAAAGGCAAATGAAGTCATCAAGAGCCAGTTCTCATCCCTGGTTAGCGGCCACCATGTCTCAGAAACCCCCACTTCATTTCTTTCCCCTTTAAGCCACTTAGCCATTCGGTGGCTTTTCTTTGCCTTCCTTATATGAGGAATCTGGCGACAATTCCCAAACTCAATGCACATTTTGTCCCTTGAGAAGTTCGCAACAACCACAAATGCCATCTTGGTCTAACCAGCATACCAAAGCGTCAAGGTCACTACAAGATACAATGTGGGTAGGCTTGTTTTTGGCTTTAGTACAGCCCGAGATAATGAAGAAATTCCTGGGACAGACTGTGTTGATAAATGGACCAATTGGAAAAGAGAAGGCCAGTGGACTAGGGAGGCAGGGCCATTTGGTAAAACCAAAACTGACCGGGAGCAGACCCGGTGGGGGAGAGAGCGGGCACCATGTGGGAGAAACACAGGGTCTGTGGCTGCTCTTCCTGCCGCTGGACTAACCATGGGCACCCGACACTAATTCCCTGATGACACTGGTCATCACGATCCCGACATCCAACCCGAGGAAAGTCCTTCGACTCTTTCCTATGCCACCGGGGAGGCTGGGCTGGACCACCGAGTTCACAGCGACAATACACGCAGAGCAACGGCAGAAGGCAGACTCTGAACTGTGCTGCCAGGACTGTGCGCGGGAGCC
The DNA here is from genome assembly GCF_000412655.1 of Myotis brandtii. Lineage (NCBI taxonomy): Eukaryota > Metazoa > Chordata > Mammalia > Chiroptera > Vespertilionidae > Myotis > Myotis brandtii. The sequence continues at coordinate 1,120,623 of NW_005370733.1, forward strand.
AGCGCATGAATTCTAAACAGAGATTCAGATGAAAGAGAAGCAAGCCCCAGCAGCAGCGATGACCCAGCCCTCAAATACAGCAGAGAAGAGAAGCTGCGAGTCTCCAAGCAGAGCTGCTGCCTTTTAAGACTGTTTCGTTTTTGTTCTTTTCATACAAAAGGCAGAAGAAACTTGAAAGAACAGCAATGCCTGAGAGAGGAGACGAGGGAGGAGACTGTCAATCTCAAGATCACCACTGAGTTTGCAGAATCAAGTCTCCATGAGAACTGAAGCATCAACTCTGGAACCCCGAGACTATAAAAAATACCTATGTAAAAAACCACGTCCCACCCCCGACTCCATAGCCCTCCTGTGCAGCACACGCAGACGCACACATGGCACAGGCTTAGAGGCTCATGAGGGACCTGTCACTGGCAAGTTGAAGAGGACAATCTCCTGAAAACCCAGTCGTGTATCCAAGATTAGCTGTCCACCCGTCTTAGACCCTGAGGCTCTAGGAAAACAGTCACCCAGTGCGGGCAGCAATGCTGCTCCCTGCAGGCAGTCCCGATATTACAAGTAATTCACTGGCTGATGTACACAAGCTACAAAGGCGTAACATACCCCATCGCTGTAGATGAAGGGTTATTCTTCAATTCCTGCACATTTACCACTTGAGGGACAGTCTTCAAAGTTGATTCGGTCAAAGTACTCACAGCTATTGAAACAGAGAACAGAGAGGCATATTAATCGCAATGAGGGATCAAAAAGTCTAGCCCTACATAAACCACCAGGACCGAAACCCAAGCAGATTGCAATCCTATTAGACAGAGCAAGGACAGCTACTCTAGGCAGCTCTGCAGCGCTGTGGTCAGTGAACACCTAGCCTCCATTCATAAAGATTATGAGATGAAGATGCATGCAATTTAGTCAAATGCCCTAGTTCAGGGAAAAAGAATTCCCTGGGCAGATTTTAGAGAGCAGAGCTGAGATTGCCTGCCATGCTCTTTGCTCACCTTGGAAAAGGGCAGAAAGAGCTGGAGCATTAGCATGATTCAGACTAAGGATTTTTCCACCCCCCACTCTTTCATTCAACCATTCTTTCACATGGGCTTTTTATTGCCAGACTGTTAGGTGCTGGGAATACCAAAAATGTCTGACATAGAGTTTCTTCTCTAAAGGAGCCACGGCTTAGTGAGACAGACACGGTGAATAAAATGTGGGAAATGGAGCCTAGACAAGAATGGGGGAGGCCGAGAGGCTGAATTAATGGCAACCGGGATTAACCTGACACCTACTTACCCATCTCAGGCCTGTCAGCTTTCACGTCTCTCTTTCTGGGTCTTATAGCTTAAAACTGTATTCCAGAACTTAGTGATATTTTAAAACTAACTATTAAGAAGGCCTGAGCAAAGCTCCTGGATCTCTGCTAACTACATATTTGGCCAAACTGAAAGCAGCAGCCTGGGTGGGACGTGGGTCTGTGGCAGCTCGCTCTCTCCCTCCTTCAGAGAAGCACCCGGGACTTCCTGCCTACGACTGCACATTCTTCATCTGGCACATTCAAAGGTGCCTACACCTTAGAAATTTCTGCTTCCAAAATGATAATAGAATCACACCCCCTCCTGCTGACAGTGGGATAATCCGAAATCCTGGCAGATTTTCAGTTTATAAATAATCAACTCTATCAGCGTGACTCGGGGCCTGTTCAGCACAATGCCAGGATTCTGCTTGGTCCAAGTAATATTTAAAGGAAACATCAAAGGACTCTATTCTTTTAGAAGGCTCAAAGGTACCTTATTCATGCTCTTTCACATCTAGTTTAGATGCCTTGATAAGGGTTTTAATATTTGAACTTTTCTTAGAAATCTTTTATCACTGTATAATGGTAATTCTCTTTTGTCTAAATCAAACCACCATGTCTTTTTAGTATTTAAAAAAAAACTGTCTAAATTGATATGTGTTCTAAGCAGTGATAAAACGAAAAAATAATTTTATTCAGCTAAAACAAAAAAATTTATTTCTCAGCGTTGGCAGTACGGACATTTTGGGGCTCGATAATCCGTTGTTGTGGGGTGTCCTGTGCATTGAAGTCCAAGCATGTTCTACAGGTGCGTCACAAGGGGTCCTGGTCATGAAGGGTGTGCAGTGCATCAGTCATTCTCCCCAGGAGAGAGGAAATTCGGGAGGTGACCATGTCTTTTTAAGGCAACCTACATAATGCTCTTTTCCCCCTTTCCTGTAGTACCACTGGTATTAGAATAAAGAGAATTTGTAACTCAGTGGCTCTCATGGAAGAAAGAGGTGCTCAAAGGAAGGGTGACGTTATATATTTAATGTATTAGCTGTGAAGGTCAAGATGGAATTTACCAAACCTATTGTACTTGCTCATCCTTTCCCTTTCTGACTGTATGGTTCCCACACTTGCACACACACATCCATGCACTTGGACAGCCTTCATGTTAGTGTGACTGGCTCTGTCCCGAGGCTCAGCAATAACATGTGAAGGGCCCCTCTGGAAATTAACCTACTGGGAGGGTTCTTGCCAGACAGAACTACAGTCTCATTGTCTCGTGGTCTCGTAATGCACTGGTGTAAACAAAGGAAGGAGATGAAGAAAGTACGAGTAGAGTAGGGACTCGGGTCCTTTTTAAATTAAAGGACTTCGTTTCTTTAAGCCACGAAGCTCAACAGCAGGACCTCAGCTCTAAACTAGCCATGACGTTTACATGACTGAATGTATTGCTTTCCTCTGTTGTGACGTCCTTTCACTTTTTCTTTGAAAACTGCTATCATGTAAGATAAAATGTAAACTACTGCCAATTATAGTAATGATGCTTTTAATAAAAGTGACCCATGATATGCAAAAAAAAATTAATAAATTTTTAAAAAAGATTTTTTTTGCAGCATTCCTGAGCTCTACCGCCAACATTGCCAACTGCTGGGGAGTAAGGGGTGTGTGTGTGTGGGGGGGGGGCGGGGGGGGGCAAAACCACTGGCTTGTATATGGAGACCAAGTGAAGTCCTTGAGGCCAGCTACCCAGAAGTCCCGGTGCAGAAAACCTGGACACTGACAAAATGCCGTGCTCATTAGAGTCCCCGCCTGTAACAGCCACAGCTGCCACCCTAAGCAGCAGCTGTATTGCAAGGGAAAGACCTCGGGTTGGGGTCTGGGTTCTGCTTCTCATCAGACAGGTCACCTTCCCTCTCTGAATGTCACATCACTCAAAAGCAAAGCGGGCACACTAATACCCACTTCACAGGGCAGTGCGATTCCTAAGAGACCACAGACCCTCTGAATGCTCCCAGGTGATCTAACTGCAAAGATTGATGGTGGGCTTAAAGCACACACTGTTCCAAGGCAGGGATTAACACTCACCAGAAAACCCGATTTCCTGCTGACCTGACTGTGGCAGCCTAACACCCCGCCCAAGGAAGTCTGCTTCCTGGGAACCCTTTCCACCAGGAGAGAGGCTGCACAGCAGCCTTCGTTCTGAACGGCAGCAGAGCCAGGGGCTAGCTGGCACCTGCCACCCCAGCCCGAGACGCAGACAGCTCACACCAGCCCCTGCACAGGTGTGGGCTCCACTCTCACCTGGCGCCTGACTGGCCATCTGGCGTCTCAGTGCTGCCGCAGCGGCCGCCTGCGGAGCTGGGATGGTGTGGGAGGGGCCCGGCGCACCGTGCTTCACGGTTTTGGTTGCGAGCATTGTGCTGTCGGCCCCTTGAGGGATGATTTTGCTGGCAGACGTAGACGCTAAGGAAAACAAAGTAGGTCCGAGAAGAGGAAAACACAAAAGTTAAAATGGTCAATTCTCCATGTTAGGTTGCAGGGAAAACACCAAGATTAAAAACAGGAAAGTACCAGTAAACACACAGGCTGGCATCCACATCTTTCAAAGATGCCAATGCAATTTGCCTGCCGGCCTCTACTAACTAAGATACTTTACACCAGCGATTTTCAGCCTGTTTCATCTCATGGCATACATAAAGTAATCACTAAAATTCTGTGGCACACCAAAATATACGTTTTTTTGCCAAGCTGACAAAAAATAGCTATAATTTTGATTCATTCAACACAACTAGACAGCGATTGTTGTGTTGTCTGTTGTCACAGTCCAAGTATGACACGTTTTACAAATTCTTTCGGCACACAGGTCGAAAATCGCTGCTCTACACGATCATGTCCCGTGACACCAATGGAAATGTAACCTTTATGCCAACACATCAATCTGACCGATTTCCCACTCTCCTCTCACAAAACCTCTCCATCCCTATTGCACGCTGCTTGTTTGCTGTCAGAAGCCACTTCAGAGCACAGCCCCGACACTGACAGCACCGGTCCCCGCAGTGAGCCGACACTGATCAGGAGCACGGACGTGCTGGCGAGCTGGGGCAGAAACGGCAGGAGCAGGGAGTGAAATGAGCTGGGATGTGCAGGGCACAAGGGTGGACGCTGCTTTGCATGGAGGCAAACAGCTCCTGCTGTTCCTCCCGAAAAGACACAGCAAAGCGGTGACAGTGTCAGCCTCGGCCTCTTCTTCCTCCTATGTCCCACCAACTGCTTCTAAGGGCACACACCTCCTTTGACCTGGTCTTCAAGTTTCTGAACTATTAGCAGGAATGGGCCAGAACCAACAACTCAGTGGTGTGGCAGTATAAAACCCAGCTCCAGTTCCTTCCTAAGTTCAAAGCCTAA